>NC_136492.1:42640006-43120006 GCF_053919585.1 Euprymna scolopes
GCCTTTAGTTAGTAGCTAGAAAACAAACTACCTGATAACATTAACAGATGTGTGTACGTCTTGATAACCTTAAATATAAAAATGGCCATTCGACCTTCAAATAATGAATCTGATTTTATTTTACATATTATACATTCGAGGTTACGCCGATAAAAATTTACCAAATTTGTATGTGTTGTTGTGTACTTTTCAAGTCTTAGCTGGACCTACACTTTCCCTTTTTATAATTGATAACTAAAATGCGACAAACTGACCGACCGAGTGAGCCTCTTAGCAAACTGCGAGGACGCAATAACAAACAAACAAACAAAAACAAAAACAAAATAACAAAAAAAAAAACAAAAAAAAAAAAACGGCGCATGTAAAAATACACCTTGGCAATCGGTCAGTAAAGCAATGTGATATTTGACGCAAACTATGAACTTTCGAGCCAGAAAATCACAAGGTTGACGTCAATCTAATCTACCCGTTTCCCTGAATTTCTCTCTCAACATTTCAACACTAATGAACTGGTCACATTGTTACTTTGCTGGTTAATCGCATGCATGAGACGAATAGAATTGCTCTCATAAATCAATCACAATTTGTCATTCAATTATCGATTGGACACGACTCAACGATCAAACAAAGAATATTCGGCAAGTGTCTAGTATCCATTAAACTTGGTTCCCTTCGTCAGTCTTGAATAACAAGTTGTTTAAGATATTTCTATTACAATATGGTTATTTTCGATTGACTGGAGTTATTCTTTCTTGTGTTATTGCATGATTCAATGAGTAATCCTTACTTTAGAAAATACTAGCTAGCAGTCCGACGTTGCCCGGTCGTATAATATGCTTAAACATGATATTTTAATTGATACAGATTGCGTTTGCATTATTATTATTATTATTATTATTATTATTATTATTATTATTACTACTACTACTATAGAAACACTCCTTTTCTGTCCCTCAGTCCTCATTCAAATGAGTGATTTTTCTGACAAAGGGTGAAGAAAAAGCTGCTTCCCAGGTCGGTAGTACTTCGTGAACAGTAGTCTGAGATGTCGGAAATTTTTCTGTCTCTATGTCTATCCTTGTGGCCATGTCACTAGTAAGGGTGCTGGGGGTAAACGTTTCGTCTGGGCTGACGTTATCCGCCTGATAGTCAGGGACCCGAACCTTGGATTAACCACTAAGGAGGCTGTCCAATCAACAGGCGCAAAGTACTGGAACTGCTGTATTGCCATTTGGTGAATAGATTCTAGACCCTGCAGTAGTGTCTGGTGGGGCCTCTCGATGCCATACTAGTGGGTAATTGTTACGGCTTCACCTTTTCATGTGCTACAAAAAAAAAGATTACTGTCTTTTTCTCTCTTACTTTTCCTCTCTATCCTGCTCTAAGCAAGTATGCGGACCTGTTCCACAAATCCCAAAACATCAACATGAAACATCTACAGAAAAAAAACTCGAATAAACCTAGAACCCCATCTTCCAACGTAGACCCCTACTACCAGGTCTCCTTCTCCAACATCAGAGGTCTACGTTCCAACCTTCCAGAGGTTGAAACCCAATTACAGGAGACCAAACCGGACATATTCTTTCTAAGTAAAACTGGAATAGGGCCGCCCACTTCCCTAGATGAGTTCATGATTAACGGATACTATAACAACATCCAAATCTGACCCCCAAGATCGCCATAGGCATGGAATATGTGCCTACATAAAAGATGGCTTCCCACGTGGCAGGGATATCTCTAGAGAAGATCCTAATTTATCTTATATGTGCTTCCGGGTTGCACTTGCGTACACCACTGCATTTATATTTGCCTTCTATCAGCCCCATAACAGCGGAGTTACTATCTTTAAGAGCATATCTGAGAAAATAGACCACATCCTGTCTGCACATCCCTCGGCTAACATCCACATCTGTGGTGACTTCAACGTCCATAACGTGGAATGGCTGACCCACTCAAATAAGACGGACGATAAGGGGAGGTTCTGTCATGATTTTGCCATTGCTTATGACCTCACCCAGATTGTTCGCGATCCCACCCGTGTGCCCAATACTACAGGTCAATATGCAAGCCTCCTAGACCTTTTTCTCTCAAGTTCCCCTGAGCTATGTTCATGTTCCGCTCTTTCTCTTCTAGGATCCTCTGACCACTCCGTCGTATCAGTTAAGATAAAAATGAAATGTAATAAGTCTTTGACGTACCCCTCACCGTACTGTATACCGATACTCCATGACTGACTGGGATAGCTTCACTACATTTATATCTGATCTACCTCTGCATTCCATGTTTAAAAAGGATGTGTCCTCTATAGTATCAGACCTGACCGAATGGTTAATTGTAGGTATAGACCGATTCATACCATCTAAAAAATTCCAACAAAAACCTACCAGCCAGCTATGGTTCTCCCCAGAATGTGCTGCTGCCATCGTGCATAGAAATCAGTTTTTCCGTAGCTACCAACGTAATAGATGCACTGAGACTAAAGCTGCTTTCAGGACTGCCAGCAACTACTGTAAAAGAGTAATAAAAACTGCAAGAAAGCTATATGCCCAGTCTGTTAAATGACAAAGTAGCTGATCAGTGGCTTGGTTCCCACCAGTTTTGGCAAATAACAAATAGGATCCTGAACAGAAGTGTGCATTCTATCCCAACCATTATCAATGTCGTCAGCATCAGACAAGGCCAAACTATTTGTAAAGAACTTTGCAGCTAATTCTACCCTATGCGACGAAGGTCATCAACTCCCCATATTTCCTCCTATAACACAGAACACGCTAGGTAACATACAAATATCTGTGCATGAGGTCGCCAAGCTAATCAAGAACCTTGATTCCAGTAAAGCAACTGGCCCTGATGGCATCCCAATTATAGTGTTAAAAAAGCTTCAACCAGAACTTGCTCCCAAACTTACAAAACTGTTTAAGCGTTGCCTTAAGGAGAAGTGCTTTCCAACACCCTGGAAAACCTGATCAGTATGCCCTGTATATAAGAACTCAGGTGATAAGTCATCTTACTCTCAGTACAGACCAATAAGTCTCCTGTGTGTCATGAGTAAGTTGCTGGAATCCATATTAAATAGAGAAATAGTCAACCACCTCAGCAGAAATAACCTTCTTAGTGACACTCAATATGGTTTCCGTTCTGCTAGATCTACAGCAGATGTCCTTACAGTTATATCGCATAGGATTAGCAAATCTCTCGACAGAGGCTACCTTTCTAGGGCAATTGCTCTTGACATATCTAAAGCCTTTGATAGGGTATGGCATAAAGGTTTACCTCATAAGATCGCTAGCTATGGTATAGCTGGAAAAGTCTTCTCAATTATTAAATCATTTCTTTCTGATAGGTTCATAAGAGTAGTAGTTGAGGGGCAAAAATCAGAAGCTCACAGTATTAATGCCGGTGTCCCTCAGGGATCCATCCTGGGCCCAACTCTTTTCCTGATCTACATTAATGATCTTCCAAATCATATCCTTACATCATTTGTAGACATTTATGCTGACGACACTACCATTTATGGTACCACATCTAAGACAGTAAACGACCAAGTTCTCTCCAATTCTCTCTCCTCTGATCTTGAGCACGTAGTACAATGGGGAAAGGAGTGGCTGGTTACTTTTAATGCATCTAAAACCAAGCTTCTCTCTTTACATCATCAACGCTCTGATCCCCATCTGGCATCAATTGAAATGGATTGTTCTCGTCTAGGAGAAGCCCCATATTTGACAAGCTTCTGGGCTTGACCTTCACTCTTGATCTGAAATGGAACACGTACATCAAGTCTGTTGTCAAGGTCGCTGGAAAGATGGTGGGATCCTTCTACCGCTCCAGAAGATATCTCACTACTGATGCAATTATCTATATAAAAGCCAAGTACATCCAAGGATGGAATACTGCTGCCATATCTGGGCAGGAGCTGCTAAAAACAGCCTATCCTGCCTTGACAGAGTACAAAATAGACTTCGTGGCTTAGTGAGGGATGTCCTTTTCTCTTCCCTACAACCTCTCTCCCACAGAAGGGACGTTGTGAGCCTATCTTTGTTTTATCGTTATTTCCATGGCAGGTGTTCGTCTGAACTCCAATCTCTGGTCCCCCCTCGCCAATCTTTTACGAAAAACACCCGTCTAGCTGAATCCACTGTCAAAAACTTCCCCCACTCTTTATCTATGCATAAATCAAAACGTAGATTCCATGAACAAAGCTTCTTTCTTAGAACTACACGCTTGTGGAACTCTGTTCCGTCTGCTTGCTTCCCACCTGATTACAACCTGGATGTCTTCAAGCCCAACGTAAACAAATTCCTGATGAACCGCCTCCTTAAGTAGACACTTTATTAAATCTCCACACTAACGTACTGTACTTACAATAAACCTTATCTTTAAGTGGCTTCCGGGCCTTGATAAGTGGTGACCACCTTGTAAAAAACAACTCCTCTATTGATTATCATATATTACGAGTAACAACACGAATCTGGATACTCCACCATATTAGATGAATTCTTTTAATCCAGTAAGACTAAGAGACTACATGAAAATACACCCACACAAATACTTTGATGGAATATATATATATATATATATATATATATATATATATATAACTACTTCATTTAATCACATAAATTAATATACGAAAGTATAAATTTATGCATGAACTTTAAGTATTTACTTCAACAGTGCTCAATACGTAGGTAGAGCTAGGTAGTAAGTTATAAAATATATATGGTGATTAAGCTACACAGAATATTCCGCGTTTCATCCACGCTAGGATTCATTCACGTGGATGAAATGCGGATTATTCTGAATATATGTCTGCATGTGTGTGTGTGTGTGTGTATGCGTACGCTGAAGTTCTCAGAAATCAAGTGGCTCCACTTCCTGGGTCTAACAGTTGATCTCTATATAAGATAAATAGATATTATATTTCATTAAAGTTCTTCTTTAGATCTCAAATAGTGAGTTAATTGAGAACATAATTTTTCTCTCCCCAATTGATCCTTTAAATATGTTATCATATGATGACATATTTCTCAATATGTTCATCGTGTGAATAGCATACGTATGTAAGTAATATACGTATGTGAGTATTTGACAGCGTGGCAGTTGCATGTTATATGTGCGTTGGTTTACTTTGTGCTTTTAGTGTGTGGGAATGTGTAGCAATTCATTCCTGTTCCTTAACTTTCGCTAGTGTGTAAGAATGTGTGCAGAATGCTTGTATGTGAGTCATTGAAGATGTCGTTTTTGCTTCTTGCCTCTTTTAACTATTTATTTCCATTTTTATTATAAAAGTTTTTAAAATTCGCGTCGGCTTATTATTTGACATGAGCGGGTTACTTTTGGGGTGTGAAAATTCTTTGAGTATGCACGTTCTTGTAAAAGCTTACTTACTTCTGGGGAGTGAAAAGAAAAGACAATTCAAATGAAACGGATAAAGAAAGAGAGTAGAAAGTAAAGGCATTTGCTTTTTAGTGTTCGTCAAAATCTCTTCCTGATTCAGCCAATACAATCCTATTTAAGAAAAAAATATTTTTAGAAAATATAGTTTGGGATAATATATTTTCTAAAAATACGTTCAACAAATGCTTGTTATTTACAACCTGTCTGTGTTGCATCGTTAAACCAATACATATATATATATATATATATATATATATATATATATATATATATATATATATATATATAAAGCTGGATGTGTGTGTGTGTGTGTGTGACTGGTCACGAATAGGCTTCTATATGGTTGACTATTTTAAAAAACTGATTACATATAATGATAGAAGATGTATCGAGACACAGGAATGGGTATGTTTGATCTGGCAGAACAGTGGTTCATTAAAATTGTGGGGTCTGCGTTCGCGCCTGGTCCACAAAGTATGGAAATAAAAAAAAAATAAAAAAAAAACGTTTACAAGTGTTTTTGATATAGATGTACATAATAATACTTTGATAAGTATGTGTTACCTTAAATAGGGATGGTATAATAAAATTGTGGGGTCTGCGTTCGCACCTGGCCTCCATAGAATGGAAATAGGCACAAATTTAATAAAGACTTTTCATATCTATCTGCGTAAATATACTTTGATAATTATGTTTCAGTTTGAAGAAATATGGTATAATAAAATTATGGGGTGTTCGTTCGCGCCTGACCTCTACAGAATGGAAATATGTCACAAAGTTTAACAAGGTTTTTTAATATAGATCCACAGAATACTGTGATAAGTGTTTCAGTGTGAACAGGTATTGTATAATAAATTATGGGGTTTATCTATTTTATTTTTACTTTCATCATATTTTGCTTTAGTTTTGATACCCCCGAATTCGAAGCTATCTCTTTACAACCCTTCCTTTTCATAACCTATCATACTTTCTTAAATCAGAGTCCATTTTCTGTAGGCTGTTTTTTGAACCCAGTCAACCACGGGTACTTTTGCTAATATAATATAAAACTGAACGTGTGTGTGTATGTGTGTGTGTGTGTGTGTGTGTGTGTGTCTGGTCACGAATATGCTCCTATATAGTTGACTATTTAAAAAAAACTGATTTCATATAATGATAGAAGATGTATCGAGGATCAGAAATGGGTATGTTTGATCTTGCAGAACGGTGATTCATACAAAATTGTGGGGTCTACGGTCGCGCCTGGCCCCCATAGTATGGAAATAAAAAATGAAAAAAAAAAAAAAAAACGTTTACAAAGGTTTTTGATATAGATGTATATAAGAATACTTTCATAAGAATGTTTCAACTTAAATAGGGATGGTATAATAAAATTGTGGGGTCTGCGTCCGCGCCTGTACTCTATGGAAATATGGCATAAACTTTAATAAAGACTTTTCATATCTGTTTGCGTAAGTATACTTAGATAATTATGTCTCAGTTTGAAGAAATATGGTATAATAAAACTAATTGGGTATTCGTTCGCGCCTAACCTCCATAGGATGTAAATATGTCACAAAGTTTAACAAGGTTTTTTTTTTAAATGGGTGAGGATCCACAATAACACCTTAACTTTAATTTTCATTCACGTTAGCTTTTATTCATTTTTTTGAGTTGAATCATATTGTGTCGAATAAATTCACCTCATAAATTCACGTTCTTATTAAAGTGAAAGCCAAAAAATAAAGTCGGAACTTTAGACAATTCTCGACACAAATTTTGCATAACTTTGTTTTTTTCCTTCTCCACTTGCACGTGCCACTTTTTGCGAAAATAAATAAATAGATAAATAATAAAAAATAAATACGTTACTTGTTATCGTCTCAAAAGAAGAAAAAAATCCTGCTCGCGTGATTACGTGTTTTTTTAAAAACATTTACATAACCTTTTTATTTATATTTATATATCTGTTTAAACTTTTTTGTCAGTGTACTAGAAGGAATTCAGTCATTGAACAAACGACTACCCGAAAAAGATAAATATACAAGAAATAAATGTTACCATAGTCAATAAAAGTTCAGTTCATCTTTTTTTTTGTTTTGAAATTGTTTTTAATGCTTTTTACTTTAAATAATTTTTGCTAACCGAAATTTAAACGAAATTTGAGTCGATAACTACTTAAATGAATATGTATATAAATTACACATGCCGTAATCGAATATTCCTCAAGCACAAAATAACGGAAAACATTAGAATATGTTTATAAATATTCCTTACGTTGACGGAACTCTCTTAAATTGTTAACACAGAATGCTCAGGTGCCCTCCTTCAAATTGAAACGGGGCTCTCTATTTCAAAGTTGCTGCCATTTTGATTTTTTTAAAAACCGGTTCGTGAATTAAAAAAAAAATTTTTTTTTACAAACTACTTAAAAATACAAACCAATGAACTTTTCTACCATAAAAGTAACTTTTATTGACTATGGTAACATTTATTTCTTGTATATTTATGTTATTATGCATATAACATTTTCACTTTGTAAGGAAACATACTTTTGTTGGTCACTCTTGGCTACGAGTGGAAACAAAGTTGCTTTAAAAAATACATTTTCGCGAAAATTATCTTTACCTTCATCATATTTTGCTTAGGGTAAAATTTTTGAGTATCAAAACCTATCTCTTTACCACCCACTCCTTTTCATACCCTATCATACTTTCATCAATCACAGTCCATTTTCTGTAGGCTGTTTTTGAACCCAGTCAACGACGGGTACTTCTGCTAGTATATATATATATATATATATATATATAAGTGCGTGTGCGTGTGTGTTCATGTTTATGTGTGTGTGTCTTTATCCTTTATATTATACCTATAATCCAGTCTTAAAAACAGATTGAACATTCTTAATCTGTAATCCGCTTTTCTTGAAGACAAGAAACTATTTCAAGTTGTAATCTCTTTCTTTTGATGCCAATCAAGCGGATTTTAAAA
Source organism: Euprymna scolopes (assembly GCF_053919585.1). Lineage (NCBI taxonomy): Eukaryota > Metazoa > Mollusca > Cephalopoda > Sepiida > Sepiolidae > Euprymna > Euprymna scolopes. The sequence goes on from NC_136492.1 coordinate 42,648,374, forward strand.
AAAATTTTTCATTTAATTTATAATTTGTAAAATTTGAATTTAGGTATTGAAGTCAAATTCCATTATTTTCTTAATCTCCTAATTTTAACATTTTCCTGAGAAGCAATGAAAAAAAATTATTATTTTTAATTTTTAATCCGTTTATTTTAATCCTCCCAAATGAACTGAAACATTTTTATGGGTCAACCTTTTTCACTTTAGTTTTCACTCCCTAAAATTTGTATTCTTTTCCGAAATTTTAAAATGGGATTTGGATTTCTTGAAACTGCAGGGAATTAATTTTACTTACTACTACAATCAATTGCTTTTATTTTGCATTTTAAAAAAATCTATAGTCGTTATCTTTTCTTAACAATAAGAAAAAGAAACTGTTTAACGATTATAACTAATGTTCTGAAACCATTTTCTATTTTACGAATGCGCATTAGATAATGGAAAGAATGAAGAGATCTAAGAGGCACACAGCTGTGATTGGTCGAATAACATCACCTGTTTGTTAAAGATGGGGATTTAGTTAAACACATCACGAGAGAGATACGTACAAACGAGAGGGGAAATAAAGCGTCACATACACATGTTGATATATATCTATAATATAAAACTGAATGTCTGTGTGTATATGTGTTTATCTGTGTGTGTGTCTAGTCACGAATAGGCTCCTATATGGTTGACTATTTTAAAAAACTGATTACATATAATGATAGATGTTTCGAGACACAGGAATGGGTATGCTTGATCTTGCAGAACAGTGGTTCATTAAAATTGTGGGGTCTGCGTTCGCGCCTGGTCCACAAAGTATGGAAATAAAAAATTAAAAAATTAAAAAAAAAGTTTACAAGTGTTTTTTATATAGATGTACATAATAATACTTTGATAAGTATGTGTTACCTTAAATAGGGATGGTATAATAAAATTGTGGGGTCTGCGTTCGTGCCTGGCCTCCATAGAATGGAAATAGGCACAAATTTAATAAAGACTTTTCATATCTATCTGCGTAAGTATACTTTGATAATTATGTTTCAGTTTGAAGAAATATGGTATAATAAAATTATGGGGTGTTCGTTCGCGCCTGACCTCTACAGAATGGAAATATGTCACAAAGTTTAACAAGGTTTTTTAATATAGATCCACAGAATATTGTGATAAGTGTTTCAGTGTGAACAGGTATTGTATAATAAATTATGGGGTTTATCTATTTTATTTTTACTTTCATCATATTTTGCTTTAGTTTTGATACCCCCAAATTCGAAGCTATCTCTTTACAACCCTTCCTTTTCATAACCTATCATACTTTCTTAAATCAGAGTCCATTTTCTGTAGGCTGTTTTTTGAACCCAGTCAACCACGGGTACTTTTGCTAGTGTACATATATATATATATATATATATATATATGTGTGTGTGTGTGTGTGTGTGTGTGTATTGACACTCAATCGTGACAACCTGCACTGATGATGAAAGGACGAAACACTAGTGTCTGTAAGTATTTAATAATTACTATTGTTGACTGGCACATCCTGAAAAAGCAAAAACTTGCCAGTCACTAAATCTACCTTGCCTTATTTGCTTAAATGAAAAACTATTTATCACAAAATTTAAGGATAGGGATAAACTCTTAAACAGGAAACTTCCATAAATTCTAGACATTACAAATCTACTCTCTCTCTTGCAAATTACTCCCCAATAAATTCAGCTCCAACACGACCCACATGCAATACCCGGCAGTTGCACACCTACACATCCTAACCTCCTCAAGTCCAACATTCACAAAATCCAAAACCACACTTTTCCTGAATAAAACCATGCATAAAAAATAAATAAATTAAAAAATTAAAAAAATGAGTAAATTTAACCATCATAAGTTTAAAAATGACATATATCCTGAGATTTGCAATTACCATCATTATGAAAAGTCTTTAATAAATTTACAAATACACAAATTAATTAATCAACATTAAATGAACAAACGAAATAGAAATTAATATTGGGGAGTTCCAAAAGAAACCGATTTTCTTTAAGTAAGATAAAACAAACTATTAAATGATGCTACCTTCTCTTTCCGTTTCCTTCTTCCCTCTTCCTCCGTCTTCCCCTTTTTCTCTTTTTCCTTTTTCCTTCTTCCCCATTTCATCTCTCTCTACCAGCTTCCTTCTTTTCTTTTTTAAGCCTCGTACCCCCCTTCCCTTCCTTCAACCGTTCACTGGAAGCCCAAACAACATTCAACAGACCTGGATAAATTCCTAACATCTTTTCAGATATAAGTATATTAAATTAAAATAAACTTTAAAAAAAGGGAATTTTATGACACACATACCCTTTAAAGTCTCAGACAGGCGGCGAAATACAGAAAAATGAGCCTTTCGCTTGTTGAAGATAACATCTGCATAGCTCTAGACTTGGAACCCAATCCCCTCAACCCACACACCCTAACCCCTAACACCAACACGAAAATGAATAAAGACACGGATAAGTAAATAAACAAATACGAGAATAAATAAACTAACAAATTCGCACCCAATTCAACCCTGTTCTCCGCGAAGCTGAATCTTCACCCTCAGTACCTGTTAAAAGAAGCCTTCTTTTGATGAGGATTAATTTTCGCTCTTCATTTAGAATTCCGTTTTCGAAAATGAGGGTTGTTGCCTGATGAGGTCTCTAGTTAGTAAATACTAGTAGATCGAAACATGCTCATGACTGTGTAGCAACAAACTACTGATTATGCAAAGACAAATCTAAAAGGTAACTTGCTCTACTTCTGTATTGAGCACTCTTGTATAAACCTCGTTATATTTTACTGGTTAGTGTATATCCAGCAACTTAGTGCCGTGGAGAAGGCTGATGTTACCTGTATAAAAAATGCTCTATACAAGGCATTTGCCATGGATCCCTGCACGGCCTACGAAGCATTTGACTCTAGGAAGCTCATGCCAGGAGAAACCGTGGACGTCTTCTTCGCGGAGCTGAAGAAACTTGCAGTTCTATTTGGCAATGGAGTGTCAGAGCAAACACTGGCGTATGCGTTTGTGGCCGGCTTTCCCACCCATGTTAAGCAACTGTTGAGGGCTTCCACCAGCGTATCTGTAACGCCCATGGAACATTTGTTAGAACGCGCTCGAGCCATTATCAGAGATGAGGAGGACCTGAGGGAACCAGTTGTAATGATGGCGTAGGCAGCCAAGACTAATGCTGAAAAGAGTCCCAGTTTGAGACCCACGACCAATGGGAGATGTTTCTGCTGCGGCCAGCGAGGCCATTTCGCAAGAAGTTATACTAACAAGGGGCGGGGGCGCCGGCGCTGTTTCCAATGTGGTAGTTATTTATCCCAAAATTGTGCGGGAAATGCACCATTACGGAGGCCACGTATTGGTATAATATCACACCAAAGTATGGGAAGACACTAACAACAGCACCGGCCAATGCCATACATAAATACCGTGTTAGGATAAAGGGCATTGATACTGTCCAGCCAATCGACGAGGAGAGTCATGACAAATACAAGGTAGGGGATCCAGTTTGGGTTAGACCCCCTGGAAACCGGTGCACCACCAAGTTCAAGCGAGGACGAATATCTGGAGTGGTCAGCCAACAGTCGGTCCTTGTTGATGGAACCCCACGCCATGTGCGTGATCTTCGCCCAGCTAATGAAAAACATCGAGCAACTACAGATAGCGGTGGATCATCAGATGATGAGCTGCTGATGAGTGAGGTCACCGAGCAAGAGAGTGGTAGTTGTAGTTCGTCTTATAAGGCAGGATCAGAACCAGAACCAGAACCACACCCAGAACCAGAACCAGAACCTGAATCCGAGATTGTAAATACCACACTTTGCAGAAGCCAATGAACTAAGAGGCCACCCCCGGAGTGCACTCTATGTGATCATCAGATCAGGGGGGAGTGTAGTACTTACCAACAAAACAAACTCCCACGTGTTTGTGCCTTGTATAGGCATGCGCGACAACAACACTTAGGTTTTTATAAGCGGAAATCTCGAGGTTGGCAGGAATCTACGTGCGCATGCGCAAGAGGAGGCATTGAGATAGTGGTATAACAGGCAGGTAGAGTGAGAAGGTGATTGTTGTTGTCGTCATTGGACGTTACAGTGACGCGTGCGTTAGCAGGTGATTGAGGCTGTTTTTTTTTTGTGTGTCAAGTCGCCCACCTCGGTGAAGATCATATAAGTCGTACACCTCGGTGAAGGTGAAGGTCATATGTATCTTGTATAGAATTTTAAAAGAATATTCGAATATGAATCTTTTATAGAATTTTAAAAGAATATTCGAATATGTATCTTGTATAGAATTTTAAAAGAATATTCGAATATATATCTTGTATAGAATTCTAAAAGAATATTCGAATGTGTACCTTGTATAGAATTTTAAAAGAATATTTGATTATGAATCTTTTATAGAATTTTAAAAGAATATTCGAATATGTATCTTGTATAGAATTTTAAAAGAATATTCGAATATGAATCTTTTATAGAATTTTAAAAGAATATTCGAATATATATCTTGTATAGAATTTTAAAAGAATATTCGAAAATGTATCTTGTATAGAATTTTAAAAGAACATTCGAATATATATCTTGTATAGAATTTTAAAAGAATATTCGAATATGTACCTTGTATAGAATTTTAAAAGAATATTCGAAAATGTATCTTGTATAGAATTTTAAAAGAATATTCGAATATGGATCTTTTATAGAATTTTAAAAGAATATTCGAATATGAATCTTTTATAGAATTTTAAAAGAATATTCGAATATGAATCTTGTATAGAATTTTAAAAGAATATTCGAAAATGTATCTTGTATAGAATTTTAAAAGAATATTCGAATATGTATCTTGTATAGAATTTTAAAAGAATATTCGAATATGTATCTTGTATAGAATTTTAAAAGAATATTCGAATATGGATCTTTTATAGAATTTTAAAAGAATATTCGAATATGAATCTTTTATAGAATTTTAAAAGAATATTCGAATATGAATCTTTTATAGAATTTTAAAAGAATATTCGAATATGAATCTTGTATAGAATTTTAAAAGAATATTCGAAAATGTATCTTGTATAGAATTTTAAAAGAATATTCGAATATGCATCTTTTATAGAATTTTAAAAGAATATTCGAATATGCATCTTGTGTAGAATTTTAAAAGAATATTCGAATATGCATCTTGTGTAGAATTTTAAAAGAATATTCGAATATGCATCTTGTGTAGAATTTTAAAAGAATATTCGAATATATATCTTGTGTAGAGATCAAGTGCTAGCTCCAGGAAAAGGGCTTTGATTTCTTCGACTCAAATAAAATAAAACAAAGTTGTTGATTTATTCTGCATTCTTTGCTTTCACCTGTAATCTTTTTTGTCTCACGTTACGTGCAGTATGAGTGTTTTTTATACTTTCAAATTAGCTGGCACACTAAACAGTATCGAATTATCATCCTTTTTCTTGCATCATAACTAAAGAATGAATAAAAATCTCTTGGAATCTAGCTCTTCAAAATCACTCAGATGCTAAGATGTTTCTATAAGCTTCTCTGTGACCTTTTTTCCCAAAGATTATCAAATTCACCCATGCCAGTCTCTGCTCATACAACAGCTATCTTAGTTCTGACTACTATAAAATTACACACATTCATACATTCGCTACTTTTATGCATAAAACAGAATTTCAACATAGTCGAACAGTCAAAGAGCCTGAATCAGATACGTAGTGACAACAATATAACACTTTACGCCCCCCCCCACCTCTAGGATCTATAGATTCCTTTACTAAAGATCAGCAGGAAGACGAATACTCTCGTGAACGAATCTCCATCTTCACATATTTGTCCACTTGGTTGTTGCAGTTGTTGATAGATTTCGCATTCATCAGCTCCTTAGCTAATCTATTCCAATGCCTTATATGAAGTAAAAAAAAATACTTTCATATTTTCAGTCTAGCACGCGCAGTAAGCAATCCCAACCTATTAGCGTCGCTAAATTTGTTCGTTCAACATATCGAGATAAGAAACCGGTCAGCCACGCACATCTTCCTTCAATATGATGTATAGTAGCGAACCAGCAGCCTCTTTGGCGCTAGTGGATGAGTAAAAAAAAATCGCCTAGACTTGTTGGTGGTGTCTATATTCTTTGCTTTCATATTATTTGCCTGTGTGCAGACCTCATGGTTATGTGGGCGAAAAGATTGAGAGCAGTTTCGATTAATTCGATTTTAAATCGGCTCCACACTGGTTAGTCTTAGTACGTTTTTATATTATTATCTCATTCATTCGAGTTTTTTTTTTCTTTTTTTTTCACGAGAAAGATGTTTACAAACTAGTTGACTTACCCAGTGTTAAACATTTCAAATATAAAAGAACTTATTTTGTATCAGAAATCATTTTCGACGCAAAAGATGTATTTATTATTGCTTGCAATAAATGAATGCAAATAATAAATATTCCGGTCGACTCCAACCTGGAAATTCCACAAGGGAGTGATTCATATGTTATATATATATATATATATATATATATATATATATATATATATATATATATATATATATATGAGCAAACAGGTAATGAAATATGTTAAAAAACATTTTGAAATGAGTTAAAACATATTTAATCTGAAAAGGAAACACTAGATAAATGGATAGTCCTTAATCCGCAGAGTTTCGAAGAAATACTCTCCTTCTCATCAGAGGGTAGGAATTAGCAAAATGCGGGATCGGATTTTGCATGCAGAAGTATTTGATGAAACAACAAATAAGTCAAAGATCTTACTTGAAAACAAAATAAGTTAAGCAGAGGGAATATGGTAAAGGAAAGGTGATTACATATTAAAGGATAGTCTGGTGGAAGATAAAAAATCCAGTGACGGTGAAAGCCAAATGTAAAACTTCAAGAAAGTTAAAAGAATTTCCATTTGTACAAGTAAAATCCAAGGAAATCCCGTAATTGGAAGAAGATGGTCCATAATAATCCAAAGGCAGAAATCCATGGAATAATTCACAAAAATGTGTACAAGGAAAAAATAATATTAATAAAAGAAAAATAAGATGTGCTTTTCACTTTACTTCCGAGACATAACTATAAATAAAAAACTGGGAAGAGAAAGGAGTAAAAAAAAGATAAAGTTAAATATAAAATATAAAATATAAAATAAAAAATATAAAATAAAGGGAAACTAAAGTCAAACAGACCCAGACAGGAAATGTTAAAGGCGCGAAAATATATATAGGGCAAAATAATATAGGTCAACTGAAATGTACAGGTCATCACTTAAGAAAATGTCAGCAAGAATTGTTAAACGACATTAAAAGGAAAATAAAAATAAAAAATAAAAATATATATAATAAATAAATAGAAAATAAATAAATAAATAAAAAAAATAAAATATAATAAAAAGTAAAATATAAAATATAATATATAATATAAAATAAAGTAAAATAAGAATAAAAAATAAGAATAAAAATAAAAATAAAAATAAAAATTATTTAAGGGGAGAAGATGGCCGGTATCTGCAATTTCAAGAAAAAAAAAAGTAAATTCATATAGTAAAATTTAAGTAAATATACATACAAGATATTAAAGTGTGGGTAGATTGAGATATTAGATAGATAGGGAAGTTTAAAGAATACAACAGAAAATGCAGATAAAAACCGGCCATGCAAAGAAGAGATAAAGAATTAAAATAAAGGATTATTAAATTATAAAGTATTAAGAAGTATGTCGAAAAACGATAAAGTTAAAGAAAAAATATTTTATATCTATGTAAAGGGTAGAAGTAATAACTATGTAATTTCAAAATTGCCATAATTAAATTTGGACTTATGTTTACAGAAAGAGATCAGTTCATTTTTAGAGTTTATTATATTGTTACTTAGAGGGGAAGTAATTATAGTTATAGCTTCGGTTGTGTAGAGGCGACATGACTTAGAGCCTGGAGTATAAGACTTAACTTTTTTTTATAATAGTCCATTTGATTAAGAAGGGAGTATTGTTAGAGTTAAGTTTTTTTAATTAAAGTGGTTAGAGAAGTTCCTTGGTTATTATTAGAATTATGGTTGTTAAAAGAAGAAATGTGGTTTGATAATCTTTTCTTAATTAACGTTGAAGTAGCGCCGATGTATGTATGTACTTTATTGAAAGCTCGAGGTCTGGTATTAATATTAATTTGCTTTTTTTGTTTCCCTTTATTTTATATTTTTCATTTTATATTTTATATTTTATATTTAACTTTATCTTTTTTTTTTCTCCTTTCTCTTCCCAGATATTTTATTTATAGTTATGTCTCGGAAGTAGAGTGAAAAGCACATCTTGTTTTTCTTTTATTAATATTATTTTTTCCTTGTACACATTTTTGTGAATTATTCCATGGATTTCTGCCTTTGGATTATTATGGATCATCTTCTTCCAATTACGGGATTTCCTTGGATTTTACTTTTACAAATGGAAATTCTTTTAACTTTCTTGAAGTTTTACATTTGGCTTTTACCGTCACTGGATTTTTTATCTTCCACCAGACTATCCTTTAATATGTAATCACCTTTTTCTTTACCATATTCCCTCTGCTTAACTTATTTTGTTTTCAAGTAAGATCTTTGACTTATTTGTTGTTTCATCAAATACTTCTGCATGCAAAATCCGATCCCGCATTTTGCTAATTCCTACCCTCTGATGAGAAGGAGAGTATTTCTTCGAAACTCCGCGGATTAAGGACTATCCATTTATCTAGTGTTTCCTTTTCAGATTAAATATGTTTTTAACTCATTTCAAAGTGTTTTTAACATATTTCATTAACTGTTTGCTCATATTATAAGCTCTATTTCCTATTTGGTATTATCGAGCTTTTATATCTGGCTGAGATAATTATATAAATATTAATTCTTTAATATTTATAATTTACTTTAATTTTACCATCTTGGATCATTTTGGTAAATTCAATATATATATATATATATATATATATATATATATATATATATATATATATGTATATATATAATTTAGTTCCTTCAGCTATAATCGGTTCCAGATGGATGACCATTTGAGAATACCATACACTGTATGTACGAGGGAGTCGACACCTCCCTTCAAAAGCCGCAAAAACCTAACGTCGTCATCTCCCATAACATGCGACTGGGGACCGCTTGTGAATTTCGTATTCCCATGAACCTTCCTCCTAAGATGACCCGCCTAAGATGAGTGCCGCTTCACTACAGTATCTTATCCATAAAGTAAAGCGATTGCACCGATTTCATTGTCGAGTATAGCTTTCTGATCAGAAGCTACACACAAGTATCTTCTTCGCTAGCACTCTAGACTAATTTTTAAAATATGTTTCGAAAAAATAATCGTTCGTTCCGTTTCATTTCAATAATTTTTACATTTTATTCGACTCTACATTATCTCTTAACATAGTCATCCACATCCGATTACATTTACTAGCATCTTCGTCTTTCTCTGTGATATCTTCTACACAGAACAGTTATATCTTCGTAATTAGTTCTTTTCTTGACGTGATTATCTTCTATTAGCTTCGTTACAATTTCCTAAATAAAAGAAGGCTTCCTTAACTCACACTATATTTGCGGGTTGTTTTGATTGGATAGTCTTAACTCTTTTTTCACATTCTCGATTAATGGAATCTTATATGTTATTAGCAGATTTCTTTATTGTTCGTAAACTGTCGTTTTCATTATTCATAATTTTAACTATTTATTGACTTTTGATGTATTCCATATTAATACTTTTCGAATTATTGAATTTCCGTTAAAAATGTATCCCTGGTTATGCCAGACACGACCAGCTACTAATAAAAATTTAAATTTTCCTATTACAATACCTATTTTTAAAGACTTACAAATATTTTCGTGAAATCTGTACCAATTCAAATCTTTCCAAATACTCGAAATGGCAGTTATAAATGATGAAAAAACTCTGTAAATTCTATATCATCTTGTGAATCACACCTTTAAAACCATTGTACATTTATTTTAGCCGCGTTCGTAACTCATTAAAAAACGTATATTTTTTACACTCGAGATGCTTCACTAGTTCAAAAAATTTTAATATAATTTTAACTGAAGCGTATAAAAACATGCAGATTTTAATCGAACAATAATCAAAACTGCCGGAAGACGATTGTTGAAAACTCAGTTGGAAGTACCTGCAAAGAACATTAAAAAAAGAACAGATGGACAAAGACGACTATGAAACTTTATTGCACAGATATGTATGTATATATATATATATATATATATATATATATATATGTATCGACTAACATTTTGATCTTACTACAACTAAACGGAGCTTAACAATTATTAATGAATAATGATTTTTAGTATACAGACATACACAATCACACACACACACACACACACACACACACACACACACACACACACACACACACGCGCACATATATATATATATTAAATATCATTATTCATTAATAATTATAAAACTTATCAAAAAATAATGATCTTTAATATATAATCTGAATCTGTTTTTTTTTTTGCAGAACATCTTAGGTGTCTCTGATGAGTTGTTTTTTAATTCAACACATGCAAAATAAAATATTATACAATGTAAACACGTATAACATAAAATATTATAAAATGTAAACACATGTAACATAAAATATTATAAAATGTTACATGTGTAACATAAAATATTATAAAATGTAAACACGTGTAACATAAAATATTATAAAATGTAAACCCATGTGACATGAAATATTATAAAATGACAACACATGTAACAAGAAATATTATAAAATGTAAACACATGTAACATAAAATATTATAAAATGTAAACTCGTGTAACATAAAATATTATAAAATGTAAACACGTATAACATTAAATATTATAAAATGTAAACATGTGTAAGATAAAATGTTATAAAAGGTAAGCACATGTAACATAAAATATAATAAAATTTAAACACGTATAACATAATTTATAAAATGTAAACACATGTAACATAAAATATTATGAAATGTAAACACATTTAACATAAAATATTATAACATGTAAACACATGTAACATAAAATAAAAAATGTAAACATATGTAACATAAAATACTATAAAATGTAAAAACGTGTAACATGAAGTATTATAAAATGTAAACTCGTGTAACATAAAATATTATAAAATATAATCACATGTAACATAAAATATTATAAAATTTTAACACGTGTAACATAAAATAATATAAAATGTAAACACGTCTAACATAAAATATTATAAAATGTAAATACGTGTAAAATAACATATGATAAAATGTAAAAACGTGTAACATAATGTATTATAAAATGTAAACACGTGTGACATGAAATATTATTAAATGTAAACACATGTAACATAAAATATTATAAAATGTAAACACGTGTAACATGAAATATTATAAAATGTAAACACGGGTAACATAAAATATAAAATGTAAACACGTGTAACATAAAATATTATAAAATGTAAAAACATGTAACTTAAAATATTATAAAATGTAAAAACATGTGCTACAAAAAAAATTTCCTGACTTTTTCGCTCCTTCTTTCCCTCTTTTTTCTCTCTTTTTTCTCTCTTTCTGTCTCTCTTTCTTTCTTTTTCTCTCTCTTTTATTTCCTTAAACACGTGTACTGCTCTAACCAAGCATGCCGACCTGTTCCACAAATCCCAAAACATCAACATGAAATCTCTCCAGAGAAAAAACTCGAATAAACCTAGAACCCCATCTGCCAACGTAGACCCCTACTACCAGGTCTCCTTCTTCAACATCAGCGGTTTACGTTCCAACCTTCCAGAGGTTGACACCCAATTACAGGAGACGAAACCGGACATATTCTTTCTAAGCGAAACTGGAATAGGGCCGACCACTTCCCTAGATGAGTTCATAATTAACGGATACTCTTACTTAACAGCTAAATCTGACCCCAAAGATCGCCATGGGCATAGAATATGTGCCTATATTAAAGATGGCTTCCCGTGTGGCAGGGATATCTCTAGAGAAGATCCTAATTTACCGTATATGTGCTTCCGGGTTGCACTTGCGTACACCACTGCATTTATATTTGCCCTCTATCGGCCCCATAACAGCGGAGTTACTATCTTTAAGAGTATATCTGAGAAAATAGACCACATCCTGTCTGCACATCCTTCGGCTAACATCCACATCTGTAGTGACTTCAACGTCCATAACGTGGAATGGCTGACCCATTCAAATAAGACAGACGATGAGGGGAGGTTTTGTCATAATTTTGCCATTGCTTGTGACCTCACTCAGATTGTTCGTGAACCCACCCGTGTGCCCGATACTACTGGTCAATATGCAAGCATCCTAGACCTTTGTCTCTCAACTTCCCCTGAGCTATGTTCATGTTCCATTCATTCTCCTCTAGGATCCTCCGACCACTCCGTCGTATCAGTTAAGATAAAAATGAAATGTAATAAGTCCCCAGACGTACTCCTCCACCGTACTGTATACCGATACTCTATTGCTGACTGGTATAGCTTCCGAACATTCATATCTGATCTACCTCTGCATTCCATGTTTAAAAAGGATGTGTCCTCTATAGTATCAGATCCGACAGAATGGTTAATTGTAGGCATAGACCGATTCATACCATCTAAAAAATTCTAACAAAAACCTAACAGCCAGCCATGATTCTCCCCAGAATTTGCTGCTGCTATCGCGCACAGAAGTCACTTTTTCCATAACTACCAACGTAATAGATGCCATGAGACTAAAGCTGCTTTCAGGAACGCCAGAAACTACTGTAAAAGAGTAATAAAAAAATGCAAGAGAGCTATATGCCCAGTCTGTTAAATCCAAAGTAGCTAATCAGCGGCTTGGTTCACACCAGTTTTGGCAAATAACAAATAGGATCCTGAACAGAAGTGTGCATTCTATCCCAACCATTATCAATGAACCTGAGGTCATCTCGTCAGCATACTACAAGGCCAAACTGTTTGCAAAGAACTTTACAGCTTATTCTACCCTATGCGACGAAGGCCATCAACTCCCCATATTTCCTCCTATAACACAGAACACGCTAGGTAACATACAAATATCTGTGCCAAGATAATCAAGAACCTTGATTCCAGTAAAGCAACTGGCCCTGACGGTATCCCAATTATAGTGTTAAAAAAGCTTCAACCAGAACTTGATCCCATACTTACGAAACTGTTTAAGCGTTGCCTTAAGAAGAAGTGCTTTCCGACTCCTTGGAAAACCTCATCAGTATGCCCTGTATTTAAGAATTCAGGTGATAAGTCATCTCCCTCTCAGTACAGACCAATAAGTCTCCTGTGTGTTATGAGTAAGTTGTTGGAATCCATATTAAATAGAGAAATAGTCAACCACCTCAGCAGAAACAATCTTCTTAGTGACACACAATATGGTTTCCGTTCTGCAAGATCCACCGCAGATGTGCTTACGGTTATATTTCACAGGATTAGTGAATCTCTTGACAAAGGCTTCCTTTCTAGGGCAATTGCTCTTGATATATCAAAGGCCTTCGACAAGGTGTGGCATAAAAGCCTACTTCACAAGATTTCCAGCTACGGTACAACTGGAAATGTTTTCTCAATCATTAAATAATTTCTCTCCGATAGGCTCATAAGAGTAGTGGTCGATGGACAAAAATCAGAGGCCTGCAGTATTAATGCTGGAGTCCCTCAAGGGTCAATCCTTGGCCCAACTCTCTTCCTGATCTACATCAATGACCTCCCTAAACACATACTTAAATCATTCGTTGACATCTATTCTGATGACACGACCATCTACGGCAACACATCAAAGGCTGTAAATGACAAAGTTCTCTCTGATTCTCTCTCCTCTGATCTCGAGCGCGTGGTTCAGTGGGGGAAGACGTGGCTGGTTACCTTTAATGCATCTAAAACCAAACTCCTATCCTTACATCATCAATGCTCTGATCACCATCTGGCATCAATTGAAATGGATGGCTCTCGTCTAGGAGAAGCCCCATGTTTTATGAGCTTCTGGGATTGACCTTCACTCTTGATCTGAAATGGAACACGTACATTAAGTCTGTTGCACAGGGTTCTCGAAAGATGGTGGGATCCTTCTACCGCTCCAGAAGATATCTCACTACTGATGCAATTCTCTATCTATATAAAAGCCAAGTACGTTACAGGATGGAGTACTGCTAGCATATCTGGGCAGGAGCTGCTAAAAACAGCCTATCCTGCCTTGACAGAGTACAAAATAGACTTCGTGGCTTAGTGAGGGGTGCCCTTTTCTCTACCCTGCAACCTCTCTCCCACAGAAGAGACCTTGCGGGCTTATCCTTGTTTTATCGTTATTTCCATGGCAGGTGCTCGTCTGAACTCCAATCTCTGGTCCCCCCCCCGCCAACCTTTCACGAAAAACACCCGTCTAGCTGAATCCACTGTGAAAAATTTCCCCCACTCTTTGTCTGTGCCTAAATCAAAACGTGGATTCCATGTACAAAGCTTCTTTCTTAAAACTGCACGCCTGTGGAACTCTGTTCCGTCTGCCTGGTTCCCACCTGACTATAACTTGGATGTGTTCAAGTCCAACGTTAACAAATTCCTAATCAACCGCCCTCTTAAGTAAACACTTCATTAAATCTCCACACTAACGTACTGTACTTGCAATAACCCTTATCCCTGAGTTGCTTCCGGGCCTTGATAAGTGATGAACATCGTATAAGAAAACAAAAAAAAAACATAAAATATTATAAAATGTAAACTCGTGTAACATAAAATATTACAGAATGTAAACACGTGTAGCATAAAATATTATAAAATGTAAACACATGTAACATAAAATATAAAATGTAAACACGTGTAACATAAAATATTATAAAATGTAAACACGTCTAACATAAAATATTATAAAATGTAAACACGTGTAACAAAATATTACAGAATGTAAACACGTGTAGCATAAAATATTATAAAATGTAAACACATGTAACATAAAATATAAAATGTAAACACGTGTAACATAAAATATTATAAAATGTAAACACGTGTAACATAAATTATTATAAAATGTAAACACGTGTAACAAAATATTACAAAATGTAAACGCGTGTAACATAAAATATTATAAAATGTAAACACGTGTAACATAAAATATAAAATGTAAACACGTGTAACATAAAATATTATAAAATGTAAACACGTCTAACATAAAATATTATAAAATGTAAACACGTGTAACAAAATATTACAAAATGTAAATACGTGTAACATAAAATATTATAAAATGTGAACACGTGTAACATAAAATATTATAAAATGTAAACACGTGTAACAAAATATTACAAAATGTAAACGTGTGTAACATAAAATATTATAAAATGTAAACACATGTAACATAAAATATAAAATGTAAACACGTGTAACATAAAATATTATAAAATGTAAACACTGTGAACATAAAATATTATAAAATGTAAACACGTGTAACAAAAAATATTATAAAATGTAAACACGTGTAACATAAAATATAAAATGTAAACACGTGTAACATAAAATATTATAAAATGTAAACACATATAACATAAAATATTATAAAATGTAAACTCGTGTAGCATAAAATATTATAAAATGTAAACACATGTAACATAAAATATAAAATGTAAACACGTGCAACATAAAATATTATAAAATGTAAACACTGTGAACATAAAATATTATAAAATGTAAACACGTGTAACATAAAATATTATAAAATGTAAACACGTGTAACATAAAATATAAAATGTAAACACGTGTAACATAAAATATTATAAAATGTAAACACGTGTAACATAAAATATTATAAAATGTAAACACGTGTAGCATAAAATATTATAAAATGTAAACACGTGTAACATAAAATATTATAAAATGTAAACACGTGTAACATAAAATATTATAAAATGTAAACACATGTAACATAAAATATTATAAAATGTAAACATAATCCCGAAACAATAACGAGTAATATATAATAAGCTCGTACGTGAATTGCAAAAATGGCGTCGCGAAAAGTGACCCCCCTTGCAAAAAATGGCCACGTTGACAACCACAGAATTAATCTATTTTTTTTCTAAATTTCAGATATTATACGCATATTCTTCTTTCACAGGGTACCAGTGTCAAGTCGGTCCGATGCGTTTTTAGTGGACACACACAAATACACAAACACTGAAACCGACGTTTGAGATTCATATAATAGAAAATAACAGGGGAAATAACTCGAAACAGGTTTCTAAAAAATCGATGTCTGTAATAATAATTAAAAAAAAAATTAAATTAAATATATTATCAAAATAAACCTTAAATTACAATCTTAAATAGAACACTTAAAACAATTCTCTCACTATAAACGTTAAATAACATACAGCTATTTAGTAAAATCGATGTAATATGTAAATAAAATGACCTCTTAAGCGTATATTTTGCAAGAATCCTACTATATATAGAAATAAATTAAATAGGAAAGTAATAGACATTTTGTATTTATTAATCAAATTGTGAACAAACATACAAACAAAATACAAACAGGAATACGAATATATATATATATATATATATATATATATATATATATATATATATATATATTTGGATAGCAAATGAAAAAGTTGTTTTTGTGTAAAGTTAGCTAATCTTCCATTCCAAATATATTAACCGAGTTCGAATCCGATTCATAAGGGCCATTAAGCTTCTATAACATACTAACGAATGTAGGAAACACAATATATATATATATATATATATATATATATATATATATATATATATATATATATATAGTAAGTTATAAAAATATATATGGCACTTAACTACACAGTCTATTCCGCATTTCATTATCTTGAGAATTCGTCAGGCATAAGGCTTAGGCCTAACGAATTCTCACAAGAATGAAACGCGGAATATTCTGTGTAGCTTAATTGTCATATATATTTTTATAACTTACTACCTATGTATTGAGCACTGTTGAAGTAAATACTGGAAATTTACGCACAAAATTATATTTTCATTTATTATATATTTGGAATTCATTATTGAGATGAGTATTATTTATTGATTTTATTTATTTATTACGGACTATTATTTTCATCTTTTCCTTAGTGGTTTTACGACGTTTTAGCCAACCATTCCTCTGGCCTTCGTCAGGTGGTAATCGCGACGGGATAGGAATTCTGAATCTCCTGACAGCATCCATTGCAATTACTGCCTTCCGTAGTTGTTGTCGTCTCACCACGTTTTGGCCAAGTAAGCCTGTGGCCGGCTTTGGGTAGGATTGAAACCGCTATCTTCAGACAATGCTCATCTGGAACCGTAGGGATTCAACGTCTCTATCAACTGCGCCACGGGCCCCGATGGAGCGTTCAAGGTTGGATTTTTTGGTCTTATGAATTCATGTTTATTTATTATCTGATCTTCCATGGTCGGGTCCGCACTGAATGGTATATATATTATTTAATTGGAATTCACTATTGAGATGAGTATTATTTATTAATTTTTATTTATTTTATTGTGGACTATTAAACGAAGGCCAGAGGGAATAGTTGGCCGAAAAGTCGCGAAACAACTAAGAAAAAGATGAGGATAATAGTCCGCAATAAAATAAAAAAAATGTGTGTGTGTGTGTGTGTGTGTGTGTGTGTGTGTGAATCGGATTCGAACTCGGTTAATATATTTTGAATGGAACATAAGCTAACTTTACACACAAAAACAACTTTTAGAATTGCTATTCATTTGGACCCTGATTTTGTCATTCTTATCAAGGTTTCCTACCCGATTGTAATCAGTACTCTTAATACCCTGTCATCTCGTTGATCACCTCATTTACTATTTAGAGCAATATATTATCGTTCATTATTTCGTTGCTAAGTTGTCTTTAAGGTTAATTGTCTTTGTTTTGCTTTTATTTAAAAAGTAAATAAGTTGATCACTTCGTTTTGTCGTTCTTAGCAACAACATGTAATAGATTTCTTACATTTTGATAGCCTTGTATGAATCCTCAGTATAAACATTACACACAATGCTTTAATCAAACTACATCACCTTATCTTACGTTTCTGAATTTTGAGATGAGGGTTATTTATTCGTGTTATTTGCATTCTTCGGATACTGACTCAATTTTAACTATTAATTTTTTCCAAGGACATTGAATTTTTTTCAATGTACTCTGACCACTTTACCTTCGATTCGAACCTGTAGCGCTGTGGTTCAAATACTTGGACAAAAGCAATTGTAAAAAGTGACATTCTCCTGATAGCTGGAGGTTCAATTCTCTGTGTAGGCGACTAAAAATACAATTGCGAATTACTTAGGACTTCTATCCAGTCATGGCTGACGGAACGAGAGCATCCTACCCTCGTAAAGTAAATAAAAGCTTTCGAAATTCTGTCACAATTCCTGCGTTCGACAGAAACATTCCTGAGTCTGACAAGATACACCTGAAGAAGAGTGGAGGTTACATCGACCGGAACATCATGAAAATGACACTCAGCAAGATGAGAACGGTTATCCAAAGAATCCACATATACGAAACACCTTATCTATCTATCTATCTATCTATCTATCTATCTATCTATCTATCTATCTATCGATTTATCTATCTATTATTATAAAAGGAACTTTGTGTTCGCCTTTGTGTGAGTTCGTTTAGTATAGGCTCCGCAACGGCTGAGCGAATTCTTATGAAATTTCACAAAAATGTACTTTATGTATCTGGCAGTGTTCTTAGATAGGTTTTGTATCGGAATGTTTTCGATAAGTATCGATAATCGAAAAAAATCCAATCAAAGAACGAGCAAACAATTTTGACCAAAGTTAATACTTTATAGTCTAAAATTACAAGTGCATTTAATAAGTTTTATTGCCGTACAAGCAGAAAACCCCGGCATATACAATCAACGGTAGGAGTTTTGATATAACAAGGACGAACCAGAAATGAATGTTTCTGTTTAAAGCACAATTGGAACATACCACTTGACTTTTATATTTTAAAATTAAATTCAAACTATTATCAGAGCACAAGCAGAAAAGCCGGATGTATAAAACTAACAGTAAAACAGACGAGTTCGATATGAATGTTTCTGTTTGGAGCACAATTGAACTAGTGAACTAGGATACTTGATTTTTGCATTTTAAGCTTTAATTCAAGCTATTATATATAAAAATATTCAGAATTGTGTTTTCCGTGATAGAGGCGGTGTTTTAAAATAAAATACGTTTAAAATACGTTTATAAGTTAAATTACAACGCAATATTATGAAAAAAATGAACAAATATTTATTTGTTTAAAATTAATATTTCCGCGATAGACGCCATCCTCAAAATTTTGTACATTTTGTTTCTCTCGCCTTGATGTTTAAAAAGAAAAAGCAATTAATAAAAAATCCACGTGTTTTTCGTTTGCCGTGTTATTTTGAAATGCACACGTAATAAAATATGATTATAAGCCAAATTACAACGCAATATTACGAAATTTTTTTTTCTCTCGCCATGATGTTAAATCAAGAAACAAAAAAAAAAATCGAGTTAGTGTCGTCTGTGCTCGTTATATGAAATTCAGAGTTGTGTTTTTCATGATAAAAGTCTTGTTTGAATTTTAAAATAAAATACGTATAAAATACGTTTATAAACCAAATCACAATGACATATTATTAAAATAAACAACTTTTTTTAAGATTAATATTTCGACGATAGACGTCATCCTCAGAATTTTTTTTTCTCTCGCCATGATGTTAAATTGAAGAATAAAAAACACTGTTGTCCGTTTGCGGTGGTATTCTCATTCTGAAGATGGCGTCTATCGTCGTAATATTAATTTTAAACAAATAAATATTTGCTTATTTTTATAATATGTTGTTGTAATTTGGCTTATAAACGTATTTTATACGTATTTTATTTGAAAATTTAAACAGTACTTCAATCACGGAAAACACAAGTCTAAATTTTTATATCTCGTGCGCCAAACGTATTCTTCCGACATTTAAAAATAATACCGCAGACAGACAATACGCGGACTCTGTACTATTTTTTTTTCAATTTAACATCACGGCGAGGAAAAAAAGAAAAAAAAATGTGTAAAATTCTAAAGATGGCGTCTATCGCCAAAATATTAATTTTAAACAAATAAATATTTTATTTTCATAATATTGCGTTGGAATTTTATACGTATTTTATTTTATATATAAAAATAATTTTACAAAATAAACAGTAGGTTCTCTACGGTGTAACAGATATATATATTTTTTACTCATGTTCACCCCTTACAAAGCATATCGCCACTTGGACGTAAGGGACTTCTATTTGGGGGGCATGTCCAGGAAAGATTAACAAGATATTTGTTTATGTTACATTTAAACTTCTGCATATCACTACAGCCAGGGAAGCAGGAAGGGGAATTTCAAAGTCTAGCTTTCGAGGCAAGAAACTGTTAGCATAGAAATCTTTCTGACATTTAGGGACAACAACAGTGAAGGGGTGAGATCTTGTTGCTAAGCGGGTTTGTCAGGGATATGTATGTCGAGAGGGTACAAGTGAAACGAGTTCATCAGAACATATTCCATTAAAATATTTGTAAAACCGGCACAGTGATTCAACATTGCGGTGAATAGACAGGGGCTGGAGCTTAGTTGATAAAGTGGGACCGATTAGATGGACAACTCTTTTTTGGATTTTAGGGAGAGATTAGTGGTAGGTGCACCAGCCCAGATGTAGCAACAATACTCCATGCATGAGCCAATGGTGGCCTTGTAAAGGTACAGGATACTCTCAGGCGTGCGCAGTCTTCTAGCTCGATAGAGGGAACCCACCTTCTTTCCAGCAGTCTTTGCAATGTCCTCTATGTATTTGTTCCAGTTCATATTGCCCGCAAATGTTAGGCCGAGGAGTTTGAAGGTAGAATTCTCAGGTAGGGTGTTATTTGTCATGGATATAGGCGGTTGGAGAGACGTCGTGTAATTATTAAAGGAGAGCAGCTTAGTTTTACTAGTATTAAATGTTACCATCCATTTACGGTACCATTCCACTGTAGTCTGGAAGTCATTTTCTAACAATTCTGCCATTGTCTTAGATTTATGTGTATCTGTTCTTCCCTCATGCATATTATAGAGCTTTGTAGCATCAGCAAATATACCCATCTCGGACACAATATTATCAGGGAGGTTGTTTATGAATATCAGGAATAATAAGGGTCCAAAGATCGACCCCTGAGGCAGTCCCGCATTAATGTTATGCTACTTGAATGTACGTCCGTCAATGACAACCTGCTTGCTTCTATTGTCTAAGAAGGATCTAATTATATTTAGTATACGTCCAGTTATAACGTACGATTTAATTTTCATTAGCAGCCCTTTGTGCCAGACTTTATCAAAGGTCTTGGATATATCAAAGGCTACAGCCCTGACTTCGTCCGCCTTATCCAGTACATGGTAAATGTGTTCAGAGATGACTGTTAAAATATCTGCAGTAGAACGACATTGCTTGAATCCATACTGTTTGTCAGAGAGAAGATTTGCTTTTGCAAGGTGGTGAACTACTGCTTGATTAATTAAGGTCTCAAAGATTTTAGCAAAGAGTGGGAGGAGACTAATGGGGCGATAATTGAGAGGGTCTGTTCTTTCACCAGAATTCTTGTACACCGGTACAACAGAGGCGATATTCCAGCTATTAGGGAAGCAAAATTCAACAAGGCATTTATTGTAGAGCTTGGAAAGTACGAGGACTAGGTTGGCTGAACATTTCTTAATTAGTAATGCAGAGATGAGATCAGGCCCACACGCCTTTGAGGTGTCTAAGTTTTTTATGATATCGCGGACATGAAAGGGGTGATTTTTACATCATCTAATGTGGCTTCAGTTCGCATAGGGAAATTTGGGAGGGAGTTGTTTGTTGGTTCTAAGGTGGAGTTGGAGGCAAATCGCCGGTTGTTGTTCAGTGGATGAATTATTGATTGTCCTTTATTCACTACACTGTTATAGATTTTCCAGAAATCACGAATCCCCATCTTTTGCAATTCAATGCATTCCCTAATTATTTCAGCATGCTTTCTTTTGGTTGTCGCTATTTCTCTTTTACAATGATTTCTAGCATCTATGAATTTTTGCCTATTTGTGTTTGACTTATGACGTACAAACTGGCGGGATGAATGGTGTCTTTGTGCAATGGCAGCTGCACAATCTGCAGTGAACCATGGGGTGAGTGGGGCTTGCTATAATACTTAATGTATTGTAGATTGTCACATCGGGGAGACGTGTGGAGCTTCCTCCCGGTGCACTTCTATGGATCCCCAACTAGAACAGTTAATCAATTGATATGATTGAAAAATAGACAATTTCATTGATTTCGATGACAATAAAAATATAGAAGAATTAAACATTTGTTGATCATCATTCAATCTCGGTCAATGTCGGGTCTCCTTGCTAGTAATCAGTTAAACAATGTTTAATTTAGGGCACTAAGTAGGAATAACAATTTCTATGTGCGTTGAACTACAACTATTGTAAATACTTTTCTATTTCATTCTCTTTGTACATAAAATTAAATGAAACTTCCATGAGCAAAGTTTATTTCCAATAAATGTTCGTCTGTCGAGCACAATACCATGAGCCTCCTTTTCAGTTGATTACAACATGTTCATTTTTAATTCCTTCCCAAATCTATTCTTTTTTGTTCTTCTTATCACATCGATTTTTTTCATTCTAAAAGCCTTGTATGAATCCTCTATATAACTATTACACACAATGCTTTAAGCAAACTCCATCACCTTATGATCAATAAGACAATGTTTAAGTCAATAACTAGAAAAAACAATTTTTACATGGGTTGACCATGTTTACGTATGATTGTGAAGATGCTTTCTAACTTAGCGGAAACGTGTTGAAGGAAAGTTCTTGCATAGAAAAAACTTTAAATAAACGCATGCATGGCAGTAAGTTTTTCAATTACTTAACGTAAAAGACTTTAACTTGTCAAGAGTTTGTCGCACAAATTGCGCTGTTCCAAATACGTCAACGAAGTCTTTTAATTGAGGCCGTGATTGTTATTGTAGTCGACGGCCGAAATTGTCTGGAATGAAAAAGGTAACAGCAATTGGAGCGGCGACGAGGAACAAAATGATTGAATGTTCCAATTTTGTTTCTTCTTTCTTTTTAGATTTTCTGTGCGTTAACTTCACACGCCGTGATCTCGTCCGAATTCTCTATTTATAAAATATTAAAATACTAATGCCATGAAATTTGAAGCAACCACTATTTCATAAAGAGGTTTCACCCCGATATATATATATATATATATATATATATATATATATATATATATATATATATATTGAGTAAAACGATTCATAATTGTTCATTTTATGAGGAGGCCTTGTTTTTAAAGGACAACACTTTTGTCAAATTATTGTCAATATTTATTGTCAATTTAAATAAAATAAACATCGTTTCTGAAACGATCGTACAATCTATTGGATTTTGCTTGTTTTCCTTTTGAAACTGATTTTTAATTCAAAATTATGAACTGTTTTACTCAATATTAATATAGCTCTAGGATACCAATACCTATTGAGTTCATTATATATCTGCAGTATAATGGGAACTGTTTTCTTTTAAAAATACATTTACTAATAAATTAAAATAAACTCTGCTCTTTAGACTTCAGGTCCCTCTATAAAATATAAAACACACACACACACACACACACACACACACACACATATATATATATGTATATATATATGTGTGTATGTATATCATAGAACACAGTCATGCAAAACAGATCACTGTATAAAAGTTGTGACTAAACAACCAAGATCTACTATAAACTCGGAATCTGCACAATATTCCGAACGGAACCCTTACTTCATCCACGGGGATATCATGCTTTCATTCTGTCAACCATGACCGAGTAGAAGTCCTAAGTAATTCGTAATTGTATTTTGAGTGTCGCCCGCCCACACTGAGAATTGAAACTTCAACCTCAAGAAGAGTGAAGCTACTCAACTGAATTTTATCAAATACTTTCTTTTTCATGGCACAGATCCTTGCATGCACCTCGATAAATGGATTCCCAAGTTCGACAGAAAGATTCCCGAGTTCGACAAGATAAACCTGAAGAAGATCGGAGGTTACATTGGGCGAAACGTTGTGCAAATAACACTAAAGATGAGAACAGTAGTCTAAAGAATCAAAATAATACGAATTATCAATCATTATCTAAAAAAAAAAAATCAGAACCATAAATGAATAAATTGTTTATAATAAATCACTTCGAAAATGTATTGTCATTTTTCATACACATCTTCTAAAGGTAAGAATTTCAAACAGGAAAATAGTTTAGCTTGGGTTAGCATCAGTTGTGAAAGTTTCCCGTCGTGCGCTTTTGAATCCGCCTATTTTTATCGTTAAGGAAAATACATTTCTAATCCTGAAGCGGAAGATCGAACTCAAGAATCGATGAAGGCAGAAATAAATTGCGTTGATTTCTGTTCCGATTTATTCCCATAAGCGTTTGATCCTTGCCCGCCTCGATCGATCACATCGATCGTCGTCAGTGCCACTGCCAGCAAATCGGACCCGCGTCAGGGCTTATAAATAGCGACTACTATTCATCCTGCAGCTAGACAGACCTTAAGCAAGTGCTTGACGATTACATGTTCCTCCTTATAGGATATTTATAGCAAGAACTCTTCTCTCTACGACAACGAACAAAAACTCCTCTTTCTTCGTCAATATGCTTAGCGTCAGGATTAATCTCAACGAACAGAACTTCTCGTCTGTGGAACACATTGTCATAGGGCTTCTCACATTGTCATAGGGATTCTCGTCTATGGAGCACATTGTCATAGGACTGCTTCCCTGCTAATTACAACACGATCATCTCCAAAGATGAACGGATTGCCATCTGTAAATCGTTACCACATTTCATTAATCCTTATCCTTGAGTCATATCTTGCCTTGATAATTGGTGACTATGAAATAAATGAATAAACTGAAAGAAATATAAACTCATGGTAGCATTTCAATTCTTTTATATGACAAAGGCGCGTTCAAAAATACTTTGGATTAAGGCACAACAAAACGATAACACTTGACTTTATGTATGTTTTATCTCAAACCATAAAATAGTTCCAACATTTTGCAGTGCAGACAACAAAACGCAAAAGTGATCGAAAAAAACAAACAAACAATACATAATAAATAAGTGTATCCAAAGGCAAGATAAATTATTCTGCTACCTACCTGGATAAGTTTTTGCTTTTGAACATATTTTAAAGCGTTTATTTACTTTGAAAACAAATAGTGCCAAGTTTTGGATTAGAACAAGAAAAATGGTTTACATGAAACAGCTATGTGGGAAAGTTCGATAATTGCTAAAAAAATCGAAAATTAAGCAAAATACTAGTAGACTGCCTTTTACTTTTTCAAGAGATGCTGATAATTAAGTTGAAATTATTATGCTTTGCATATACGTGCAAATGCAGTTTCCAGGTTTTTATTTTTCAAACTTAATTACGGAATTGTAAATAAGCTGCAAAAAGTGTCAAGTTGTTGTAAGAAAAATATGTGTATTTTTTTTAATCAAAATTGTACATAAATTATAGAAAAACTTTTTTTTTAACCTAAACCGGTTATACGAGAAAAGTTTCGCTTGAAAGTAAAATAAATAAAAAGATTGTAACATATTTTCTTACGTAGGGATTCCTTGAGACGTCACTATTATTGGAAGTGCTCTGCAACAGTAAAAAGCTGTTTTGCCAGCGAATACACACGAAATTGTGTGCGAGAGAGTTTGCTTAGTAGTGTGCATATACTGATGCTGTGCTTAGTAGTTCATAAAAGTCTATCGTTGCTTCTGTTGAGGTTCTTCGATTAGCAGTTTTTAAGGAAGTGTGTTTTCTGCAGAAGAACAATATCGGTAAAAAGGAAGAAAGCCATGTATTGGGTTTATATGTGAGAACATTCAGCAGTGGGTATCATCACTTCTGCCATTGTCTAAAAGAAACTGCTAATTGGAAATTTTGTCCAACTGTAATTAAACAACATTCACAGTCGCTTCTTCTTACACGTCTCTAAATTAATTCCTCGTTTTGAACGGTTACGATATAGTAAACAAGTCAGCCATTTTAAAACTATTAGTAATAGATTTAAAATATGCCGTGAGTAAAAAGATCAGGTTACCTTTGAAAGAGAAACAAAGGAAGAGAATTAGTATTTACACATTTCTCATTATATTCTCATATGAAGATTTATATTTTTTTCTTTCGTGCTAATTACTAAGTGAGTTTCAATGCGCGTGCGTGTGCATATTTTGAAACTATATAGTTATTCCTCTCTCCCGTCTTTTTCTGTCTCTCTCTTTCTCTGGTGCTACCAGGTCAGGATGTCCGAAGATACTGGCTTCTTAATTTAAAATGCACTAAACATTGATGTTATTGTTCTTTTTTCTTTTTCTTTGAAAAACTTAATCGTGTCCTGCAAAGTCAAAAATAATTTTCCCCCACAAAACAATTAAACCAAACCAAACCAAACCAAACATCATGATTAAATATTTAAAGAAACTTGAAGCATAAAACCTTTTACCAAAATTATTGGATTCGGCAGTAAATAACTCGATAAAGGTTGATAAGCTGGAAGACAAAACCACCAAACAAAACCCTGTGGATAAATTTTGAAAATTATAAAGAACTTGAAACGTGAATTTTCTTCCCAGGATTGGTGTATTCGTAATTAAAATAACCCCAAAAGGGTTGATATGCCGTAATATAAACAAGTAAAACGTACAGCTCTTTCTTTCTATGTCCTTGTGTAACGATTGCACTGCGTGTATATTGGTTCGAGATGACGTTGATTATCGAACGTCTTGCCTCTTTTTTTTTCGTTTGTAAAAATGATAACAGATCGTTGGTAAAATAAAACAATTCTAGAGAACGGTTTTATTTTACCAACGATCTGTTATTTTTTGACTTCACCCTACGAAGACAGAGTTAGACGCAAAGTCAGTTTTTTTTTATGTAAGGAATATCCATTTCCTTCTAAAGAGGCACCTTCTATCTTGACAAAAAAAAATGCCTCAATTTAGAAGGATTTTTTCTTCATTGACTGAGGACAGGAGAAATAAACTGTAGTATCAACACAGATACTACACGTTGATCAAAGTCAAAAGTAAGTCGAAAAACTTATATAGTTGTTTTGATAAATCACCCGAGAAGCGTCCTGATTGGTTAATGAATACGA
Source organism: Euprymna scolopes (assembly GCF_053919585.1). Classification (NCBI taxonomy): domain Eukaryota; kingdom Metazoa; phylum Mollusca; class Cephalopoda; order Sepiida; family Sepiolidae; genus Euprymna; species Euprymna scolopes. Next base: position 42,675,608 of record NC_136492.1, read on the forward strand.
GATTACGTTTAATTGTGGACTGGTCATGTGACCTGGTTTTGCGGACGTACTTGTTGACAATGGTTATAAGTGTCTTCTATTTCCATTTTCGTTGTGAGCGTTGTATTTCGTATCTCTGTTTTGTAGTACAAACTGGTTTTAGGATATTGCTTATTTATCTATTTAGGCAGTTTCAGTTCCCTCGATTGCACCTAATTAGTTACAGTGTTACAGTCTATATTTCTAGTTGTGTTTACGATGTGTTATTTTATTTCAACTTATTTCAGCTTCATCTAGTTATTTTGGCTGGTTCCTGCACTTGTGGATTTTTATTAAATTCAGTGGTTTGTATTATTTTAATTCTACTTTTGATTGCGTTTTTTTCAGGTTTTTGGATATGCTTCTTTTATTATTTTTACTTGCAAACCCTGTGAAAATTCCGAGGTGTTATCTTCGTAGGTTCTCGAAACGAAATTACATAGCAGAAACTTAATAAAACGCATAAATACATGGGCAGTATCACCAGTAAGATACTCTGGATCGTTCATAGGGTGGACTAAAGAACTGAGACCGCTCGATCAGAAGACCAGGAAACTCATGACCATGCACCAACGCACTACATCCGAAGGACGATGTTGACCGACTCTACGTAAAAAGGAAAGACGGCGGTAGGGGACTGGTTAATATAGAGGACTGTGTGAATGACATAAAAAAGAACTAGAAAAACACTTAATACAAAACACTGAAAGAATAATCATAGCAGCGAGAGACACGGAAAAATCGACAAAACAGAAAACAGACAAAGGATGAGACAAGAAAAGAAAAATGGGAAGAGAAACAACTACACGGAAGATTCATAAGGATGACGAAAGATGAAAATAACGAAAACACTTGGACATGGATGCAAAAAGAACACATAAGCCGCAAAACTGAACCCCTAATAACTGCAGCACAAGACAACTTGATAAGAACCAAACACATCAAAGCAAAGATCGACAAAACACAAGAAAACAGTAAATGCAGACTCTTTGGACAAAGAAACGAGACGATAAACCATATAAGTGAATGCAGCAAACTGGCCCAAAAGGAATACAAGAACAGACACAACCAAGTGGGAAGAGTAGTACACTGGGAATTATTCAAACAACTGCATCTCGAACGCACAGACAAATGGTACAAACATAAGCCGGCAACAGTACTTGAAAACGAGAATCACAAAGTCCTATAGGACATGAACATACAAACTGATAAACCTATCCAAGCAAGAAGATCGGATATCGTAATAATTTACAAGAAAGAAAAATCCTGTCAAATCGTAGACTTTGCTGTTCCACCACAGGGTGAATATCAAAGAAAAGGAGAAACGGAGCAAGTACACAGAGCTAGCCAGAGAGCTGAATGAGATATGGAAGATGAAGAAAATGAAAATAATATAATAGTAGGAGAACTAGGAACAATCCCAAAAAACTTTGAAAAAAGAACGGGAGGAATTGGAATCAAAGGAATGACTGGAAAAATACAACGAACAACAATAATGGAAACAGCTGAAATATTAACAACACCCCTTGAATGTGAAACTAACACACAAGAGCAATAATCGCGGGGTAGACAAACTGCTGTAAAGGCAAAACATGAAACACTACATGGAACTAAAAACACTGAAACCGCATATCTATAAGTTCTCTAACCCAACCCTATCCCCAATGCCACATCACTGCCCCCCTCCAAAAAGAAAGAGCGAAACCAAATAACCAAGTAGAGTGAAGGAGGAAGGGAAGACCGATGAACTAGCCAGACCTCAGCCGAATAAGTGCAAAGAGAACTGGGACCTTGAGGAGGCTTATTGCCACTCAAATCCCAGCAAAGACCAATAGCTGCTGCCAACGAGAAATCAATGGCAAGCTGCTGTTGCGATAATGCAAATTTATTTGCAGATGTTACTGAAAGAAGTGGAGAGTACTGGAAAACTGGGGAGACTTGTTGTCACGTAGCTTCCAGGGAACACCAGAGGCGGTTTTCAGGGAAAGATCTCTGAAGATCTGTGCGAAAGCTCCTTGTGGGCTGCCGCCGCCGCCGCCGCCGTCGCCGTCGCCGTCGTCGTCGTCGTCGTCGTCGTCGTCGTCAACAACAACAACAACAACAACAACAACAACAACAACAACAACAACAACAACAACAACAACAACAACAACGACAACGACGACGACAACGACGACGACGATGATGATACTGCTGCTGCTGATGAAAACATTCATGACAAATGCTTGTCTGAACCCTATCTATGATCTCCCTTTGCGAACTCTCACGAAAAACACTCGTCTAGTTGAAGCCACTATCAATAATTTCACACACTCTTTATCCATGTCCAAACCTAAACTTGGATTCCATGAACAAAGCTTATTAGAACTGCACACCTATCGAACTCTTTATCGTTTGTCTTCTTTCCAGCTGACTACAATATGGTCATCTTCAAGTACAAAGTAAACAAGTTCTTTACCAAATTTCCACTAACGATTACTACCCTATTGTCTCATTGACTACTTTACACTCATTAACTCTTATCCTTGAGTGACCTCTGGGCCTTGATAAGAGATGAATCCTTTGTAAAAAAGTGCACAAACATAAAATTGCGTAGAATATTGCTATTGATAATTCTATTCTGTTGATGTTTTTTCAAATGTCAAAGGTTTGAAGTATTTAGATCTACAAATTTGCTTCTAATTCGCTTTCATGATTTTTTGGGGGTACAAAATTTAATTGTCGCACTTATGAATGAAAGATTAAAAAAATATATTACTGATTAAATATAATACAAAAAAAAACAGCCAACCGGTTTCGCCCTCAGTTTTCAAGAGCTGTAACGAGGGATTTTTATTAAAGAGGGGAAAACAGCAAGAACTATGTATACTTAAAATAAAACCAGCATTATAGTATAACAAAATATTCCTCCATTATATATATACCATATGAAAATTAGATCATACGGTATCATTTCTTAGATAAGAGAAAAATCCAGGTTGTCCTCGACGGTCCTACATCTAAACAATATATGATATAAATGCGGGAGTGCCCCAAGGGTCTATCCTTGGACCTCTGTTGTTCCTAATATTCATAAATGACCTCCCCGACAAAATTGCTTCTGAGATGGGTATATATACTGATGACACCACACTCTATAACAGGCATGACAGGAAAACAAATGAAAACATGGAATGGAAGAAATACTAGAGGATGACCTCCAATCTGTAGTAGAATGGAGACAAAAATGGTTGGTCACGTTCAATGCCGCCAAGACTAAACTAGTTTCCTTCAATAATTACAAGAAACCCTCTCTACCACCAATAGTAATGGCAAACGACACTTTATCTGAGAGTAAATATTTCAAACTCCTTGGCCATACGTTCACAGGAAACATGAGTTGGAACAATTACATTGAAAGCATTACCAGGACCGCTGCAAAGAAGGTAGGCTCTCTCTATCGTGCCAGAAAATTACTAACACCCGAAAGTATCGTGTACTTCTATAAGGCCACCATTCGCCCATGTATGGAGTATTGCTGTTATATTTGGGCTGGTGCATCTGCTACTAGTCTCTCGCTCCTAGACAAGGGTCAAAAGAGAGTCGCCAATCTGACAGGCCCTGAACTGGCATCTAAGCTTCAGCTTCTGTCCCATCGACGAAATATTGCATCCCTCTGCCTGTTCTACAAGTCTGACGAACTGCAAGCACTTATGCTCCCACGACGTGAGCACCCTCGACAAACCCACAGTAGAGATCCCTAGATGTAAAAGATCTTTCTACACCAGTAATTTCTTCCCCAGAACCGCTAGACTTTGGAATTCCATTCCAGGTCCCTGCTTCCCCAACTGCACTGACGTGCAGAAGTTCAAGTGTAACGTGAACAGACATCTTGTTGTTGAGAGAGTAAAAATAGAAAGTAGAAAAAAATAAATAAAAATAAACAAAATCTAACAAAAAATCTGAAATTTTATACCGAAAGTTTGTAAAAATCTGAAGTATTGGAGGTATCGGAATCGGAAAAATGTGTCCCTATTTTACGATTCCAAAACCGATTCTTTTAAATTTTTAATTTAATTTTTCATTATTGGTACTAATTATAAATATTTATTATTTTCAAATTATCACTAAAACTAAAATGAGAATAACCTCAAAATACGATGTAAATTTATTTTATTTGTAAAACAATTTTTTTAAATTGCATAAATTCTCTATGTAACCTTTCAAAGAAAGCAGTTGCTTTACATGTTCTGAAAAATGTTGAAAAATTAAACAGCAACAGACTTTGCAGCCCGCGGCGATCGTAAGATTTGCCCCCCCCCCCGCATTTGATAATCTGTTAACCTTCAAAATTCCAAAAGCCCTCAAAATATTTATTTTCATGGAACTAATGTTAAACTGCAGCTATTAGTCCTAGATTTTCATCGTATTACAGTACTCGTCAAAGAAGACCAAAGATTTTTCAAAACATTATATAATTTTCTTCGGATTAATGTTCACACAATTCCCTTCAGATTAATGTTTACATACTTATTATTATTGAAAAGAAATTGTTAAATTAAATTAACTGGCTACGTAATTGTATACGTAGCCAGTTAATTTAACAATTTCTTTTCAATAATAATTGAACATTATTATAATAATAATTGAAATTTCTTTTCAATAATAATATATAACTTAGGTGCCATGAACTAGAATCAAAATTGAAACACAACTCTCCACCCTCATTCCCTAGCCTCTGAACCACTAATAAAATAAAGACTGGGTACGCAAATAAAAGAAACCAAATATTTTTTCAAAACAAAAACTTATAATTCAAATTATAAAAAAAATGTTAAATTAAATGAATTAGCTACACAAGCAAATATAATAATAAATTTAAGTGAGAACATTTGAAAACCTTAAAATGTTATGAAATGATAAAATCATTTTTATTTACTTTGTTGTCGTTGTTGTTAAAGTCCGAATTTTCGCCAAATAACATGGATGTATCAAGGAGAGAATAGTCCGATGTAGTTTTCTTTTCTTTGTCTTCATAATGTTATTATTAAGAGGTCGAGCCCTCCGAAGAGAAAAAACGTCTTGTATCGGTGCTTTTTTAAATCCGTGTGTGTGTGTATAATAGTCATTCACACACAGGACTGTTTCGCTGTTTACAGCTCATCGGTGCGGCTAGACTTTAGCAACTACTTCCAGCTAGGAACGAAATCCGACCATCTAAGAGAACGAGGGAGAAATATTTTAACAACAATTAGCAGCCTTTGGGCTGATATCACAGTGTAGTATCTGCTCTAATGATACACTTCTCCTTTTCTGTCGTCGGTCAGTATGGGGAAATCGTTCATGACTGAGAATTTTTATTTTTGTTCCTATCCAGAGTGCCCCTTTTTGTGGAGCTGGATTTTCCCCACATTAAAAACCGGCCTTGTGTCTAACTCTGCCCTCGTGGAGAGGCAAGTAAATGGGAACAATCGGCAGTCGTTGCCAAACCGACCTCAGCTCTACTTGTACACAAGATCTAATTTTAAACAAGACCATTGCTATATTCGCTTACGGTCGTTTGCCATTTTCGGCTCTCATTATGCTCAACATTATGGGAGCATTATAATAAATACGTATTTATTTTATAACTATATATGTGCATATATACATATATATGTGCATATACACATATATTCATACATACATATACATACATACGTGCATATATACATATATACATATATACACACACATACACATATATAAATACGCATATATACATACATATATATGTATATATATACATATATGTATATATACATATATGTATAGATATATATACATATATAATATAAATATATGATGATTGCAACATCTTGTCAGACGAGTGCCACTCACTCAGACACTTAAAGTCCATAAGCCCAAATGCCTGAGGGAGTATCTATACACAGATGATGTTACAGAGTCTTAGCTTTGTACGACAGCTAAGTCTCTCTCTCGGTTCAAAATGTTGAGATCCAGCAACAAGCAAGAGCAAGATAGCTAGCAACAAATCAAACTGCAGACCAGCTTAATGCGGGTACTGGTCTCCCTCTTTATGTTTTTTTAAATCAGAGATTTGCTTCTCCTAGAAAGGTTTCCTTCACTACGGCGTACGGGAGCCCTCTCCACCCCAACACATATATACATACACACAAATATATATACATACATACATCTAGATACATACATATACATATATATATATAAACATATATATATATAATATATCCTTCAAGATTGAGGCAATTTTTTTTGTTTTAATCTAGGTTGAACTTTCTCTACATTAAAAACCGATCTTTAAATGAATTAAAGCAATTTATTCTCAATTAATGGAAATTTTGAAAACTCCAAACGCAATTGTAAATTATTACTTGATAAATTGTTTAACAGTTTGGAGTTTTCAAAATTTCCATTAATTGAGAATAAATTGCTTTAATTCATTTCAATCACTAAGTTTAAAAAATGCAAGCATTAATTATTTCTGGAGATATACTCAGTGACCGGCTGACCTAACAGGATAGGGCCAAGCCCAGGCTTCGGCCAAGCACCAAAAAAACAAAATGACCTCAGAAAGATTTCATACTTAAAGGGGAACTTTCATATAAATTTTTATCGAATAGGTGCGAAAAGAAAGTTGGATATTTGGGTGTATATACACCGACATCAAAGAGGAAATAACATTAGATGCGAAAGTTTGAATTCATTAATTTTATTACTGTCCAATTCATGAGGCTAAGACTTTGAAAGTATCAAACGTTTGTTTTTGTAGCATACTTTTTATAACTCCTTGTAAACTTTACAATTGCTAGCTAGGGGATCGGACAAAATCACTCCGGGCAACCCCCACCATCTACTTAAAACAAAAGGAAAACAGATAAAATCTCAAATGAATAAAAAATATTAAAAAGCACTTTTCATATTTTAATTTAATTGAATTTAGGAAAAATAGATACCGTAGAACTAATTTTCGCAAGGTATGAAAATTAAGCAACTACAGAATAAATGTTAACTTAATAATAATGGACCAGTTTTCCTACCTAGCAAAAAATGGACGAATTTTCCACGGACGAATTATCCAGGGACGATTTTCCATGGACGAATTTTCCGGGATCCCAAATGCGGGGGGGAGGCAAATTTTACTACCGCCCCGGGCGGCAAAAGGTCTAGCTACGCCACTGCATAAGACACAGAAAAGAAACATTTGTAATGCGTACACAGCTTTATTTTTTCATATAACCACAATACGCTTTTAAGGGATTTTACCGATATTTGTGTATGCGTTAGTGTGTGTGTGTGTGTATGTAGTTGTGTGTGTGTGTGTGTGTGTGCGTGCGTAAGCATCCCTTCCTTTAAGCGTATTTCATTAAATATTATAGACAATTTCTGTCTACATATTTCAGTTCTGATCCTTTCTAGTTTCCTAATGACGTTTCGTGTTTTTGGCAAGAAATACGTACAGATCAGAAAGTACTTGGGGAAAAAGCGATTATGGCGTTATATCAGCAAATTCTTGCCAGAAACAAGAAAACCCATTAGTAAACGAGAAAGGATCAGAACTAACGTATATAGACAGAAATTGTATATATATATATATATATATATATATATATATATATATATATATATATATATATATATATATAAGAAAAAAAGGCAAAGGAAATGAGATGTGTACCTGATACAAGCAAGGGTAAACTTCAATCTAATAATGAGGGCGAAGAATAACAAGAATAGCACTCTTTGAAACTCCGCGGAAAAAGGACTTTGAAAATTGGTTTCGGTAGTATTCTGTTGAATAATAAATTTAATTGTTAATTTTAACTTACCGTTTTAACATTCACACACACACGCACACATGCATATATATATATATATATATATATAAATATATATATATATATATATATATATATATATATATATATATAACTACTTCATTTACTCACATAAAATTAATATACGAATTTATAGATTTATGCGTAAACTTTAAGTAGTTACTTCAAAAGTGCTCAATACGTAAGTAGAGCTAGTTAATAGTTTATAAAATATATATGGCGATTAAGCTACACTGAATATTCGGCGTTTCATCCACTCTAGGATTCGTCAGGCTTATGCGCATAAGCCTGACGAATCCTAAAGTGGATGAAAAACCGAATATTCAGTGTAGCTTAATCGCCATATATATTTTATAAATTACTATATATATATATATATATATATATATATAATTTAAATGAGATTAGAATAATAGTCTAAAGAGCTAAGTGTATTTTAATGTACTAGTGAAATTACTAGTTTAATTAAAATACAGGAAATGCTCGTTGTAATTTAGATATATAATAAGCTCGATAGTTAAATGTCCTAGAGCTAATTCAATAGTAAGTAATGTGATTTATAATTTAAAAATTAAAAAAAAATTTTAAATTTAAAAATCAAATTTTAATTAAATTAAAAATCAGTTTCATAAGAAGGAACAACAACAAAGTCAATTATCTGTACGATCGTTTCGGAAATCCGTGCTTTTTATTTGTGGTATACATGAAGTCACGTAGAACAATTATACATAGTTTTTTTGGTAAGCACGGTCTCCTCATCAGCAAATTTAGGAGGATTTCTATTGAATTTAAAAGACACCAAAAATAAACCTAGCATTAAAAGTAAGGCAGATGAATCTGAAAAATTGAAATAAAAGGTTTGGATTTAAAATTTATAAGAAAATTAGTATAGGTTAGAGATAGAAATGAGTAGAAAAAATATATATTTTTTGAATTTACATAATAAATTTGATTTAAAAATATATAGAGATAGTTACCTTTTAGTTTTTCTTTTTTTGAAATCAGGAACTGTGTTTAAAGTAGTCATTTAGATGTTTGCTATAGCTTTTTATTTTATTGAATGATGAATTTTAAAAGGGCGACGCTTGTGCAGTAAATTGTTTCCGTTAGCGTATTTTGATTTAAAGACGCTACAGTTAATATATATAGAGAGAATATTTATTTTGCAAGTTTTTAAGGGGAGATAATTGTCATGTGTTATTGGCTTTATTTATTATTTGATTTACGGGTCTAAGGGCGGTAATTGGTCTAACTTAATTTATTAAAAAAAAAAAAAAATTGTAATCTATTTTTACTAATGAGTAATTTTTAATGATTTAAGGTGGTTTATATTTATTAAATTTAAACCAACGTTTATGATTACATGTTAGAAGCTCGTGTCTTGAATTTACTAGTTTGGTTGTGCTTTTTATATCTTCATATTTTAAAATTTTTAGGGTTTCTTTTGTACATAGTGTACAAAATTTATCTCCTGGTTTATATGATTTGCAAGTCTCAATTATTTGCCATTTTAAGTTGAAAGAAATATTGCTATTTTTAGTTGCCAAATATAGTTGGATAGAGTAGTTTGGTTTGATAGAGAGTTATTTTTAAAAGAATGTTTGTGCGTTGAAATTCTATGTTTTATTGGGCCAGATGTGGAACCAATATATATTACCTCTTGATTATTATGATTATTTTCCGTTAGGTCTATTGTTGGATTATAATGTGGTGGGTTGATTAGTAATTGATCGGTAGATTGATTTAAGTTGGTGTTATTATTTAATCTGGTAGTTGAGTTATGGTTGCTGATAGGTTCATGTGGATTTGGAGTTTTTGATACTGTGCAGCTATAGATAACATTTTTAATTTTACATGAGCCTTGTAGGGGGAATTTATTTTTTCTTCTACAGTTACAGTCCGATGTATTTTGTATAGTTGTATTTTGTAGTTTATTAATTTTCTTATTATTAGAGCTAATTATTTTCTGATGAAGGTTAGGCATAGTAGAGTAAGAGACTTTAATTGTGTTCTTATTGAAAATCTTATTATATCTATGGGGGGCTTTAAAGTTCTAATCTAATATTTTAAAAAATTCTCTAGCTATGTTTGTTTCTAGGTTTTTGGAATACGGGGGGTTGAACCATAGGATCTCTTGTGTCTATTCTTACGTTTGCGGGTTTTAGTTTGCTGTTTATTTGTATTATTATCTAATATTTGTAGTTTGGTTTTATCTTTTTTTGTCTCTTGGTTATTTTTCTTAACTCGTATACGGGAAGACATTGCCATATTATATGTTATTACGCTCTTAATAGGTTTATTTTTAATGCAGTTTATGTTTCTATCATTTTCATTTATGAATTTAATTTGTGAATTATATCCAGAGTTTTTAAGGGCTTCATTATAGTATTTTTCATTTTTGGTAAATATTGATTTAGTAGAAGACAGTCTAGAAATTCTTAGAGCGATATTGGGAACTATTGATTTTAATATTGATTTAGGGTGGTTTGATTGATTGTGGACATATAGAAGTGATTGGTTAGGTTTATGGTATGGTTCAAAGGTAGAATTTTCAAGATTTAAGGTTATGTCTAAGAAATTAACAATTTTTTTATTAGGGTCGATTTTTATACTAAGTCCATAATTTTTAAATAATTTATGTAGAGCTTTAATTGTTTTTTCATAATTTTTATTAGTAGAATTCGTTATGAAAAGTGCATCATCTCTATATAGGCCTCCTTCAAGTTCGAATTGTTTATGGAGTATACAATGTATTTCATTTAAAAGGAAAAGGCCAACTAGATCAGTGACCTGAGTCGAGTCCGTCGATCCCATTAAAATGTTGAAGTGGTTAGGGGTATTTTTCCTGGTCCAATATTTATTATCAAATGTTATTAAAGACTGTCTAGCTATAAGTATTAGTTTAGTTTCGTCTTGAGTTATATTAGTAAATTTTTGTGCCATTAATAGAGATTTATTAAGTAGGATAGGTGATATAGATTGGTAATATGATTGAATGTCAAAAGAAAGAAATTTAATATTATTTTTATTTTGAATATTAGAAAACCAGTCGATTACTTGGTTGGAAGATTGCCATAGTGGGTATTTTATTATGGATTTAATTTTGGGGATAATTCTATCTAATATGTTTTTACTAACCAGTCCTATATCTGATTTCGAGGGGCAAATGAGTCTAATAGTAGGGTTAATATTGAAGCTGTGTTTGTGGTCTTTTAAAGTAAATCTCGGGGTACCTGGTACCGTTATTTCTGTGTATTTATCTATTTTAAGTTTAGTTAAAATGTTTTTTGCATCATTATTTATTTTATTTAGTGCTGATTTATTAGTAGTTTTATAATTCTTATTAAGTTCTTTATATATTAGATTTTTATATTCTTATGAAACTGATTTTTAATTTAATTAAAATTTGATTTTTAAATTTAAAAATTAAAAAAAAATTTTTTTTAATTTTTAAATTATAAATCACATTACTTACTATATATATATATATATATATATATATATATATATATATATATATATATAGAGAGAGAGAGAGAGGGAGAGAGAGAGAGAGAGAGAGAGAGAGAGAGTGAAAGGATAAAATTGTTGCCCTAGAAAAGACGACATGGTTCCATTTCCGTTTGATGAAAACCGGGGTTCTTTTTTTTGTTTCAGACCATCTACTAGTTGATCAGTTGTGTACAAATCCTAAAAGCGATAGTAGCCTTCTATCATGTCTGAAAGTGATACAATGTTCAACGAGCGAGATCGGAAATGCGTAGCTGTATAATTCATACTCTCTAACAATCAAAGTTATGGCTACAGGACCATTGCCAGCACCCTCAAAATGCAAATCCGGATGGTTCAACGCTTGAGGGCACAGCTTAACGAAGGTTACGGTCACGGTTATGGTTTTTTGTATGATTTCAAGTGAGGCCCACATAATGCTAACTCACATCTTCGAAGTTGGCTTGAAAGTTAACACTTAAAGTATTACCTGGATGTACTGAAGAGTGTGGAGATCTTCCGGTGCAATCATGTGGTCGCTTGCAGACGCTAGGTGTGACAGCAGGACTCGGCGCCGACCAACAAGTCCAAAGAGACCCAGACTTGGCTTCAGAAGAAGTGCTAAGACTTTGTATCTTCGCTCATTGGTCCTATCCTCATCCGATCTGAAGCCGCTGAACTACTTCGTTTGATCATACGTCGAGAACATCACTAACATGACCTCCTACCACATCAAAGCCAGCCTGATCGCCGCTATCCGCCGGCGCTTGTAGAAAAGGCATACTCCCAGTTCCGGCCCGTATTGAGACGATGATTGAGGCTGAAGGCGGGTACATTGAATAGATGTCAGCTCTACTACAAAATCAAGTTAACTGAATTAATTTTTTTCAATAGAAGTTTTTAAAATAAAGCTGTAGTGTTGTTGTTTTTAGGGCGAGAATTTTATCGTTCCACCCGATAGGTTTCAAGTCCAATGTAAACAAGTTGTTGTTGAGCCGTTCTCTTAATCAAATTCCTTACTCACCCTTGTGTCACATAACTCTTGACGCTCTATAGCGTCTATGGCGTTTGGACCTTGATAAGCGCCCCCTACGAATACTCTGCACTTCAACATAAATTCAACAATCGTACTTTGAAATGTTGATTTTCTCTATAATACGTACACAAAAGTACAAAAAAAGTATTTAGGTGCCATCAGTTAGAATCGAAATTGTAGCATTTAAAGCTGGTGCCAACGTGACACACATAAACCGCTTAACAATTAAAAATTAAAAAAAAATAATTATACAAAATGTTTAGCGATTTTTTTCAATTTTGACCCATTTGTGAATCCTTAAAAAAATTTTTAACCGGCCAAAGACCCATAAAAGAACGGTCCGTAAAAAAATCCAATCATTTGAGATCCCTAGCGCACCCCCGCGACTTTTACCTTCGGGAAAGATAGAGTTTGAATATATGGAGACAGATACATCGACAAACAGACCGACAGATATATATATAGCCGTTTATATATTAGATTTATATGCGATCTGAATAGTGCGGTTAATTTGCATATAAGTAAATAGTGAGGTTAATTTGCATATAAGAAAATAGTGAGGCTAATTTGCATATAAGTAAATAGTGAGGTTAATTTGCATATAAGTAAATAGTGAGGCTAATTTGCATAAAACTAAATAGTGAGGCTAATTTGCATATAAGTAAATATTGAGGTTAATTTGCATATAAGTAAATAGTGAGGCTAATTTGGATATAAAAAAATAGTGAGGTTAATTTGACTATTAATAAATAGTGAGGTTAATTTTCATATAAGTAAATAGTGAGGTTAATTTGCATATAGGTAAATAGTGAGGTTAATTTGCATATAAGTACATAGTGAGGTTAATTTGCATATAAGTAAATATTGAGGTTAATTTGCATATGAGTAAATAGTGAGGCTAATTTGGATATAAAAAAATAGTGAGGTTAATTTGACTATTAGTAAATAGTGAGGTTAATTTGCATATAAGTAAATAGTGAGGTTTATTTGCATATAAGTAAATAGTGAGGTTAATTTGCATATAAGTAAATAGTGAGGTTAATTTGCATATAAGTAAATAGTGAGGCTAATTTGCATATATGTAAATAGTGAGGTTGATTTGCATATAAGTAAATAGTGACGTTAAGTTGCATATAAGTAAATAGTGAGGCTAATTTGCATATAAGTAAATAGTGAGGTTAATTTGCATATAAGTAAATAGTGAGGCTAATTTGCACATAAGTAAATAGTGAGGTTAATTTGCATATAAGTAAATAGGGAGGGTAATTTGCATATAAGTAAATAGTGAGGTTAATTTGCATACAAGTAAAAAGTGAGGCTAATTTGCATATAAGTAAGTAATGAGGTTAATTTGCATATAAGAAAATAGTGAGGCTAATTTGCATATAAGTAAATAGTGAGGCTAATTTGCACATAAGTAAATAGTGAGGTTAATTTGCATATAAGTAAAAAGTGAGGTTAATTTGCATATAAGTAAATAGTGAGATTAATTTGCATATAAGTAAATTGTGAGGTTAATTTGCATAAAAGTAAATAGTGAGGTTAATTTGCATATAAGTAAACAGTGAGGTTAATTTGCATATAAGTAAATAGTGAGGTTAATTTGCATATGAGTAAATAGTGTGGTTAATTTGCATATAAGTAAATAGTGAGGTTAATTTGCATATAAGTAAATAGTGCGGCTAATTTGCATATAAGTAAATACTGAGGTTAATTTGCATATAAGTAAATAGTGAGGCGAATTTGCATATAAGTTAATAGTGAGGTTTATTTGCATATAAGTAAATAGTGAGGTTAATTGGCATATAAGAAAATATTGAGGTTAATTTGCATATAAGAAAAGAGTGAGGGTAATTTGCATATAAGTAAATAGTGAGGTTAATTTGCATATAAGTAAATAGTGAGGCTAATTTGCATATAAGTAAACAGTGAGGTTAATTTGCATATAAGTAAATAGTGAGGTTAATTTGCATATAAGTAAATAGTGAGGCTAATTTGCATATAAATAAATAGTGAGGTTAATTTTCATATAAGTAAATAGTGAGGCTAATTTGCATATAAGTAAATAGTGAGGCTAATTTGCATATAAGTAATTAGTGAGGTTAATTTGCATATAAGTAAATAGTGAGGTTAATTTGCATATAAGTAAATAGTGAGGTTAATTTGCATATACGTAAATAGTGACGTTAAGTGGCATATAAGTAAATAGTGTGGCTAATTTGCATATAAGTAAATAGTGAGGCTAATTTGCATATAAGTAAATAGTGAGATTAATTTGCATATAAGTAAATAGTGAGGCTAATTTGCATATAAGTAAATAGTGAGGTTTATTTGCATATAAGTAAATAGTGAGGTTAATTTGCATATAAGTAAATAGTGAGGTTAATTTGCATATAAGTAAATAGTGAGGCTAATTTGCATATAAGTAAACAGTGAGGTTAATTTGCATATAAGTAAATAGTGAAATTAATTCGCATATAAGTAAATAGTGAGGCTAATTTGCATATAAGTAACTAGTGAGGTTAATTTTCATATAAGTAAATAGTGAGGCTAATTTGCATATAAGTTAATAGTGAGGTTAATTTGCATATAAGTAAATAGTGAGGCTTATTTGCATATAAGTAAACAGTGAGGTTAATTTGCATATAAGTAAATAGGTAGGTTAATTTGCATATAAGTAAATAGTGAGGCTAATTTGCATATAAGTAAATAGTGAGGTTAATTTTCATATAAGTAAATAGTGAGGCTAATTTGCATATAAGTAAATAGTGAGGCTAATTTGCATATAAATAATTAGTGAGGTTAATTTGCATATAAGTAAATAGTGAGGTTAATTTGCATATAAGTAAATAGTGAGGTTAATTTGCATATAAGTAAATAGTGACGTTAAGCTGCATATAAGTAAATAGTGTGGCTAATTTGCATATAAGTAAATAGTGAGGCTAATTTGCATATAAGTAAATAGTGAGGTTAATTTGCATATAAGTAAATAGTGAGGCTAATTTGCATATAAGTAAATAGTGAGGTTTATTTGCATATAAGTAAATAGTGAGGTTAATTTGCATATAAGTAAATAGTGAGGTTAATTTGCATATAAGTAAATAGTGAGGCTAATTTGCATATAAGTAAATAGTGAGGTTAATTCGCATATAAGTAAATAGTGAGGCTAATTTGCATATAAGTAAATAGTGAGGTTAATTTGCATATAAGTAAATAGTGAGGCTAATTTGCATATAAGTTAATAGTGAGGTTAATTTGCATATAAATAAATAGTGAGGTTAATTAGCATATAAGTAAATAGTGCGGTTAATTTGCATATAAGTAAATAGTGAGGTTAATTTGCATATAAGTAAATAGTGAGGTTTATTTGCATATAAGTAAATAGCTAGGTTAATTAGCATATAAGTAAATAGTGAGGTTAATTAGCATATAAGTAAATAGTGAGGTTAATTTGCATATAAGTAAATAGTGAGGTTAATTTGCATATAAGTAAATAGTGAGGTTAATTTGCATATAAGCAAACAGTGAGGTTAATTTGCATATAAGTAAATAGTGAGGTTAATTTGCATATAAGTAAATAGTGAGGTTAATTTGCATATAAGTAAATAGTGAGGCTAATTTGAATATAAGTAAATCGTGAGGTTAATTTGCATATAAGTAAATAGTGAGGTTAATTTTCATATAAGCAAATAGTGAGGTTAATTTGCATATAAGTAAATAGTGAGGTTAATTTGCATATAAGTAAATAGTGAGGTTAATTTGCATATAAGTTAATAGTGAGGTTAATTTGCATATAAGTAAATAGTGAGGGTTATGTTCATATAAGTAAATAGTGAGGTTAATTTGCATATGAGTAAATAGTGAGGTTAATTTGCATATAAGTAAATAGTGAGGTTAATTTGCATGTAAGTAAATAGTGAGGTTAATTTGCATAAAAGTAAATAGTGAGGCTAATTTGCATATAAGTAAACAGTGAGGTTAATTTGCATATAAGTAAATAGTGAGGTTAATTCGCATATAAGTAAATAGTGAGGCTAATTTGCATATAAGTAAATAGTGAGGTTAATTTTCATATAAGTAAATAGTGAGGCTAATTTGCATATAAGTTAATAGTGAGGTTAATTTGCATATAAATAAATAGTGAGGTTAATTTGCATATAAGTAAATAGTGCGGTTAATTTGCATATAAGTAAATAGTGAGGTTAATTTGCATATAAGTAAATAGTGAGGTTTATTTGCATATAAGTAAATAGTGAGGTTAATTTGCATATAAGTAAATAGTGAGGTTAATTAGCATATAAGTAAATAGTGAGGTTAATTTGCATATAAGTAAATAGTGAGGTTAATTTGCATATAAGTAAATAGTGAGGTTAATTTGCATATAAGCAAACAGTGAGGTTAATTTGCATATAAGTAAATAGTGAGGTTAATTTGCATAAAAGTAAATAGTGAGGCTAATTTTAATATAAGTAAATCGTGAGGTTAATTTGCATATAAGTAAATAGTGAGGTTTATTTGCATATAAGTAAATAGTGAGGTTAATTTGCATATAAGTAAATAGTGAGGTAAATTTGCATATAAGTAAATAGTGAGGTTAATTTGCATATAAGTAAATAGTGAGGTTAATTTGCATATAAGTAAATAGTGAGGCTAATTTGCATATAAGTAAATAGTGAGGTTAATTTGCATATAAGTTAATAGTGAGGTTAATTTTCATATAAGTAAATAGTGAGGTTAATTTGCATATAAGTAAATAGTGACGTTAAGTTGCATATAAGTAAATAGTGAGGCTAATTTGCATATAAGTAAATAGTGAGGCTAATTTGCATATAAGTAAATAGTGAGGTTAATTTGCATATAAGTAAATAGTGAGGCTAATTTGCATATAAGTAAATTGTGAGGTTTATTTGCATATAAGTAAATAGTGAGGTTAATTTGCATATAAGTAAATAGTGAGGTTAATTTGCATATAAGTAAATAGTGAGGCTAATTTGCATATAAGTAAATAGTGAGGTTAATTCGCATATAAGTAAATAGTGAGGCTAATTTGCATATAAGTAAATAGTAAGGTTAATTTTCATATAAGTAAATAGTGAGGCTAATTTGCATATAAGTTAATAGTGAGGTTAATTTGCATATAAATAAATAGTGAGGTTAATTAGCATATAAGTAAATAGTGCGGTTAATTTGCATATAAGTAAATAGTGAGGTTAATTTGCATATAAGTAAATAGTGAGGCTAATTTGCATATAAGTAAATAGCTAGGTTAATTAGCATATAAGTAAATAGTGAGGTTATTAGCATATAAGTAAATAGTGAGGTTAATTTGCATATAAGTAAATAGTGAGGTTAATTTGCATATAAGTAAATAGTGAGGTTAATTTGCATATAAGCAAACAGTGAGGTTAATTTTCATATAAGTAAATAGTGAGGTTAATTTGCATATAAGTAAATAGTGAGGTTAATTTGCATATAAGTAAATAGTGCGGCTAATTTGAATGTAAGTAAATCGTGAGGTTAATTTGCATATAAGTAAATAGTGAGGTTAATTTTCATATAAGCAAATAGTGAGGTTAATTTGCATATAAGTAAATAGTGAGGTTAATTTGCATATAAGTAAATAGTGAGGTTAATTTGCATATAAGTTAATAGTGAGGTTAATTTGCATATAAGTAAATAGTGAGGGTTATTTTCATATAAGTAAATAGTGAGGTTAATTTGCATATGAGTAAATAGTGAGGTTAATTTGCATATAAGTAAATAGTGAGGTTAATTTGCATATAAGTAAATAGTGAGGTTAATTTGCATATAAGTAAATAGTGAGGCTAATTTGCATATAAGTAAACAGTGAGGTTAATTTGCATATAAGTAAATAGTGAGGTTAATTCGCATATAAGTAAATAGTGAGGCTAATTTGCATATAAGTAAATAGTGAGGTTAATTTTCATATAAGTAAATAGTGAGGCTAATTTGCATATAAGTTAATAGTGAGGTTAATTTGCATATAAATAAATAGTGAGGTTAATTTGCATATAAGTAAATAGTGAGGTTAATTTGCATATAAGTAAATAGTGAGGTTTATTTGCATATAAGTAAATAGTGAGGTTAATTTGCATATAAGTAAATAGTGAGGTTAATTAGCATATAAGTAAATAGTGAGGTTAATTTGCATATAAGTAAATAGTGAGGTTAATTTGCATATAAGTAAATAGTGAGGTTAATTTGCATATAAGCAAACAGTGAGGTTAATTTGCATATAAGTAAATAGTGAGGTTAATTTGCATAAAAGTAAATAGTGAGGCTAATTTGAATATAAGTAAATCGTGAGGTTAATTTGCATATAAGTAAATAGTGAGGTTAATTTTCATATAAGTAAATAGTGAGGTTAATTTGCATATAAGTAAATAGTGAGGTTAATTTGCATATAAGTAAATAGTGAGGTTAATTTGCATATAAGTTAATAGTGAGGTTAATTTGCATATAAGTAAATAGTGAGGGTTATTTTCATATAAGTAAATAGTGAGGTTAATTTGCATATGAGTAAATAGTGAGGTTAATTTGCATATAAGTAAATAGTGAGGTTAATTTGCATATAAGTAAATAGTGAGGTTAATTTGCATATAAGTAAATAGTGAGGCTAATTTGCATATAAGTAAACAGTGAGGTTAATTTGCATATAAGTAAATAGTGAGGTTAATTCGCATATAAGTAAATAGTGAGGCTAATTTGCATATAAGTAAATAGTGAGGTTAATTTTCATATAAGTAAATAGTGAGGCTAATTTGCATATAAGTTAATAGTGAGGTTAATTTGCATATAAATAAATAGTGCGGTTAATTTGCATATAAGTAAATAGTGAGGTTAATTTGCATATAAGTAAATAGTGAGGTTTATTTGCATATAAGTAAATAGTGAGGTTAATTTGCATATAAGTAAATAGTGAGGTTAATTAGCATATAAGTAAATAGTGAGGTTAATTTGCATATAAGTTAATAGTGAGGTTAATTTGCATATAAGTAAATAGTGAGGTTAATTTGCATATAAGCAAACAGTGAGGTTAATTTGCATATAAGTAAATAGTGAGGTTAATTTGCATAAAAGTAAATAGTGAGGCTAATTTGAATATAAGTAAATCGTGAGGTTAATTTGCATATAAGTAAATAGTGAGGTTAATTTTCATATAAGTAAATAGTGAGGTTAATTTGCATATAAGTAAATAGTGAGGTTAATTTGCATATAAGTAAATAGTGAGGTAAATTTGCATATAAGTAAATAGTGAGGTTAATTTGCATATAAGTAAATAGTGAGGTTAATTTGCATATAAGTAAATAGTGAGGCTAATTTGCATATAAGTAAATAGTGAGGTTAATTTGCATATAAGTTAATAGTGAGGTTAATTTTCATATAAGTAAAAAGTGAGGTTAATTAGCATATAAGCAAACAGTGAGGTTAATTTGCATATAAGTAAATAGTGAGGTTAATTGGCATATAAGTAAATAGTGAGGTTAATTTGCATATAAGTAAATAGTGAGGCTTATTGTAATATAAGTAAATAGTGAGGTTAATTTGCATATAAGTAAATAGTGAGGTTAATTTGCATATAAGTAAATAGTGAGGTTAATTTGCATATAAGTAAATAGTGCGGCTAATTTGCATATAAGTAAATAGTGAGGTTAATTTTCATATAAGTAAATAGTGAGGTTAATTTGCATATGAGTAAATAGTGAGGTTAATTTGCATATAAGTAAATAGTGAAGCTAATTTGCATTTTAGTAAATAGTGAGTTTAGTTTGCATATAATAAATAGTGAGGTTAATTTGCATATAAGAAAATAGTGAGGCTAATTTGCATATAAGTTAATAGTGAGGCTAATTGGCACATAAGTAAATAGTGAGGTTAATTTGCATATAAGTAAATAGTGAGGTTAATTTGCATATAAGTAAATAGTGAGATTAATTTGCATATAAGTAAATTGTGAGGTTAATTTGCATAAAAGTAAATAGTGAGGTAAATTTGCATATAAGTAAATAGTGAGGTTAATTTGCATATAAGTAAATAGTGAGGCTAATTTGCATATAAGTCAATAGTGAGGTTAATTTGCATATGAGTAAATAGTGTGGTTAATTTGCATATAAGTAAATAGTGACGTTAATTTGCATATAAGTAAATAGTGCGGCTAATTTGCATATAAGTAAATAGTGAGGTTAATTTGCATATAACTGCATAGTGAGTCTAATTTGCATACAAGTAAATAGTGAGGTTAATTTGCATATAAGTAAATAGTGAGGTTAATTTGCATATAAGAAAATATTGAGGTTAATTTGCATAGAAGTAAATAGTGCGGTTAATTTGCATATAAGTAAATAGTGAGGTTAATTTGCATATAAGTAAATAGTGAGGCTAATTTGCATATAAGTAAACAGTGAGGTTAATTTGCATATAAGTAAATAGTGAGGCTAATTTGCATATAAGTAAATAGTGAGGCTAATTTGCATATAAGAAAATATTGAGGTTAATTTGCATATAAGTAAATAGTGAGGCTAATTTGCATATAAGTAAATAGTGAGGTTAATTTGCATATAAGTAAATAGTGCGGTTAATTTGCATATAAGTAAATAGTGAGGTTAATTTGCATATAAGAAAATAGTGAGGTTAATTTGCATATAAGTAAATAGTGAGGTTAATTGCATATAAGTAAATAGTGAGGCTTATTTGCATATAAGTAAACAGTGAGGTTAATTTGCATATAAGTAAATAGTGAGATAAATTTGCATATAAGTAAATAGTGAGGCTAATTTGCATATAAGTAAATAGTGAGGTTAATTTTCATATAAGTAAATAGTGAGGCTAATTTGCATATAAGTAAATAGTGAGGCTAATTTGCATATAAGTAAATAGTGAGGTTAATTTGCATATAAGAAAATAGTGAGGTTAATTTGCATATAAGTAAATAGTGAGGTTAATTTGCATATAAGTAAATAGTGACGTTAAGTTGCATATAAGTAAATAGTGTGGCTAATTTGCATATAAGTAAATAGTGAGGCTAATTTGCATATAAGTAAATAGTGAGGTTAATTTGCATATAAGTAAATAGTGAGGCTAATTTGCATATAAGTAAATAGTGAGGTTTATTTGCATATAAGTAAA
This sequence comes from Euprymna scolopes, assembly GCF_053919585.1. Classification (NCBI taxonomy): domain Eukaryota; kingdom Metazoa; phylum Mollusca; class Cephalopoda; order Sepiida; family Sepiolidae; genus Euprymna; species Euprymna scolopes. The sequence goes on from NC_136492.1 coordinate 42,697,136, forward strand.
TAGTGAGGTTAATTTGCATATAAGTAAATAGTGAGGTTAATTTGCATATAAGTAAATAGTGAGGCTAATTTGCATATAAGTAAATAGTGAGGTTAATTCGCATATAAGTAAATAGTGAGGCTAATGTGCATATAAGTAAATAGTGAGGTTAATTTTAATATAAGTAAATAGTGAGGCTAATTTGCATATAAGTTAATAGTGAGGTTAATTTGCATATAAATAAATAGTGAGGTTAATTAGCATATAAGTAAATAATGCGGTTAATTTGCATATAAGTAAATAGTGAGGTTAATTTGCATATAAGTAAATAGTGAGGTTTATTTGCATATAAGTAAATAGCTAGGTTAATTAGCATATAAGTAAATAGTGAGGTTAATTTGCATATAAGTAAATAGTGAGGTTAATTTGCATATAAGCAAACAGTGAGGTTAATTTTCATATAAGTAAATAGTGAGGTTAATTTGCATATAAGTAAATAGTGAGGTTAATTTGCATATAAGTAAATAGTGAGGCTAATTTGAATATAAGTAAATCGTGAGGTTAATTTGCATATAAGTAAATAGTGAGGTTAATTTTCATATAAGCAAATAGTGAGGTTAATTTGCATATAAGTAAATAGTGAGGTTAATTTGCATATAAGTAAATAGTGAGGTTAATTTGCATATAAGTTAATAGTGAGGTTAATTTGCATATAAGTAAATAGTGAGGGTTATTTTCATATAAGTAAATAGTGAGGTTAATTTGCATATGAGTAAATAGTTAGGTTAATTTGCATATAAGTAAATAGTGAGGTTAATTTGCATATAAGTAAATAGTGAGGTTAATTTGCATATAAGTAAATAGTGAGGCTAATTTGCATATAAGTAAACAGTGAGGTTAATTTGCATAAAAGTAAATAGTGAGGTTAATTCGCATATAAGTAAATAGTGAGGCTAATTTGCATATAAGTAAATAGTATGGTTAATTTTCATATAAGTAAATAGTGAGGCTAATTTGCATATAAGTTAATAGTGAGGTTTATTTGCATATAAATAAATAGTGAGGTTAATTTGCATATAAGTAAATAGTGCGGTTAATTTGCATATAAGTAAATAGTGAGGTTTATTTGCATATAAGTAAATAGTGAGGTTAATTTGCATATAAGTAAATAGTGAGGTTAATTAGCATATAAGTAAATAGTGAGGTTAATTTGCATATAAGTAAATAGTGAGGTTAATTTGCATATAAGTAAATAGTGAGGTTAATTTGCATATAAGCAAACAGTGAGGTTAATTTGCATATAAGTAAGTAGTGAGGTTAATTTGCATAAAAGTAAATAGTGAGGCTAATTTGAATATAAGTAAATCGTGAGGTTAATTTGCATATAAGTAAATAGTGAGGTTAATTTTCATATAAGTAAATAGTGAGGTTAATTTGCATATAAGTAAATAGTGAGGTTAATTTGCATATAAGTAAATAGTGAGGTTAATTTGCATATAAGTAAATAGTGAGGTTAATTTTCATATAAGTAAATAGTGAGGTTAATTTGCATATGAGTAAATAGTGAGGTTAATTTGCATATAAGTAAATAGTGAGGTTAATTAGCATATAAGTAAATAGTGAGGTTAATTTGCATATAAGTAAATAGTGAGGTTAATTTGCATATAAGTAAATAGTGAGGTTAATTTGCATATAAGTAAATAGTGAGGTTAATTTGCATATAAGTAAATAGTGAGGTTAATTTGCATATAAGTAAATAGTGAGGCTAATTTGCGTATAAGTAAATAGTGAGGTTAATTTGCATATAAGTAAATAGTGAGGTTGATTTTCATATAAGTAAATAGTGAGGTTAATTTGCATATAAGCAAACAGTGAGGTTAATTTGCATATAAGTAAATAGTGAGGTTAATTTGCATATAAGTAAATAGTTAGGTTAATTTGCATATAAGTAAATAGTGAGGCTTATTGTAATATAAGTAAATAGTGAGGTTAATTTGCATATAAGTAAATAGTGAGGTTAATTTGCATATAAGTAAATAGTGAGGTTAATTTGCATATAAGTAAATAGTGCGGCTAATTTGCATATAAGTAAATAGTGAGGTTAATTTTCATATAAGTAAAAAGTGAGGTTAATTTGCATATGAGTAAATAGTGAGGTTAATTTGCATATAAGTAAATAGTGAAGCTAATTTGCATTTTAGTAAATAGTGAGGTTAGTTTGCATATAATAAATAGTGAGGTTAATTTGCATATATGTAAATAGTGAGGTTAATTTGCATATATGTAAATAGTGAGGCTCATTTGAATATAAGTAAATCGTGAGGTTAATTTGCATATAAGTAAATAGTGAGGTTAATTTTCATATAAGTAAATAGTGAGGTTAATTTGCATATAAGTAAATAGTGAGGTTAATTTGCATATAAGTAAATAGTGAGGTTAATTTGCATATAAGTAAATAGTGAGGTTAATTTGCATATAAGTAAATAGTGAGGTTAATTTTCATATAAGTAAATAGTGAGGTTAATTTGCATATGATTAAATAGTGAGGTTAATTTGCATATAAGTAAATAGTGAGGTTAATTTGCATATAAGTAAATAGTGAGGTTAATTTGCATATAAGTAAATAGTGAGGCTAATTTGCATATAAGTAAACAGTGAGGTTAATTTGCATATAAGTAAATAGTGAGGTTAATTCGCAAATAAGTAAATAGTGAGGCTAATTTGCATATAAGTAAATAGTGAGGTTCATTTTCATATAAGTAAATAGTGAGGCTAATTTGCATATAAGTTAATAGTGAGGTTAATTTGCATATAAATAAATAGTGAGGTTAATTTGCATATAAGTAAATAGTGCGGTTAATTTGCATATCAGTAAATAGTGAGGTTAATTTGCATATAAGTAAATAGTGAGGTTTATTTGCATATAAGTAAATAGTGAGGTTAATTTGCATATAAGTAAATAGTGAGGTTAATTAGCATATAAGTAAATAGTGAGGTTAATTTGCATATAAGTAAATACTGAGGTTAATTTGCATATAAGTAAATAGTGAGGTTAATTTGCATATAAGCAAACAGTGAGGTTAATTTGCATATAAGTAAATAGTGAGGTTAATTTGCATATAAGTAAATAGTGAGGTTAATTTTCATATAAGTAAATAGTGAGGTTAATTTGCATATGAGTAAATAGTGAGGTTAATTTGCATATAAGTAAATAGTGAGGTTAATTTGCATACAAGTAAATAGTGAGGCTAATTTGAATATAAGTAAATAGTGAGGTTAATTAGCATATAAGTAAATAGTGAGGTTAATTTGCATATAAGTAAATAGTGAGGTTACTGTGCATATAAGTAAATAGTGAGGTTAATTTGCATATAAGTAAATAGTGAGGTTAATTTGCATATAAGTAAATAGTGAGGCTAATTTGCATATAAGTAAATAGTGAGGTTAATTTGCATATAAGTAAATAGTGAGGTTAATTTTCATATAAGTAAATAGTGAGGTTAATTTGCATATAAGCAAACAGTGAGGTTAATTTGCATATAAGTAAATAGTGAGGTTAATTTGCATATAAGTAAATAGTGAGGTTAATTTGCATATAAGTAAATAGTGAGGCTTATTGTAATATAAGTAAATAGTGAGGTTAATTTGCATATAAGTAAATAGTGAGGTTAATTTGCATATTAGTAAATAGTGAGGTTAATTTGCATATAAGTAAATAGTTCGGCTAATGTGCATATAAGTAAATAGTGAGGTTAATTTTCATATAAGTAAATAGTGAGGTTAATTTGCATATGAGTAAATAGTGAGGTTAATTTGCATATAAGTAAATAGTGAAGCTAATTTGCATTTTAGTAAATAGTGAGGTTAGTTTGCATATAATAAATAGTGAGGTTAATTTGCATATAAGTAAATAGTGAGGTTAATTTGCATATAAGTAAATAGTGAGGTTAATTTGCATACAAGTAAATAGTGAGGTTAATTTGCATATAAGTAAATAGTGAGGTTTATTTGCAGTTAAGTTAATAGTGAGGTTAATTTGCATATAAGTAAATAGTGAGGTTAATTAGCATATTAGTAAATAGTGAGGTTAGTTTGCATATAATAAATAGTGAGGTTAATTTGCATATAAGTAAATAGTGAGGTTAATTTGCATATAAGTAAATAGTGAGGTTAATTTGCATATAAGTAAATAGTGAGGTTAATTTGCATATAAGTAAATAGTGAGGTTTATTTGCAGATAAGTTAATAGTGAGGTTAATTTGCATATAAGTAAATAGTGAGGTTAATTAGCATATAAGTAAATAGTGAGGTTAATTTGCATATAAGTAAATAGTGAGGCTTATTTGCATATAAGTAATTAGTGAGGTTAATTTGCATATAAGTAAATAGTGAGGTTAATTTGCATATAAGTAAATAGTGAGGTTAATTTGCATATAAGTAAATAGTGAGGTTAATTTGCATATAAGAAAAGATTTTTATTAATGAACTATTCTTTTTATTATTGTTTTAATCGAATACGTTTTCAGATTTTAATTTAACACATTTTTGGAAGTAAGTAGACTTTATTCGTTTTTAATGGTATGTTTACGACTTAGTTTTAATGGTATGTTTACGATTGAGTTTTAATGGTATGGTTACGATTGAGTTTGTTAGTCACTATTCTTGTGCACAGCGTAGTGTCAACATTGCATGACCAATCATTGCCAAATTTGGTTAAAATATCAGTTTTTAACTTAGAACGAAATTAATCTTCGAATATTTACGTTGAAGGTAAAGTTCCAAGCGATAACTTCGAATATGATCATTGTTAGGGGTTTGCTACCTGGCTCATCGTTGAATCAATGAAGTCCAGTAATTTATATGACCTTGACCTTGTAATTTACTGTTACCTAGGAAAGTTCTTTCATGGTCAAATTTTGACGGAATTTCAATTTTTGAATTTTTCAAATTTGATGTATTGAGTTAATGCCCTTTTATAACATTAACCACAGTGTAAAATTTAAGCCGAATACGATTTTTGAGTTATCAACATTTCTACATAATAGATTCGGGGCTCAGATAAGACAGCCCGCATCTTACATTGTCATGCTAACGTATACAATCTCACAACTAATTATATTCTTGTTTTAATTTAATATTATGCCATTTGGCATTCATGGCTCGACTTGTAATAATTATAAACTCCTTATCCGTATAATACACGTAGGAGTCGATGTTCGTACAGCGTAATGCTTAAAGCCATTTTGTTGTAAACGATTTAATACAGACGACAATCGGAAACGATGAATTTTTAACGATTTTTCTTGTTTTTTTATATCGATAGGCTGAGGCAGAATGGGCTCATACCTATTTTTGCAAGATGTATTGCAATTGTATGAACTTTTCGCCTCGTTGTTATTATACGAGGATATAGCTGGCACTTAAACACTGACTGAGATCATATATCGGGTTTTTAATTTGAAAGGATGTCGCATGAACTTCTTACTTTTCTTTTTTTTTCTTGTTGTTATTGCTATTGTTGTTGCTGTTGTTCTTATTCTTCTTCGTCGTCTTCTTTTTCTTCCGCAGTTTTGCATGGAAGTAGTTCGTGCCTAATCGAAGGTCAGCAATCGATATGCCCGCCAAAGTCCGGCTGTAACAAGATCGATAATCGTTTTTTCTGCTGAAATAAAAAGCAGCCAATAATTCTTCCCGGAATCGCTATGTTTCGGGGGGAATGGCACTGTCAAAGATTACGAAATGACAGGAGGGAATCAAATGGTTTTCTGCTCGTTTTCCTTGGCAACTATTACAGATTAATCAAAAGAGCGAAACGATTTCACTTGCACACACGTCACATAAAAGTAATTCCGACAAACATGCCAGGAAGCGAGGAGTATTTCATTAACCAATAAAACAGGATATATTCTGTTTTCGATTTAATTTAGTTTTAAGAAGTCAGTATTTTCAAAGCCAGAAGCCACTCGAGGATAAGTGTTAAAGAGAGATGATTGCCAGAATCAAGTTTGTGAGGAAGCAATCTTGCAGCAATGCGCTACACAGACAGTAACCCTTGTAAAGAAGTTGTAATCAGGGAAATTTATGAAGGACAGATACCACTTGAGGATAAGTATTAATAAGATGGAATGATTGCATGAATCAAATAAACTGATGACAACAAAGTTATAATTTGCAGAAAAAAATACCGGGGCAGTGCGCTCCACAGATAGAAAGCCATTGTGAAGGTCTATTCGTGGAAATTTCACCTGATGCTGGGCGAACTGGGGGAGAAAAGAAAACTTTTCTTCGTTGTGGTAGTACAACGTGTTTTTGCTGTGAATGTCTTATGAACCAGAGACTGGAGATCAGTCGAACACCTTCAATGGAAATAATGATAGAGCAGAGAGATTAGCAACGCTTGCTGGGAAAAGGGGGCTAAGGAGAATAAACCATCGCTGCGGGATTCTGAAGTCGCATCTGAATTCTGTGAAAGCATCAAAGTGATGCCGACATTTACTTACTATCAGTGAACCGAAATTATTATATACACTAACTTTTATAATATTAAAACATTGAAAATCTGGGTTAGTTGATTGTTTGCACACTGACTGTACAGGGAGCAACGATAAATGCATTGCTCTAAAGAGAACAATACTACAGCTTTATTTTAAAACGTTTATTGACAAAATAAATTTAGGTAACTTTATTATGTAGTAGAGCTGACATCTATTCAATGTAGCCGCCTTCAGTCTCAATCACCGCCTCAATACGGGGTTGGAACTGGGAGCATGTCTTTTCCACAAACGCCGAGAGAAGCTCGGCTAGTTCTCGGCGAATGGCGGCGATTGGGCTGGCTTTGGTATTTTGGGAGGTCATGTTGGTGATGTTCTCGACGTATGACCAAACGAAGTAGTCCAGCGGGTTTAGCTCGGGGGAGAAGGGGAGCAAGTGAGAGAAGGGTACAAAGTCATAGCATTCCTTCTGAAGTCTCTTTGGACTTGTCGTCCGTTATGTCCGTTTGACGAGTATATTTTCCGAGTTCTCCGTGTAATCCGTGGCAAGGACGTGGGGACGTAGTCTCAGTTCCAAATAGTCTGGATAGAGTCTCCAAATGGTCTGGATTGAATTGAATCGAGTTCTGATTTTAACATAATTACAAATCTTCCCTTGTGGTGACAAAATACTACAGAGAGAGAGAGAGAGAGAGAGAGAGAGAGAGAGAGAGAGAGAGAGAGAGAGAGAGAGAGAGGGGGGGGGAGAAAAGGAAACGGCGATTAATACATATATTGTTATTCAATTTCGAGGGACAGTTCTGAATTTTCAACTTTAGTCAAATTAACCGTGTCAGTCAACATTGATCTGACACTTTTTTTTTAACCTTTTATAAATACCTTTTTAATACCCTTTCAATACCCTTTTTAATACAATTTTAATACCCTTTTTAATACCCTTTTTAATACCATTTTTAATACAATTTTAATACCCTTTTTAATACCATTTTTAATACAATTTTAATACCCTTTTTAATACCATTTTAATACCCTTTTTAATATCCTTTTTAATACCATTTTTAATACAATTTTAATACCCTTTTTAATACCCTTTTTAATACAATTTTAATACCCTTTTTAATACCATTTTTAATACAATTTTAATACTCTTTTTAATACCCTTTTTAATATCCTTTTTAATACCCTTTTTAATACCATTTTTAATACCATTTTTAATACAATTTTTAATACCCTTTTTAATACCATTTTAATACCCTTTTTAATATCCTTTTTAATACCATTTTTAATACAATTTTAATACTCTTTTTAATACCATTTTAATACCCTTTTTAATATCCTTTTTAATACCATTTTTAATACAATTTTAATACCCTTTTTAATACCCTTTTTAATACAATTTTAAATCCCTTTTTAATACCATTTTTAATACAATTTTAATACCATTTTTAATACAATTTTAATACCCTTTTTAATACCCTTTTTAATACAATTTTAATACCCTTTTTAATACCATTTTTAATACAATTTTAATACCCTTTTTAATACCCTTTTTAATACCATTTTTAATACAATTTTAATACTCTTTTTAATACCCTTTTTAATATCCTTTTTAATACCCTTTTTAATACCATTTTTAATACCATTTTTAATACAATTTTACTACCATTTTTACTACACTTTTAATACCCTTTTTAATACCATTTTAATAGCCTTTTTAATACAATTCTTAATACCCTTTTTAATACCATTTTAATACCCTTTATAATACCCTTTTTAATACCATTTTAATAGCCTTTTAATACAATTCTTAATATCCTTTTTAATACCATTTTAATATCATTTTTAATACTCTTTTTAATATCCTTTTTAATACCATTTTTAATACGTATGAAGGGTTGCTCTTACATTGACCAATTTCTTATATGTGAGGTTGGTATTTATTTGCTCCTCCACCGAGCAAATTAGGCACAAGCCCGATTTTTAATGTTAGTTGTGACGGGGAAATGGGGACCAATTCCTCGGGGAGTAGAGGAGCTGGATAGTGACAATTGGTATGAAGGATTGTCCCTACATTGACCAAGGTCTCATATGTTGGGTTGCCCCCACATATGGGCTTTGCTTGCAGTATCTGCCTGAACAGGTACTACACTTTGATCTTGACCAAAAGGCCAAGAAAAGGGTATTTATTTGCTCCCCCAACGAGCAAATTAGGCACAAGGCTGATTTTTAATGTGAGGAGTAAAGGGGAAATGGGGACCAACTCCCCGGGGAGTAAGGGAGCTGGATAGTGACAATTGGTATGAAGGGTTGCCCCTACATTGACCAAGGTCGTATATGTGGGGTTGGCCCCACATGTGGTCCTTTCTTGCAGTATCTGTCGGAACAGATACTACATTTTGATCTGCCGGAACAGATACTACACTTAGTAGGGCTGGATAGTGACAATTGGTATGAAGGGTTGGTATTTATTCGGTCTGACACCGAGCAAATAAGGGAGTGGGGCGATTTTTAATGTGAGGAGTGAAGGGAAATGGGGACCAACTCCCCGGGGAGTAGGGGAGCAGGACAGTGACAATTGGTATGAAGGGTTGCCCTTACGTTGACCAAGGTCTTATATGTGAGATTGGTATTTATTTGCTCCCCGACCGAGCAAATTGGGCAGGAGGCCGATTTTTAATGTGAGGAGTGAAGGGGAAATGGGGACAAACTCCCAGGGGAGTAGGTGAGCTCGATAGTTACAATTGGTATGGAGGGTTACCCCCACATTGACCAAGGTCTTATATGTTGGGTTGCCCCCACATATGGGCTTTGCTTGCAGTATCTGCCTGAACAGATACTACATTTTGATCTTGGCCAAAATGCCAAGAAAAATGTATTTATTTGCTCCTCCACCGAACAAATTAGGCACAAGGCCCATATTTTATGTGAGGAGTGAAGAGGAAATGGGGGCCAACTCCCTAGGGAGTAGGGAAGCTGGATAGTGACAATTGGTATGGAGGGTTGCCCCTACATTGACCAAGGTCTTATCTGTGGGGTCGGCCCCACATAGGGTCTTTGCTTGCAGTATCTGCCGGAACAGATGGTATTTATTTTCTCCCCCACCGAGCAAATTAGGCACAAGGCCGATTTTTAATGTGAGGAGTGAAGGGAGGGGGAAGGGAAAAAGGGGACCAGCTCCCGAGAGGTGGGAAATGGGAGCCGGTTAAAGGTCAGGCATGTGGAACTGCCCCCACATCTGGTCTTTGCTAGTCATAGCTAGTCATAGCTTGCAGTATCTGCCGGAACAGATGGTATTTATTTGCTCCCCCACCGAGCAAATTAGGCACAAGGCCAATTTTTAATGTGAGGAGTGAAGGGAGGGGGAAGGGAAAAAGGGGACCAGCTCCCGAGAGGTGGGAAATGGGAGCTGGTTAATGGTCAGGCATGTGGGGTTGCCCCCACATCTGGTCTTTGCTAGTCATAGCTAGTCATAGCTTGCAGCATCTGCCGGAACAGATGGTATTTATTTGCTCCCCCACCGAGCAAATTAGGCACAAGGCCAATTTTTAATGTGAGGAGTGAAGGGAGGGGGAAGGGAAAAAGGGGACCAGCTCCCGAGAGGTGGGAAATGGGAGCTGGTTAAAGGTCAGGCATGTGGGGTTGCCCCCACATCTGGTCTTTGCTAGTCATAGCTAGTCATAGCTTGCAGTATCTGCCGGAACAGATGGTGTTTATTTGCTCCCCCACCGAGCAAATTAGGCACAAGGCCGATTTTTAATGTGAGGAGTGAAGGGAGGGGGAAGGGAAAAAGGGGACCAGCTCCCGAGAGGTGGGAAATGGGAGCTGGTTAATGGTCAGGCATGTGGGGTTGCCCCCACATCTGGTCTTTGCTAGTCATAGCTAGTCATAGCTTGCAGTATCTGCCGGAACAGATACTACACTTTGATGGTATTTATTTGCTCCCCCACTGAGCAAATTAGGCACAAGGCCGTTTTTAATGTGAGGTAAAAACCAGCTCCCCTAAAAGGGGTTACTCTGGTTACCAAAAATAATAATTGTCCCAGTATAGAGGGTTTCCCCTCCATTTACTGGTACAAATTATCTTAAGTGCAGTATCTGCCGGAACAGATACTACACTTTTATCTTGTCCTGAAGGCCAAGAAAAGCTTACTGACCTTTGAGTATGTATTTGCTTCACCACCGAGCAAATTAGGCACAAGGCCGATTTTTAATGTGAGGAGTGAAGGGGAAATTGGGACCAACTCCCCAGGGAGTAGGGGAACTGGATAGGAACAATTGGTATGAAGGGTTGCGGTCTTATATGTGGGGTCGCCTCCACATATGGTCTTTGCTTGCAGTATGTATTTATTTGCTTCCCCACTGAGCAAATTAGACACAAGGCCGTTTTTTAATGTAGTGAGGGAGGGAAGGGAGGGAAAAGGGGGACCAGCTCCCGAGAGGTGCGAAATGGGAGCTGGATAGGAACTGTTGGTATGAAGGGTTGCCCCTACATTGACAAAGGTCTGATATGTGGAGTTACCCCCACATATGATCTTTGCTTGCAGTATCTGCCGGAACAGATACTACACTTTGATCTTCATATTTAATTTATTTCATTTAAAGAAAAAATTACAATTAAAAAAAAAACAATATAAAATTAAAACATTTAAAAAAGTAAAATCTCCAAAAGACAAAACAAATTTAGGCGCAAGGCCCTATAAGATCTGGGGAGGGGAGTGTTGCAGGGTCTTTGTAACTAAAGTAAAAATTGGAATCTTTGGCGACTTTACTCTTGACTGGCAACATTTACCACAATACCTCATTCACTCTGTGGACTCTAAACTAACTAATGAAAACCCCAGCGTTTTGTGCAAAAAAGATATATATACAATTTCTGTGTGTGTGTGTGTGTGTGTGTGTGTGCATTTTTTTTTTTTTAATAAAATGTGTGTGTGTGTGTGTGTGTGTGTGTGTGAAAAAAGTTCTTGAATTTGGAAGAAAAACAGTTCGTGTTGGGGAGTGGGAAATCTAGAAAAAATATACAAAAAATAAAATTCCTAGTGCATTATTAGTAAGGTCTCTCCCTGAGCTAATCTAAGTAGTTAGATTAGTCTACTGTTTTTCGGGGCACCGAAAACAAGCGGGGAGATCCCTAACGGGGATTGGGAAGAATTCATATCGGGTGTAGGGATGGTTTGGTTTGGTTTTGTTTTGGCTTAACGGCATATCAACCCTTTTCAGGTTATTCAATGCCAAACTCAGGATTTCGGGTGTAGGGAGTAAAATAAATAGATTGTTAAAAACAAAGGGGAATATATTAGGCGGCGACCTTCGAGTAGGGGTTGACCAGGAGGTGATAAAACAAAAAGATAGGGGGTACTGGTAGGGTAGCCTCGGAAGATTCTCTAGTGCCAAAAAACAAACAATCGAGGGACAGGATCTCATTTGTACCACCAGTCAAGAGTCTCTTTACTTTTTATTTGTCTAACCTAGCAGGATGGGCTCCATAGGACCCAGTACCGCATGTGCCATGCCTATGGTGGTAACACGAATTCAAACTTGGCGCCTCGTTGGATGCATAAGCTAGCGTCATGCACCAACCTCTTGTCAAAGGCCACTCGAGGCAACCTCTTCCAATCGCATCTGATCTTTACTTTAAGCAGATGTTTAAAGTAGACGATCAGATCCCGATCCGAAACAGATATCCCTTCGCGGACTTGCTTGAGGCACGTGATCCATATGACCATCCTCGCTACTGCTAGTATTGGTAGAAAAACCATTCTTTTCTCCCTAGGCAGCGGCGGATCAATGTTCTCCACAAAATATTATTCGTCGAGTTCAAGCCAGCGCTTGGCATCGATGCGAGCCGTTACCTCATTGATGTACCCTAGGAGGGTCTTGAGCCTGCTACAGCAGAAAAAGGCATGACCGGCCGTTTCTCTCATGTCTTCTGTCGCAGCGCAGGAAGTAGACCCGGGTTTCTTCATTGTAAAGGTTGAGTTCCTCAAGGAGGGGCAGTGCGTTCCGGACAAGTCGCCAGGTAAGGGAAAATTCCGAATTTGTAAGAAAGTCCCGTCCCAGCGCCCAACTCCACTGGGAGCCGACCTCCTCCAACAACATCCCCGTCCGTTTCACTAGCGGTTCCTTTTTGCTACGCCCCACTAGCTCCCGATAAAGCCTGTTCCTAGACTGTTCGAGGACAAGCGTGGACCGGCATTCGGCGTAGAATGTTTGTTCCCCCCTCGGTCGAAGCATGGCGGAGACCGAGGAGTCAGGTGTGAAATTGGAAAACGAGCTTTCAACCGCAGTGACCCATGGAACGTCTACGTACAACGAACGGCTCAGGAAGGCCAACCTCTCTGTGTGCTTGTGACACAGGAGACCGGGCAGTCCCAAGCCTCCCTCGCTCGGATTTCGAACACAGACCTCTCTGCAAACATAATGCTTACCCTCGTTCCACAAGAGTGTGTCGAGGTGCTCCTGTAAGCTGATTCGTCGTTTTGCAGGGAGGGGAAGTACAGACAGACGGTAAAAGATGAGCGGAAAGACATATGTAGCACACGCCTCTGCCTGACCCTTCAAGGACAATTTCCTTCGAACCCAAGTCTTAACAGAGGATTCGACCTTGGCCTCTACTTCCGACCAGTTTTTCTTCAGCTGAAGACCCGGTCCGAATCACACACCAAGGATCTGGACCGGGCCGTCGGTCCAACTGAAGATGCCCGGAAGCAAATTTACTCCGGTCCAGGCACCCAACCGCAGACCCACCGACTTACTGCGATTGAAGACGGCCCCTGTAACTTCTTCATATCGAGCGAGCGCCTCGGTGACCACTTGAATGTCTGTGGGGTAAGACCGTGGCCTTCGTTATAAAGATGGCCGGCCAGCTGAAAAAATGACGTCATCGCCGAGGTCCCAACAAGCAAGATATGTGGAACTCTTAGACTGTCAATAATGAACAGTAATTTTTACAGACAGCGTTACAAAACTTCAAAATTGGATTGAAATAAAGAAAGAACACGATGTTTTATTCTGAAACTTATCTAATATTAATAATAAAAATAATAAAAAAATAATAAAACACAAGTTGTTTGTTTAAGTATTATAAGCAATTGAATATTTCGTTGTATTATAGATTTTAAAGATTAGAATGCGTTCTTTAATTACTTATAAATTACATTTTTAAAAAGTGAGGGAACACGATTTGATTTGTAGTAAACTTGAAGTTTATTTAATATAATTAAATGAAAATTATGCATGTAAGATTATGAATATTTGAAGCAGAACACAAGCAAAACATTTGAAATATTAAAATTAAACTATTTTTTTAATCAAATGAACAATATTTTTTAAATCAAAATGAATTTTTTTTTAATCAAAAGGAATATTTTTTAATCAAAGTGAACAATATTTTTTTTTAAATCAAAATGAATATTTTTTAATCAAAATGAACAATATTTTTTTTAAATCAAAATGAATATTTTTTAATCAAAATGAACCACAATATTTTTAAATGCAAATGAACCACAATATTTTTTCAAAATCAAAAACAATATTTTTAATAAATTCATGAAATATTGCACAGTAAAAAAATAATTAACCTAAAGAAAAAATCATGTTTCTTATTTAAGATTATTTCACCACATAACAAAAATAACATGCAAAATCATTTTTTTTATATCCATATTTTCAGTTTGTTAAAATACGTGGGTTTGTATTACTGTAAACATAGATTCGAAAAAGTTGTCAAAAAACAAATAAATGTTACCAAAGGCAAGATAAGTTACTTTTCTACCAAACTGGATATATTTTTCGTGTTTTTATTCAATGTAACATGTTTATTCAGTTCGAAAACCATACAGTGTTTACCGATGTATTGGAAAATTTAGTTTGTATTACTGTACACATAGATTCGAAAAAGTTGTCAAAAAACTAATATATAACAAATAAATGTTATCAAAGGCAAGATAAATTACTTTTCTACCAAACTGGATATAATTTTCGTGTTTTTATTCAATTTAACATGTTTATTCAGCTCAAAAAGCATACAGTGTTTACCGATGTATTGGAAAATTTTAAATGGCGGCCGACTCTCTCTTTAACACGGTAAGTTCGGGAAAAGGTGTTATAAATAATAAACTAGACAAAATAGTATTAAAAAACCACCGAATATATATCAAGTTATGTCACGGTAACTTATATTGAGCAAATTTCTAACAGTATTTTGTCTAGTTTATTATTTATTACACCTTTTTCCGAACTTACCGTGTTAAAGAGAGAGTCGGCCGCCATTTTAAATTTTCCAATACATCGGTAAACACTGTATGTTTTTCGAGCTGAATAAATATGTTACATTGAATAAAAACACAACAAATATATCCAGTTAGGTAGAAAAGTAACTTATCTTGCCTTTCATAACATTTATTTGTTATATATTTGTTTTTTGACAACTTTTTCGAATCTATGTGTACAGTAATACAAACCCGGAAAATTCAAGATGGCGTCTGACTCCCTCTTTAACACGGTAAGTTTGGGAAAAGGTGTTATAAATAAAAAAACTGGTTAAAATACTGTTAAAAACTCGCTCAATATATGTTACCGTGACATAGCTTGACATATATTTTTTCTATTTTTTTTTTATTTATAACACCTTGTTTTTCGAGCTGAATAAACATGTTACATTGAATAAAAACACGAAAAATATATCTAATTTGGTAGAAAAGTAACTTATCTTGCCTTTGGTAACATTTATTTGTCATATATTTGCTTTTTGACAACTTTTTCGAATCTATGTGTACAGTAATACAAACCCGAAATGAACGCGCGTTTTTTTTTTTTTTTTACTTTTAAGTTTCATATATATATATATATATATATATATATATATATATATATATATATATATATAAATAAGTATTTTTAAATTTTATCTTTCTAGCTTTAAAAAAAAGTTTAAAAATGTTATGAGCCGGCATAATTTATTTTTAAATATTGAAAATTTCAGGAAAATTAATTTTTGCTAAATTTTTAAAACATGTGTCAACAGCTTAAAAAAATCGTCTCTTCAAAAGAGTCGATGTTGTCTCGCATTTTCATTAGTTTTGTATGCTGAAAAATTTTTTTTTTAATATTAGCAATTTATTTGAAGCTTCTTCTTTTGAATGGTAAAAAACTTAGGATGATAATAATGAATTAAATTATAGTTACATCGTGTTAAATACAGGGGGGAGCACGTTAAAACTTACTTTGCTGAATGGAGATATCCACGAGTGGCTACCGGTGTTTACCGGTGTCAAGCAACTAATGGACTATCCGTGATGACGTCAGCAGATTAAATTATTTTTGCCCACCGGCCATCTTGTCTTTTAAGACGGTCTTGGTAAGACACGAACACGGTGACGTCATCGGCGAACGCGGAAACCCTGGCTTGTGTGCCTCCAAGAAGAGCTATCCCGCGCAGGACTGGTGTAGTTGCCTCATCCCTTAACTTGCAAAGGAAGGGTTCCAACGCCAGGACGTATAAGAGAGGCGACAGCGGACAACCCTGTTGCACCGACCGGGAGACGGCAAAAGACTCCGACAGCTTACCGTTGATCTGCACCACTACCGCCGGCCTGTCATACAGTACAGAGATCCACTTGATTAAATCCGGCAGCCTCCAGCACAGATCCCAGGAACCTATGGTCCACCCTATCGAAAGCCTTGGACTGATTCAAACTGATCAGCGCGGCCTCAGCGTCGTCTTCTGTCCCCTCTATGATCGTGCGTATCAGATGAAGATTGTCCTAAATCGATCTCCCCTTCACAGCATAGCTCTGGTCTGGTTCGATCAAGTCAGTGATGACAACCTGCAACCGATTCGCAAGAACATTGGCCAAAATCTTTAACTCTGTGTTTAGCAGAGTCAAGGGCTGAAATCGTCTAAATCTTCCTCCCCACCATGCTGTTGACCTTTCCTCAGCAATGTGATCACTCCCTTGGTCACCTGCCCAGGGATGGAGCCCTGAACAAACCAATGGTTGAACATATCCTTCAGAATAGGGACCAACATGGGCGACAGCCTCAAGTAGAATTCGTAGGGTAGACCATCAAGCCCCGGGGACTTGTTGCAGCCGACCTGCTTCAATGCAGTAATGATCTCATGTTCTGCGACAAGACCATCACAGCTAGCCGCTCGAGCCGCCATGATGCGGGGCGAGTCGGCCAAATAGCTGCCAAACTCTTCGACTCTGAGTCTTGGTTGTTAGGTTAAGCGCTCCGATAAATGCTTTCGAAACCCCTCACAAATATCCCGCGTCGACACGAGGGCGGGCCCTTCCAGGTCGTTTACCTTTTGAATGTCCCCGTCCGAGCCGCGCCTTAGAGCAGCCTTACACTCAACAGCATCTACATTAACAGCCTCGTTCGAGACTTTCATTAGCCTAGCCCTAACTATCTGGCCCTCGTACCGTTCGCTAGCCAAGCGGTTGAGGTCTTTTTTAGCTAGTGCTATCTCTAGGGGGTCCCCACCCTCCAATGCCTGGGTCAGCCTATTCTCTATACGCTTCTTTACCTTAGCCTTATCTAGTGCGAGGCATTGGCTGTACTGGACCGAGAAACATCTAATCTTAGCCTTGAGACTAACCCACCACTTACTCCCGGTAACTGCCCCCACTAATGCCCATTGGATTATCTCTGTAACCTTCAACCAGTAGTCCTCCAGCTCCAACAAGGTGCTGTTGAACTTCCAGTATCCGGCCAGTCCAGGCCTAGGGCTCAAGTTCAGATGGGCCATAACTAGTTTATGGTCTGAGTGTCCTAAAAAGTGGAATGTGGAGCAAGATAGGAAATCTACATCACCTCTTCTAACTAACATCCGATCCAAGTAAGTACTGGGATAGGAAGGCGTATTAGAATGCCACGTCCACATCTCCCGCCCCGCGTGGTCTAGGCGAAATCTGTCGACCTGAAATCCTCGGTGGTGAGGACGTGGCAGGCTTGTCCAAGGCTTCCGGTTAGTAAGTCAGCTGAGGGTAATCCATTCTTGGCCACGCCTCCCACGTCCAGGGAAAAGGTTAGTTTTAGTGCTCTGTAAAAGGAGGGGTGGATGTAGACAGGGACTCTGCCCTTGCACTTGAAAACTAAATTGTTCAGCGAAGGATGCTCCATGTCCACCAGCTACTGGCCCGGGATTGTATCCTTTGCGGCATCTATCATGGCCCAGAGAACCTCTGTCCTGGAATCCTTGTTGACCCTAACAAATGTGGTCAACAAGGGAGCGTCTTGGAACTTGGGTGGGTCGGTGACATTATCGCCCCCGACATATACAAAGTCCTTCAGTTGGTTGTAGCGGACCCTCTGCTGGTCTTTGAGCTCAGGTATAGTTGGCAGACGGTCCGTTTCACATATTCTTCCTCCTGGAAGGAAGGGGAGTTTTTTTGTCTGCTCCTTGCGGACTGTTGTGATTGGTGTTGGTTTCTCTTTAGCAGGGGGAGGAGGAGTAGGGGAGGAGGAATTTGGGATATGCGCGTCGGGTGTAGGGGTGTTTGGTGCTGAGGGTGTTGGTTTTTTAGGGGGATTATTTGTCCTTTCTTGGGATGAGTTGCGTGCTACAGTTTTGGAGGGTTTGGGGATGGAGGGGGCCTTTTGCTCTGGCTGTTTGGGGGTTGGGGTTGTGGGGAGATCAGCCTCGGCGTATGAAACTTTGTCTTTTGGGGTTGGGGTGTTTCCCTTCGTCTTCCTGCTCTTCCTCCTCTTTGTCTTCGTTCTCTCACCTGCCTCTGCTGCCTTTGCTGTTTCTGCCACTGCTGATGCTGTGGTCTTTTCTTCTTCTGACGCTATCTCTTCCTCTGAGTCTTGAAGTTTCCTCTTGTTCGAGGAAGAGGGCGCCGGGATGTCCATGGGTGTGTGGTCTGGTTTATCGATGGTCACTGTTTGTTCAGGAACCTTTAGGGGACGTCTGCCCCTCTTAGTGACCGTCGACCATCCAGCCTTTGCTGCTTGACCCGGTTTGGCCGTGGCGGAAATAGATGGTTGGGCTGCAGCCGGAGTTTGGGTTAGCTTTATGGTCGGGGCCAACACTTGCGTTTTTGGAGGGACTATCGCCAGGAGTCTTTTGGGGCAGTCCTTGGCCATGTGTCCTCGTTTTTGGCAGTGCCAGCAGTGGGGCTTTCTGCCCTCCACTATGAGGGTCATGGTCCAGTCCCCGAATTTTAACATGGCTGGGATTTTTTCAAATTCGGCCTTGTCCACGACCATTCTGATCTTGTGTTCTCCAGTCATGACGTTTTGTTGGCAGCGGACTGGTTTTACGGTTTCTACATCTCCATACTGACTTAGGATCGCCACAATCTGCTTGGCGCCCATATAGACAGGAACGTTCAGCACAGAGACGTTGGCCTTCCTCTTGCTTAAGTACTCTGGTTGGAGTCTTATTCTTTTCCCCCGGTGGTCGGTGCTTACGAGCCTTACTGCATCTTCTGGACTGGGGAGCAGCACATCCCACATGGCGTAGCTCCTCATGCAGATATAGCTAGCTGGAATATTTAGCTCCAGGAGGAGTGCCACCATGCTGTCCCTGTCAACCCCAGTCAAACTCCGAGTCCTGAGGTCTGACGTAATAAGCGAGAGAACTCTTTTCTCCAACTCCTCGATCTAACCTGGGAGGGGTTGGATAATGTTGCCAACCGTGTACTCCTTGTACGTGGAGTTGAATAGTTCTCTATATCCCTCTGGAGTCAGGTTCTCCTGCTGCTTCTTTGCGCCCCATGCTGTTGCTGGCTCTTGTGGTGGGTTGGACGGCCCTGGACGTGGGTCTGCTGGCACTGCTTTTGGTTGTTGCTGCTGCTTGGTATTGGCCTTATTGGGGATCAGAGCTGGCCAGTCAGTGTCGGATGTTGCTTCTTGGCTTTGTCTGACTCCCTGGTCACCTCTCTTCTTCTTTCTTGTCGGTGACATTGTTGCCGAGTCACCTATAAGGGAGTTTTCCGCGTTAGATTTCTCCCCGGCCGTTGATTTCCCTGGAGTTGGAGCTCCCCTGACTGCTGTTGGGGATTCGTTCCTTCTGGATTGTTGGTCCGTCTTGGACGAAACTTTTGGGGTAGTCTTTTGGTTTTCCCCGCCGAGACTCCTTAGAGCAGCTAGCGCTTCTTCTATATGCCTATCGGTTCTCTCTGCTATTTGGCTTTCGTCCTCTCCATCCAAAGTTGGGGGATTTTCCCCCTGAAGGAGGCTGTGGGTTGTTCAAGGTGAACGGTGGCTGAGGATCCGTGGGTGTCACTGGCCGTGGTACACCCTCCGTTTTTCTGGTCTCTTCATCCCTCTTAGCCCTGTTCTCTTGGGTGTTGCCCTCTTGGGGAGCTAGGGTGACTTGGTTGCCCTCAGCAGACGAGGATTGAGGTTCAGTGGGTGCCACTAGTTGTGGACTACTTGAGCGGTACCTCATTCCCTCATCCACCGCAGCTTCCATCTGGGACTGGTCCTCTTGGGGAGCCTGGGTGGGAGTGCTTTCTCCGACCGATGAGGTTTGAGGTGGAAGGGGTGTCGGAGGATGTGTACCACCCAGATCACTCCTCGTTCCCTCGTCAGTCGCTTCTTTGACTCCCCGCTCTGGGGAGTGGCCCTCGTGGGGAGCCAGGGGCGGGATTGGTTGCTCTCCTGATGTTGCACATCTGCGGTGGTATACGCCTTTTCCCCGGCATCGCGCAGAAAAAACTGGACCGGCTGCTGCCGCGGACCAAAGTGTAGCAGGGGAGAAAAGAAAAATGCAGGGAAGTGGGGGGGGGGGGGAGGGGAGTGGGTGAAGTCAGAATAGAGAGAAAGTGGATTGACCTCGGTGCTAGCGGGTCAGAGTGCCGCGTCACAATTAAGATAGACATCTCTGCCCAGAGAGGGGAGCAGAAACGAAACACCCGCCCTACCAACGTCACCCTGCCCGCAAACAACCCCAAGGAAGCGAGAAAGAAAGCCCGGTCTGCTCAATCCACTAGGAGAGCAGCAAAGGAAGACAAAGAGTGGGCCTTGCAGGTCAGAGTGCTGCACAGGCAATTAAGAGGGGAGAAAGTATACCATTTCAACCTCAGAGGGGAGGAGGAAATGAAATACCCAAAAGAAAAAATGCTAAGCTAACCTGACCAGGTTGCGTCTACCAAAGAAAGTGTTGTCAGTACCGAGAACAGCAAACTCCCAAAGAAGGGATTGGTTTTCGTGTTCAGACTACCACACAATGGCGTCGGTCCTCGGGGAGCGAAAAGGGTCCATACACCCCAAAGAGGGGGTCGGTCCCACTAACAAAGGTTAGTAAAGTCACAAAAGTGACCAAAGTAAAAAGCCTTTGATCTTTTCCAAAAGGCCAAGAAAAGCTTACTGACCTTTGATCTTAACCAAAAACGCCTAGCACAAAACTGTTACGGACAAATCGACTGACGGAACAACGGAGTGACTTCTAGAGTCGCTTGCACGCGACTAGAAAACTAATCGACTAAGACTCGTCCTTAACCCGTGCATCTAGTAGGAATACACTGCTAACTATTACTACGATATTCTCTCATTGACTACCGTACATTCATTAACCCTCATTCTCGAGTGCTTCCGGGCCTTAATAAGTGGTGACTCCTTTGTAAAAAGATAAAATGAAAGAGCAAACAAGGTGTATTGTAACTTGGATGTAATACTATTTGGAACAATATTACAGGGGAACTAAGTACAGGGTGGAACGATAGCGTCGTCGCCCTAAAGAAAACAACACTCCAGCTTTATTTTATAACTTTTATTGAAAAAATCAATTCAATTAACTTGATTATGTAGTAGCGCTGACATATATTCAATGTAGCCACATTCAGCCTCAATCACCGCCCCTAACTCGAAGAATGCCTTTTCCACAAACGCCGGCGGAAGCTCGGCGAATACTCGGCATATGGCTGCCTTTGGTGTTGTGGGAGGTAATGTTGATGTTCTCGACGTATAACCAAAAGAAATAGTTTAGCGGGTTCAAGTCCGAGGAGGAGGGTGCAGCAAGAGAATGGTACACAATCGTACCACTCCTTCTGAAGCCAAGCCTGGGTCTCTTTGGACTTGTGGACCAGCACTGAGTCCTGCTGTCACACCCAGGGTCTGCCAGTGTGGCCTGATTGCACCAGGGGATCACCACGCTCTTCAGCATATCCAGGTACACTTTGGTGTTGACTTTTAAGCCGTCTTCGAAGATGTGAGGTGGTATGATGTGGCCCTCATTTCAAACCACAGAGAAGACCATAACCGTCGCTGGAAACTTTGTTTTTATCACACTGAGCATTCGTGTCAATCCAGCGATGCATTTTGAGGGGCTGCCAATGATCCTGTTGTCATAACTTGGATTGGTAGAACGCATGAGTTGAACGGCAGCGCATCTCCGATCTCGTTCGTTGAACATTGTAGCACTTTTGAACATGATTGGAGGCTCTTATCGCTTTTGGGATTTGTTCACCACTGACCAACGTGTAGATGGTCTGCAACACACACACACACACACACACACACACACACACACACACACACACACACACACACACACACACACACACACACACACAAAAGAAAACAAAGAAGAAAACCTGTTTTCATCAAACGGAAATAGAATCATGTCATCTTTGCGATAATTTTATCATTCCACCCTGTAGAGAGTTGAGAAGTGAGATATTTGTTTGCATTACATTAAAATTTCACCATGTTAGAATAGCCAGGGAGGCAGGAAACAAAGAAGGGCGAAACTACTAGAGGCTTTCCTGCGTCTAGCGATCTCGACAGTGAAGGAGTGGAATAATGTTGCTGATTTATTTTTTAATTTTACGTCTATGCAGATATCATCTTTTTCTTACCTTCTTAAACATTTTTCATTCTTTTTTTCTCTTTCATCATTTGACGATAATGTCTATCAGCAGTAAAAATGCTAGTTCTATTTTCAAAATTCATCGATTATTTTTATTTTGCTTTTATTTCTGCGAATTATTTTCAGTCGTTTTTATTTCAACTGCAAAATAAACCGATGCGATCCTATTTGTTGGGATAATGGATTCAAATGCTAAAAAATGGTTTAAGCTTGTTACTTTGATATTGTTTAATGTCATAGAATATTTCGTTATAAAAGATGAAATGACACGTTTTTATAAGTTGAATGTCTTGAATGTTTTCTAAAATTAAAAGACAAATAGTATGAAAAATCTGAAATTATCAAAACGAATACCATTAAACTGAGTTACTTCAATTATTCGGACTACTTCTCTTCTATTGAATGTTATTTTAACAAGATTTCCGTCAATGTAACCTCGGGCCTTCTTCAAATGAATATTGGCAAGATATGCAAACTACGTTTATTTAATTGTTTTCTCTTTCAGTTTTTTAAATGATTAATATAAAGTTTAACTGATTAATATTCAAGTTTAAATGAGTAATATTCAAGTTTAAATGATTAACATTAAAATTTAAATGATTAATATTCAAGTTTAAATAATTAATATTCAAGTTTAAATGAATAATATTCAAGTTTAAATGATAAGTATTCAAGCTTAAATGATTAATATTCAGGTTTAAATAATTAACATTCAAGTTTAAATGATTAATATGCAGGTTTAAATAATTAACATTCAAGTTTAAATGATTAATATTCAAGTTTAAATGATTAATATTCAAGTTTAAATGATAAGTATTCAAGTTTAAATGATTAATATTCAGGTTTAAATAATTAACATTCAAGTTTAAATGATTAATATGCAGGTTTAAATAATTAACATTAAAATTTAAATGATTAATATTCAAGTTTAAATGATTAATATTCAAGTTTAAATGATAAGTATTCAAGTTTAAATAATTAATATTCAGGTTTAAATAATTAACATTCAAGTTTAAATGATTAATATTCAAGTTTAACTGATTAATATTCAAGTTTAAATGATTAATATTCAAGTTTAAATGATAAATATTCGAGCTTAAATGATCAATATTCAAGTTTAAATAATTAATATTCAGGTTTAAATAATTAATATTCAAGTTTAAATGATAAGTATTCAAGTTTAAATAATTAACATTCAGGTTTAAATAATTAACATTCAAGTTTAAATGATTAATATTCAAGTTTAACTGATTAATATTCAAGTTTAAATGATTAATATTCAAGTTTAAATGATTAATATTCGAGCTTAAATGATCAATATTCAAGTTTAAATAATTAATATTCAGGTTTAAATAATTAACATTCAAGTTTAAATGATAAGTATTCAAGTTTAAATAATTAATATTCAAGTTTAAATGAGTAATATTCAAGTTTAAATGATTAATATTCGAGCTTAAATGATCAATATTCAAGTTTAAATAATTAATATTCAGGTTTAAATAATTAATATTCAAGTTTTAATGATTAATATTCAAGTTTTAATGATTAATATACAAGTTTAAATGATTAATATTCGAGCTTAAATGATTAATATTCAAGTTTAAATAATTAATATTCAAGTTTTAATAATTAATATTCAAGTTTAAATAATTAATATTCAAGTTTTAATAATTAATATACAAGTTTAAATGATTAATATTCGAGCTTAAATGATTAATATTCAGGTTTTAATGATTAATATTCAAGTTTAAATGATTAATATTCAAGTTTAAATGATTAATATTCAAGTTTAAATAATTAATATTCAAGTTTTAATGATTAATATTCAAGTTTTAATGATTAATATACAAGTTTAAATGATTAATATTCGAGCTTAAATAATTAATATTCAGGTTTAAATAATTAATATTCAAGTTTAAATAATTAATATTCAAGTTTTAATAATTAATATTCAAGTTTAAATAATTAATATTCAAGTTTTAATAATTAATATTCAAGTTTTAATGATTAATATTCAAGTTTTAATGATTAATATACAAGTTTAAATGATTAATATTCGAGCTTAAATAATTAATATTCAGGTTTAAATAATTAATATTCAAGTTTAAATAATTAATATTCAAGTTTTAATAATTAATATTCAAGTTTAAATAATTAATATTCAAGTTTAAATAATTAATATTCAAGTTTTAATGATTAATATTCAAGTTTTAATGATTAATATACAAGTTTAAATGATTAATATTCGAGCTTAAATAATTAATATTCAGGTTTAAATAATTAATATTCAAGTTTAAATAATTAATATTCAAGTTTTAATAATTAATATTCAAGTTTAAATAATTAATATTCAAGTTTTAATAATTAATATTCAAGTTTTAATGATTAATATTCAAGTTTTAATGATTAATATACAAGTTTAAATGATTAATATTCGAGCTTAAATAATTAATATTCAGGTTTAAATAATTAATATTCAAGTTTAAATAATTAATATTCAAGTTTTAATAATTAATATTCAAGTTTAAATAATAAATATTCAAGTTTAAATAATTAATATTCAAGTTTTAATGATTAATATTCAAGTTTTAATGATTAATATTCAAGTTTAAATGATAAATATTCGAGCTTAAATGATCAATATTCAAGTTTAAATAATTAATATTCAGGTTTAAATAATTAACATTCAAGTTTAAATGATAAGTATTCAAGTTTAAATAATTAATATTCAAGTTTAAATGAGTAATATTCAAGTTTAAATGATTAATATTCGAGCTTAAATGATCAATATTCAAGTTTAAATAATTAATATTCAGGTTTAAATAATTAATATTCAAGTTTTAATGATTAATATTCAAGTTTTAATGATTAATATACAAGTTTAAATGATTTATATTCGAGCTTAAATGATTAATATTCAAGTTTAAATAATTAATATTCAAGTTTTAATAATTAATATTCAAGTTTTAATGATTAATATTCAAGTTTTAATGATTAATATACAAGTTTAAATGATTAATATTCGAGCTTAAATAATTAATATTCAGGTTTAAATAATTAATATTCAAGTTTAAATAATTAATATTCAAGTTTTAATAATTAATATTCAAGTTTAAATAATTAATATTCAAGTTTTAATAATTAATATTCAAGTTTTAATGATTAATATTCAAGTTTTAATGATTAATATTCAAGTTTAAATGATAAATATTCGAGCTTAAATGATCAATATTCAAGTTTAAATAATTAATATTCAGGTTTAAATAATTAACATTCAAGTTTAAATGATAAGTATTCAAGTTTAAATAATTAATATTCAAGTTTAAATGAGTAATATTCAAGTTTAAATGATTAATATTCGAGCTTAAATGATCAATATTCAAGTTTAAATAATTAATATTCAGGTTTAAATAATTAATATTAAAGTTTTAATGATTAATATTCAAGTTTTAATGATTAATATACAAGTTTAAATGATTAATATTCGAGCTTAAATGATTAATATTCAAGTTTAAATAATTAATATTCAAGTTTTAATAATTAATATTCAAGTTTAAATAATTAATATTCAAGTTTTAATAATTAATATACAAGTTTAAATGATTAATATTCGAGCTTAAATGATTAATATTCAAGTTTAAATAATTAATATTCAAGTTTTAATAATTAATATTCAAGTTTAAATAATTAATATTCAAGTTTTAATAATTAATATACAAGTTTAAATGATTAATATTCAAGTTTAAATGATTAATATTCAAGTTTAAATAATTAACATTCAAGTTTAAATGATTAATATTCAAGTTTAAATAATTAATATTCAAGTTTTAATGATTAATATTCAAGTTTTAATGATTAATATACAAGTTTAAATGATTAATATTCGAGCTTAAATAATTAATATTCAGGTTTAAATAATTAATATTCAAGTTTAAATAATTAATATTCAAGTTTTAATAATTAATATTCAAGTTTAAATAATTAATATTCAAGTTTAAATAATTAATATTCAAGTTTTAATGATTAATATTCAAGTTTTAATGATTAATATACAAGTTTAAATGATTAATATTCGAGCTTAAATAATTAATATTCAGGTTTAAATAATTAATATTCAAGTTTAAATAATTAATATTCAGGTTTAAATAATTAATATTCAAGTTTAAATAATTAATATTCAAGTTTTAATAATTAATATTCAAGTTTTAATGATTAATATTCAAGTTTAACTGATAATTATTCAAATTTAAATGATTAATATTCAAGTTTAACTGATTAATATTCAAGTTTAAATAATTAATAGTCAAGTTTAAATGGTTAATATTCAAGTTAATATTCAAGATTAAATAATTAATATTCAAGTTTAAAATGATTTATATTCAAGTTTAAATAATTAACATTCAAGTTTAAATGATTAATATTCAAGTTTAGCTGATTAATATTAAAGTTGAACTGATTAATATTCAAGTTAATATTCAAGTTTAAATGATTAATATTCAAGTTAAAGGTTTATTCGCGTTGCTATTGAATACGTCATTACAAATCAAGTTGTTTATCTGGAGACGCTACGTGTAATTATTGGTTTATGGCAGTATTGTCTAAATGCTGGGAAAAATAATTCATTTATATTTTAATTCAACTCTTCCAATCTGACGTTATCCGAGTGCATAAATGTGTAGGAAAAAAAAATAGTAAAAAAAAAGTCTGTCTGTGTTTCCATTTCTGTTGTTATTTAAATTAACGTTGTATTTAAATTAACGTTGTATTTAAATTAACGTTGTATTTAAATTAAAGTTGTATTTAAATTAACGTTGTATTTAAATTAACGTTGTTATTTAAATTAAAGTTATTTAAATTAACGTTGTATTTAAATTAAAGTTGTTATTTAAATTAACGTTGTATCTAAATTAACGTTGTTATTTAAATTAAAGTTGTATTTAAATTAACGTTGTTATTTAAATTAACGTTGTTATTTAAATTAACGTCGTTATTTAAATTAACGTTGTATTTAAATTAACGTTGTTATTTAAATTAACGTTGTAATTTAAATTAACGTTGTATTTAAATTAACGTTGTTATTTAAATTAACGTTGTTATTTAAATTAACGTTGTATTTAAATTAACGTTGTTATTTAAATTAACGTTGTATTTAAATAAACGTTGTTATTTAAATTAAAGTTGTATTTACATTAACGTTCTTATTTAAATTAACGTTGTATTTAAATTAACGTTGTAATTTAAATTAACGTTGTATTTAAATTTACGTTGTTATTTAAATTAACGTGGTTATTTAAATTAACGTTGAATCTAAATTAACGTTGTAATTTAAATTAACGTTGTTATTTAAATTAACGTGGTTATTACAATTAACGTTATATTTAAATAAACGTTGTTATTTACATAAACGTTGTTTTTAAAATTAAAGTTGTATTTAAATTAACGTTGTATTTAAATTAACGTTGTTATTTAAATTAACGTTGTATTTAAATTAACGTTGTCTTTAAATTAACGTTGTATTTAAATTAACGTTGTTATTTAAATTAACGTTGTATTTAAATTAACGTTGTTATTTAAATTAACGTTGTTATTTAAATTAACGTTGTTATTTAAATTAAAGTTGTATTTAAATTAACGTTGTTATTTAAATTAACGTGGTTATTTAAATTAACGTTGTATTACAATTAACGTTGTTATTTAAATTAACGTTGTTATTTAAATTAACGTGGTTATTTAAATTAACGTTGTTATTTAAATTAACGTTGTATTTAAATTAAAGTTGTATTTAAATTAACGTTGTATTTAAATTAACGTTGTTATTTAAATTAACGTTGTTATTTAAATAAACGTTGTTTTAAAAATTAAAGTTGTATTAAAATTAACGTTGTATTTAAATTAACGTTGTTATTTAAATTAACGTTGTATTTAAATTAACGTTGTATTTAAATTAACGTTGCTATTTAAATTAACGTTGTATTTAAATTAACGCTGTTATTTGAATTAACGTTGTTATTTAAATTAACGTTGTTATTTAAATTAAAGTTGTATTTAAATTAACGTTGTATTTAAATTAACGTTGTTATTTACATTAACGTTGTTATTTAAATTAACGTTGTTATTTACATTAACGTTGTTATTTAAATTAAAGTTGTATTTAAATTAACGTTGTATTTAAATTAACGTTGTTATTTAAATATACGTTGTTATTTAAATTAACGTTGTATTTAAATTAACGTTGTTATTTAAATTAACGTTGTTATTTAAATTAACGTTGTTATTTAAATAAAAGTTGTATTTAAATTAACGTTGTTATTTAAATTAACGTTGTTATTTAAATACAAGTTGTATTAAAAGAAACGTTGTATTTAAATTAACGTTGTTATTTAAATTAACGTTGTTATTTAATTTAACGTTGTTATTTAAATTAACGTTGTTATTTAAATTAATGTTGTATTTAAATACCCGTTGTTATTTAAATTAACGTTGTTATTTAAATTTACGTTGTATTTAAATAAACGTTGTTATTTAAATTAACGTTGTATTTAAATTAACGTTGTATTTAAATTAACGTTGTTATTTAAATTAACGTTGTTATTTAAATTAACGTTGTATTTAAATTAACGTTGTATTTAAATTAACGTTGTTATTTAAATTAACGTTGTATTTAAATTAACGTTGTTATTTAAATTAACGTTGTATTTAAATAAACGTGGTATTTAAATTAACGCTGTTATTTAAATTGACGTTGTATTTAAATTAACGTTGTTATTTAAATTAACGTTGTATTTAAATTAACGTTGTATTTAAATTAAAGTTGTATTTAAATCAACGTTGTATTTTAATTAACGTTGTTATTTAAATTAAAGTTATATAAATTAACGTTGTATTTAAATTAAAGTTGTTATTTAAATTAACGTTGTATTTAAATTAACGTTGTTATTTAAATTAAAGTTGTATTTAAATTAACGTTGTTATTTAAATTAACGTTGTTATTTAAATTAACGTTGTTATTTAAATTAACGTTGTATTTAAATTAACGTTGTATTTAAATTAACGTTGTTATTTAAATTAACGTTGTATTTACATTAATGTTGTTATTTAAATTAACGTTGTATTTAAATAAACGTTGTTATTTAAATTAAAGTTGTATTTACATTAACGTTGTTATTTAAATTAACGTTGTTATTTAAATTAACGTTGTAATTTAAATTAACGTTGTATTTAAATTAACGTTGTTATTTAAATTAACGTGGTTATTTAAATTAACGTTGTATCTAAATTAACGTTGTTATTTAAATTAACGTTGTTATTTAAATTAACGTTGTTCTTTAAATTAACGTTGTTATTTAAATTAACGTTGTATTTAAATAAACGTTGTTATTTAAATTAACGTTGTTATTTAAATAAACGTTGTTTTTAAAATTAAAGTTGTATTTAAATTAAAGTTGTATTTAAATTAACGTTGTTATTTAAATTAACATTGTATTTAAATTAACGTTGTTATTTAAATTAACGTTGTATTAAAATTAACGTTGTTATTTAAATAACGTTGTATTTAAATTAACGTTGTTATTTAAATAAACGTTGTTATTTAAATTAACGTTGTTATTTAAATTAAAGTTGTATTTAAATTAACGTTGTTATTTAAATTAACGTGGTTATTTAAATTAACGTTGTATTTAAATTAACGTTGTTATTTAAATTAACGTTGTTATTTAAATTAACGTGGTTATTAAAATTAACGTTGTTATTTAAATAAACGTTGTTTTTTAAATTAAAGTTGTATTTAAATTAACGTTGTATTTAAATTAACGTTGTTATTTAAATTAACGTTGTATTTAAATTAACGTTGTCTTTAAATTAACGTTGTATTTAAATTAACGTTGTTATTTAAATTAACGTTGTATTTAAATTAACGCTGTTATTTAAATTAACGTTGTTATTTTAATTAACGTTGTTATTTAAATTAAAGTTGTATTTAAATTAACGTTGTATTTAAATTAACGTTGTTATTTACATTAACGTTGTTATTTAAATTAACGTTGTTATTTAAATTAACGTTGTTATTTTAATTAAAGTTGTATTTAAATTAACGTTTTATTTAAATTAACGTTGTTATTTAAATATACGTTGTAATTTAAATTAACGTTGTATTTAAATTAACGTTGTATTTAAATTAACGTTGTTATTTAAATTAACGTTGTTATTTAAATTAACGTTGTTATTTAAATTAACGTTGTATTTAAATTAACGTTGTTATTTAAATTAACGTTGTTATTTAAATTAACGTTGTATTTAAATTAATGTTGGTATTTAAATTAACGTTGTTATTTAAATTAACGTTGTTATTTAAATACAAGTTGTATTTAAATTAACGTTGTATTTAAATTAACGTTGTTATTTAAGTTAACGTTGTTATTAAAATTACGTTGTTATTTAAATTAACGTTGTTATTTAAATTAACGTTGTATTTAAATTAACGTTGTTATTTAAATTAACGTTGTATTTAAATTAACGTTGTTATTTAAATTAATGTTGTATTTAAATTAACGTTGTATTTAAATTAACGTGGTTATTTAAATAAACGTATTTAAATTAACGTTGTATTTAAATTAACGTTGTTATTTAAATTAACGTGGTTATTTAAATTAACGTTGTTATTTAAATTAACGTGGTTATTTAAATTAACGTTGTATTATAATTAACGTTGTTATTTAAATTAACGTTGTATTTAAATTAACGTTGTTATTTAAATTAACGTTGTATTTAAATTAACGTTGTTATTTAAATTAACGTTGTATTTAAATTAACGTTGTTATTTAAATTAACGTTGTTATTTAAATTAACGCTGTTGTTTAAATTAACGTTGTTATTTAAATTAACGTTGTTATTTAAATTAAAGTTGTATTTAAATTAACGTTGTATTTAAATTAACGTTGTTATTTAAATTAAAGTTGTATTTAAATTAACGTTGTTATTTAATTTACCTTGTTATTTAAATTAACGTTGTTATTTAAATTAACATTGTGTTTAAATTAACGTTGTTATTTAAATGAACGTTGTAATTTAAATTAACGTTGTTATTTAAATTAACGTTGTTATTTAAATTAACGTTGTTATTTAAATTAACGTTGTATTTAAATTAACGTTGTTATTTAAATTAACGTTGTAATTTAAATTAACGTTGTTATTTAAATTAACGTTGTTATTTAAATTAACGTTGTTATTTAAATTAACGTTGTAATTTAAATTAACGTTGTAATTTAAATTAACGTTGTTATTTAAATTAACGTTGTTATTTAAATTAACGTTGTATTTAAATTAACGTTGTTATTTAAATTAACGTTGTATTTAAATTAACGTTGTTATTTAAATTAACGTTGTTATTTAAATTAACGTTGTTATTTAAATTAACGTTGTATTTAAATTAATGTTGTTATTTAAATTAACGTTGTTATTCAGAGTTAAACTGTTTATTTTACGAAAAGTCATTCTATTAGTTTAGAACTAATTTGATAAGTTTCTGCAGATTTTTATTTTATCATGCAATAGAATGCTTGTCAGTCAGAACAACGCGATGGATAACACGCGCTAATTTTGAAGTAAAGGTTGCGCAATCACTAATCACACGTCTCCAGATTATTTGCTGCTTTATTCCACTGGCAAGGATAAGGAGGACTGGAAACAATTCCACGGTAAGTGTAGTACATCTACAGAACCTGGTATTCCGAAATAGTTACCCATTTTATTACTGACCAAGTTCAACGAGGCTTAACCTCGTTGATCTAACGAAAACTGATGTGTCAACGTGATTATATTGTGTTATTAATAATTTGAATAAATTATTAGAAGAATACCTGTCCTAGGATGGGTAAAATTAATTTCCTGAATAGAGCAATCATTAAATATCCTTACGAACATTTCAGTCAGGATATTATTGGCAAATTACTGTAGAATATTTTTTTATTGTGTAATTAATATTTTTACAAATAACTAGTAAAATCAATTCCTCGAATTGAGCAATCTTTAAACCCGTTTATGAAATCAAGGTCTCTACTTATACATAAAATGCACTTTGTATGTCTGTTTATGAGTTTGTTCCTTATTTACTCCGAAACAGCTAGGCCTATTTTTATGAAGTTTTGCACAAATGCACTTTATGTGTCTGAGAGTGTTCCTAGATAGGTTTTGTATCGGAATGCCTCTGATAAGTATTGAATATCGATAATTGAAAAATCCGATTTAAGAAGGAATAGTTCGATTTTTACCAAAATTATACAGCCTGGTACCACAAGTGCATTTGAGAAGTTTTATTACCGCACAAGCAGAAAAGCCCGACGAATAAAATCAATAGAAAGTTTTTTTTTATAAGACAGGGGCGCATTCGAACTAAATGTTTCTGTTTAGAGCACAATTGAACTATGACACACGACTTTTCTATTTTAAACTTTAATTCAAGCCGTTATATATAAAGTTAGTCTGTTTTATTTTACTTCAGTTGAAGTTCTCAGAAATCAAGAGTCCCCCTTCCTAAGCCTAACACTTGATATCTATATGAGATACATAAGTATTCGAATATTCCATTAAAGTTCTTCATATACCTCTCAAACACTGAGATAGTTGAGAACTTAATTTCGTATACCTAAGTGAACGTTTAAATATGTTATAATGTATCATTCTTGTAGTCTCCTGGTCTTACTGGATTCCAGGATTCGTGTCCATCAAGTCTGGTAGAATATTTAGTTTCATGCTATTACTTGAAGTAAAGTCTCTTGGAGAAGGTACACCATTCTTTGTAAAATCCAATGTTGGTAAGCTTTTGACAAGGAGATCTTATTTTCGGCTTTTGAAAGTGATTTTTGACTAAATAATCAGGCTTTATCTGTAAGAAAAAATATCCTCATGCCAGGTTGACCTGACAAAGCTCTGTACAGGGAGACTTCAGACATTTGGGAGTAATGTCTAGTAGTCCTTCAAGTTCTTCACTTATGATGGAATGGTGACGGAACAGAGGACATTTTAAGGATATTTGTAACCGGTCAAGAACGCCATTTTAGCATTTAATAATGTTCATATACGACATGAAACTCGAAATTGTGTTACATTCAGCTGCCGTGAAGTTATTATCTCTTTTTTGATATTCTCTATCTCTACTCTTTGTGTGTTTGTGTATCTTTGTGCCGATGAGTTTGTTCTCTATGAACTCTAAAACGGCTGGGCCGATTTTTTATGAAATTTCACACAAAGGTACTTCATGTACCTGGCAATGTTCTTAGATACATTTTGTGTCGGAATGTCTTAGATAAGTATCGATAATCGACAATTGAAATAATCCTATGAAAGAAGGAATAGGTAATTTTAACCAAAGTTAACACCTTACACAGCCTAACATCACAAGTGCAGTTGAGAAAAACGCCGAAAGGCCCAATCAACGGTAGGTTCTTTGATATAACAGAGGCAGGTTCGAAATGAATGTTTCTGTTTAAAGCACAATTTCAAAATGATACTTGATATTTTTCATTTTAAACTTAAATTTAAACCATTATCAGCACACAACCAGTAATGTCAAGCATATAAAATCAACAGTATGTTCTTTGATATGACAAGGACGCGTTCGAAACGCATGTTTTCTATAGCACAATTTCACAATGATACTTGGTTTTTGCATTTTAAACTTTAATGCAAGCCATTATATATAAACATAGTTCTATAAAATCAACAGTAGGTTTTCTACGATGTAAACTACAATATATTGTGAACTTAGTCACTTTGAGAGTCATGTGAAGCTTCCACCAGGTGCATCATGATGGGTCTCTATTGCAACAATCGATTTGGCTGAAAGATGGACGATTTCATCGATTTCAATGGCAATAAATATATGGGAATGTGAAACGGTTGTTGCTCATCATTCAATCCCGGGTAACATTTAGTCACCTTGCTAATATATATATATATATATATATATATATATATATATATGTGTGTGTGTGTGTGTGTGTGTGTGTGTTTAGAGGTACAAAATTTATACAAACATTTAAATATGAAAAACTCTTTTTCAGCCAGCATTTCGTCAGTAGAAAATCGATTGCATACAATGAACAATAATATTATTGACGAAATAAAGAGCACTGGGGAAATTTTGAAAGTGCCAAAAGACGGTTAAAATAAACAATTTAATTGGATATACGTGTATAACACGATTAAAATGGTAACGCGTAGGAAATAAAAAGACGGGAAGAAGGGGATCAAAGTTCCCCAAAAAGATTTTACGATTTTATCCATTCCTTCTCTCGGCACAAAGAAGGTTGTCGAATGGCGGTAGAGACAGATTCCAAAATTTTTAAATGATTTTGAAATCAAAAACCATTCTATTTTATACTTATTGGCACAACATGGTTCTCAACCAAATACTGTCCAATAGCAAAGTTCAAAGTTGCAGGGTAAGGGAAACTCACAGATCCTCCTTGTCTAATCTTGGGTGGAACGTGCTAGTTTATACGAGTCTGCAAATACAAAGAAGTCCGCCCCACATAACCAGTATCACACTGTCATTTAAATTGATAAATAATATTTTTGTTATGGATGTAAGGCAAACTGTCCTAGCGAAATGAAGGAAAAGCAGTTTCTGTAGTATATACCAAACACAAGAAAACGGAGTAGAAGCAATTAATAAAACTTCTAACAATCTGTTTAGTCAATTTTGGAAATTTTAAATAAACGGGAAATTTTGAAGGCCCAAATATTTTAGGGAATTTGAAATCTGCTATATTTCCGTTAATCTAATCATTTGCAACGTCTTTTGCCTTGATCTTCTCTAGTCCAGAGTCTATTAGGTAAACAAATTATGAGTAAACTCCGAATGGATATAAAAAATATAAAAAGTTAAGGGACTTCAAGATAAAAATGTACGCACGCTCTTAAATTAGTCGATTTACTTCCGTCAAGGTCAAGTGTTTTTGTAGATTTTAACCCTTAGCAGCTTTGTTTCACATGCTAAAAACAAATCGTAGTCAACCACATATGCAAATACTCTATATATCACATTTCAAGTCTGTGGACTAAATATTCTGAGAGAAGATTTTTCCTACACACACCGACAATGTAAACCTGTCTGTGTGCGAAACGTTCTCTACCAAACTCCTCTATCAAGACTTGAAACTTGATACATCGGGGATTTGGGCTTGTGGAACAAATTTAATTTGTTTTTTTAGGGGGGGGTGAATTAAACAAATAAGGCTGGAGAGCTACATGTTTTGGTTTTGATTCTAGCTATTGGCACCCAAGTCATAAAAAAACTTTTGAAAGCACTACTATATATTGAGTACAATATAATAATAAATAATGTATTGGTTCTATAAAATATGAAATCTGTATGAATTAAAATATTATACTTCAGCGTATTTTACGACTGGACCACGTTGGAGGGGCACTACTATATTTTGAGGACAATATAATAATCAATAGATAATTAACTTTATAATAATTATGAATACGAGATCTATATAAATTAAAATATCATATTAAATCGTATTTTACGATTAAGCAACGCCTGGTGTCCTGATAGTATATATATA
This sequence comes from Euprymna scolopes, assembly GCF_053919585.1. Taxonomy (NCBI): domain Eukaryota; kingdom Metazoa; phylum Mollusca; class Cephalopoda; order Sepiida; family Sepiolidae; genus Euprymna; species Euprymna scolopes. Next base: position 42,733,000 of record NC_136492.1, read on the forward strand.
TATATATATATATATATATATATATATATATATATATATATATATATACTGCAAAATTTTGTTGAAAATTCAAAGACTCACGTTTTCTTTTTTATAACCTTCGTTTATTTCCTGGATTTTCCATTACAGCTGTTTCATTAATGAGTTGGCAATTTTACGATTTATGTTTCCGTAAAAATACCCTGTCCCCACCAAATTCTTCAGATGTTTATCCGTTAGATTTTTACAACATATATATATATATATATATATATATATATATTTAGAGGTAAAATATTTAAACAAACATTTAAACATGATAAACTCTCGATGGCTCTTTTAGCTAGCATCTTATCAGTAGAAAATCAATTGCATACAATATATATATATATATATATATATATATATATATATATATATATATATAAAATAAAATAAAAATTACAATTAAATTTACCAAAATGATCCAAGATGGTAAAATTAAAGTATAATATAAATATTAAAGAATTAATATTTATAAAGTTATCTCAGCCAGATGTAAAAGCTCGATAAAACCAAATAGGAGATAGAGCTTATAACACGAGCAAACAGTAAATAAAACATGTTAAAAAACACTTTAAAAAAGAGTTAAAAACTTATTTAATCTGAAAAGGAAATTCCAATAAATAGTTTAATAAAAGAAAAATAATTATTTTTCTTTTATTAATATCATTTGAATCATTTTCCCCCTTTTTTCCTTGTACACATTTTTGTGGATTATTCCATGGATTTCTGCCTTTGGATTATTTTGGACCATCTTCCAATTACGGGATTTCCTTGGATTTTACTTGTGCAAATGGATATTCAATTAACTTTCTTGAAGTTATATATTTGGATTTTACCGTCACTGGAATATTTATCTTCCACCAGATTATCTATTCACGTGTAATCACCTTTTTCTTTACCATATTCCCTCTGCTTTACTTTTTTGTTATCAAGTAAGATCTTTGACTTACTTGTTGTTTCATCAAATACTTTTGCATGCAAAATCCGATCCTGCATTTTGCTAATTCCTACCCTCTGATGAGAAGGAAAGTATTTCTTTGAAATTCCGCGGATTAAGGACTATCTACTTATCAAGTGTTTCCTTTTCAGATTAAATGTTTTTAACTCTTTTTCAAAGTGTTTTTAACATGTTTTATTAACTGTTTGCTCGTATATATATATATATATATATATATATATATATATACATATATATATATATATATATATATATCTGTAGAAATATATTTTATTATAATATATACCAATCCTTATTTAAGAAGCTCAATGTAATTACAGAGCAATATAGTGAATAAATGATAAAAAACTACATTCCAAAATTCATGATGTTGACTATCTCATAATTTATTCCTTTAATTAAGTTGACATTTACAATTCTTGACAATATCTGTCTCATAGCGCGCAAAATCAATCACAAATTATTATATCAATCAGTGAATCTCTCATTCCCTTAACTCATCAGAAGAAATAGCAACACTTAATCCGTCAAAAGGAAATAAAGTGTGATTTGACATAAATAAATCCGAAAATTGGAAGAGAAGCTGCAAATACCTCTAATATGTTTCCATTAAACCATTTTTAACTTTAAAAAATAAAGTGAACTATTCATACTAACATTCTCTATTATTTTATGAAGATTCTATTCAAATTTTCTACTTCATAGTTAGTCAATTTATTAATTCTAATTTATGTATGCATACTTATGGAAATAATATCAATAATTATAAAATATTATACATGTTTGCATAAACTCAACTCAACTCAACTAAACTAAAAAAAACGGTTGACCTTTACGGTTATATTAAATAATTTATTGACTTGAATTGAAACCATACATAATTCAGTTCACTCAGCTGTTAAATTATTTACATTAACACAAACGCAAACACGCGCATACAAATACACACACCCACATATATTTATTTATTGGTTTTTTTTTGCGTTTCTTTTTTTAAATAAAAAATTAAAAATCGGTTTCAAAAGGAAGAACAAACAAAATCAATAGATTGTACGATCGTTTCGGAAACGATGTTTTTATTGAGACAGACAATACGTATTGGCCAATAATTTAATCATTTGATTTTATAAAACAAAGTCTCCTCATCAGCAAAAAGAGTGCGTGGGGGTTTAAAGGCACCAAAAATAAAACTAGCATTTTTTTTAAAGTAAGGCAGATATATCTGGAAAATATTAAATATATAAAGAAAAGCAGTTATATATTTTGATGTTGATAAACAAAGTAAGATAAAATAAAATAAAATAAAATCGGGTGGAAAAGTAAGGTTAAGAGAGGATATCTTTAATATTTTTAATAAATATATATATAACTTTTATTCGTCCGCCTTTAAAGCCCGTAAGTATCATTGTCAATCCATTCATTGGATGTTGTTAAATGTAGTTTATGAGTGTTTGAACTACAAAGGAAACGCTAATAAAGTAATATTACCAGTTTAAAATCGTTGGAAATAATCTAGCTACAATATAAAAAAAAACAAATTAAACCACAAGCACTAGCAACTAACACAAAGAAACCACAAAGCAAAATCTATAAGCGTAAAAACGGACATGTGGAAATCCTATGGGTCAACCCCCCATGTTCTAAAAATCTTGAGACAAACTTTGCAAGGTAATTTTACATCTAAAATTTCAAGTCTTTAGACAAAAATAGAATCGTAGAATCAGCAATGGTAAACTCTTTTAACTGACATTTTGGCAGCCCAATTTTCGCCCCCAAACTGATTAAAATGCTTGCCACCTGACTGAATACCCATTATGTGTAAATTTTAAATGATTAGACCCAAAATTCGGTCAGTAGTTTGCTAGACATCCCAAAGGTAAAATCTTTTGAACTTTGACCTCTCGGAAGCTTAAATTTTCGACTTAAACCGATTAAAAAGCTTGTCTTATCTTTGAATACCCTTTATGCAAAATTTCAAATGTCTAGACCGGAAATTGTCTGAGTAATTTGGTAGAGACCGCAGATTGTTTTAATCTCAAATCAAGTCATTAGTTATTGCCTAGGCAAATGTACACACACACACACACACACACACACACACACACACACACACACACGCACACACACACACACGTTCACTTTTATAGATATACTAACATTTCAGCCCGGCGTTGCCCGGGTGTTTGGAGGTGTATATTGAGCAAAAAAAAAAGTCAGTTTTTTATAACTTTGACATCTGTTATGACCCCTTAACATCTATTGTTTTGGACTCAAATCAAGTTATTAAGTTAGATCTATGTTCAAGGAACCTATATCTAAAAAACCGATCACAAAGATTTTCCCAAATCTCAGTACGCTGAGAAATTTCGAATCTGTAGACTGAAAATTGACAGAGTTATTGAGTAGGGAAATGTACACAGACACACACACACACACACACACACACACACACACACACACACACACACACACACACGAGTTCACTTTTATAGATATACTAGCATTTCAGCCCGGCGTTTGAGGTGTATTTTGAGTTAAAAAACAAAACAAAACAAAAAAACTGGTCAATTTTTTAAAATTTGACTAACCGTCAAACCGGAAGTGAAATTTTTAAAAATTAAGGCTAGACAATCGAAAGGAGAGGATTACTTTTAAAAATATCGGCGAAAAAGCGACCCCCCTTTAGAAAAATGCCCAGTTTAAAGTGAAGATATTAATGTTTTTAGCCAATTTTTCGATATTTGGCGTATGAAAGGTCGAACTTCAAAACGATACTAATCTTGAGCAAATCTCTCGCCTCTGTCGAAAGTGACCCAAACCGATGAAAAGGCTTGTGCTATCTTTGAATACCCTTTGTGTAAAATTTCAAATGTTTAGACCAGAAATTTTCTGAGTTATTTGATTGAGACCGCAGAGGTCAAATTTTTTTAACTTTGACCCCTATTATGACCCCTTAAAATTTATTGTTTTGGGCTCAAATCAAGTTATTAAGTTAGATCCATGTCCAAGGAACCTATATCTAAAATTTCAAGTGTTTAGACCCCAAATTGTCGGAGGAGTTTGCTAGAGTTCTCAAAGGTCAAATCGTTGAACTTTGACCCCTTAACAGCCAAATTTCTGGCCGAAAACCGATCACAAAGATTTTCCCAAATCTCAATACCCTGTGTATCAAATTTTGAGTCTGTAGACTGAAAAGTTATTGCGAAGGAAAATGTACACAGACACACAGACAGACTGACAGTCAGACAGACACACACACACACACAGAACGTTCACTTTTATAGTTATACTAGCATGGGTGCCCGGCGTTGCCCGGATATTTGGAGGTGTATGTTGAGTAAAAAAAAAAAAACGGTCAACTTTAAAAAATTTTACCCCTATTATGACCCCTTAAAATTTATTGTTTTGGGCTCAACTCAAGTTATTAAGTTAGATCTAACGAACCTATAGATCTAACGAACCTATATCTAAAATTTCAAGTGTTGAGACCCAAAATTTTCGGAGGAGTTTGGTAGAGTTTTCAAAGGTCAAATCGTTGAACTTTGACCCCTTAATCGCCAAATTTCTGGCCCAAAACCGGTTACATAGATTTTTCCCAAATCTCAGTGCCTTGTATATCATATTTCGAGTCTGACCCCCGCACCGTATGTGTAGAGGAGTTCGTCGCACTAGACGGTGGCTCCTGGACTATTAATGACACTGCTGTCCCCGGCAGTGGTAGGTTTAGGCCAGCTGGGAGAGGTGATCCGGCTTGGTAGGATCGACAGAGGAAGGAGGCTTTAACTTGTCAGCCCTCTCGCCCATGGGAGGCAGAACTCCTAGAGACAGGAATAAAACCATCCACCTCTGCCGATTTCTTCACTTTGAGAACCACCGACTCGGATCAGGCCCCCAGTCTTAACTCACCCCTGAAGATTACAGTCGGTTATTCGAATCGAAATACAAGTAGTTAACCGACGGTAATATCATTAAAGCGTTACCCGGAGCTGTGGAAAGACTATCAAAAAGGATGGTATCGTTAGTCAAAAAGAGAGGACTGACCGGGGTTTCTAAAGATAGTATGGCGGAAATTCTGGGGGAACTCAATATCCCCGCAACCTACATCTGTCATCGTCGTTATGCGATGTGGGATCTCCTGCTGCCGAGAGAAGAAGATGCCGTCAAAATATTTAGGTCGAACCTAAGGTAGAAAAACCTCCGCTTTAAACCTGAATACTTGAGTAAAATACGGACTAATGTTTCAATCTTGGGCGTCCCCTGCTTCCTTGTCCCTGAGCAATTAGGGGCATTTATGAGCCAATATGGGGACGTTTAATCCATTCTCTTATCCGTGGTCCCCGTAACCTTATGGTAGGGGACTACAATCTAACAATGCGACTGGATAAGGAAGGGTTACAAAAAATCCCCCCTACTCAGATGCGACATATGGTCCATGAGTATAATAGTAGAAGGTCGCAGGCCCCACTGCAGGCATTGTCAACAGCAGGGTCATATGGAACGGGAATGCCCCAAAAGAAACCCTCAGTAGCAGTTGCAAAACCATCGGCGGTGGTACCAGCAGCTCCTGAGAAGCCAGCCGGAGGAGGCACCTCAACAGCGGAAGCAACAACGTCGGATGGCTGGACCAAGGTGGTCAAGAAGAACTCAAGAGCCACGAAGACCCCCCTCCACAAAAGAGTGGCCCGAGGATATATAAGGTCGGTCAGTTCCCGCAGGGTCGTCCAGTGACGTTTCTTCCACCAGTAAATCGAAAAATGATGATGTGAGCGGCCTAAAGAGGAAAAATCCGGTTCCCCTTATCCAAATCGGAAGAGGAGCAGGAGAAAGTGGCAGAAAGTCCAACAACGGCGGCAGAAAATTAGGAGGCAAAAAAAAAGAAAAGCCGAAAAAGGTTAAAAAGGGACGCTGGGCCTCGCTCCCCGTCCCCTATAACAGTAGAGTCCCTAAAACCCAAACCTCAACCCCAACCCAAAACCCCTCGGCTGAACCAAAATCCCCAACATCCCCATCTCTATTTGATCCCCCCCCCCAGCGGTTGCGAGATCTTTGTCCCGGGAGAGGCCGGAGACACCCAACAACAGAAGAGCTGCTTCTGCGTCCCCGATAAGAAGGGACAAAACAAAAAAACACCCTTTCTTCCAGGCGACCGAATATGCGATGTAGACCCCCTTCATGCTGATAGTTACATCACGCAGCGTCGTAGGGGTCTATTGAAATCGCTCCGAAATTTAGACAAAGTGGAGAGAAAAAAAAATCACCAACCTGAAGAATTTCTCAAACGCCCTTAATCATGACCTTTGTGCGCCACACAAAAGTTGGTCGCACAAAGGCCATGTGGAACATGATTGAGGAGGCAAAGGGGCATTTCCAAACATTAAACTGGTGGAAGATGGGCACGACTTCCTCAAACAGCTGGCACCTAGATGTGAAGGGAAGGTTCCTATATACGTCCACCCTTGTTTCTATAGGGTCCTTAAGTAAACGTTCCCATTCGATGTCGGGGGTATTGTGCGGGACGGACGAGTAACGTCCGAGTTGCTTTCGGGCAACCTCGCCCAATTTTGGGCATCCTAGTTACAAAAGACTTTAGGCCGGTGGTTGTCGATGAATAGGGCCAATGGCCACGTCCTTGAAACTCGCTAGCTTGAACGTAGGGGCATGAGGTGCCGAAGCAAAGCCGTTAGGGTACTGAGGGACCTCATGTCAATGAACATAGATGTGGCTACGTTACAGGAGACTCACTACAATTCCGTTGACGATCATCGGGTGATGGAGGGGCATTACGATGTCTTTTCAGCATACGGTGATAGCCAAAGTAGGGGGTTTCTTTGTTAGTTAGGCGCACCCTTTCTGCAACGGTTAACGTTGTTAATGCGGATACTGATGGTAGACTGATCGTGGCCGATGTTGCCGTGGTAAATAGAGCGTTTCGAGTAGTCGCAGTGTATGCGCCCAATTGCGTACGGGAGCGAGTTTCCTTTTTCCGGCGGTTGGAGATGTTTCTCGGGGGTTCGGAACGGTTAGTCCTAGTGGGTGATTGGAATGCCATCCTTGATCCCAGGGTAGATAAGGTGGGCGGGAATAGAGGGACGGATGGGTGTGAAACCAGTCTGTCGGACTTGATGGCTAGATGCGATCTGGTAGACCGGTATCGGGTGGATCATCTGGGGAGGGAGATATGGACGTGGCTCTCTAGCAGGCCTTCCGTTTCAAGTACTTACTTAGATCGGTTGTTAGTTAGAAGAGGCAATGTAGAATACATGTCTTGTCCCACGTTCCACTGGTTAGGCCACTGACCACAAACTACTTGTGGCCAGTTAGATTTAGATAGGAACCCCAAGTTAGCCGGGTACTGGAAGTTAAATATCTCTTTACTGGAGATAGATTACTTCGGGAAAAGCTAACCGAACACATCAAGAAGGCATTAGTGGGGGCGGTTACCGGGAGTAGGTGGTGGGTAAACGCCAAATCTAGTATTAGAGACTTCTCTGTCAAATATGGCCAACGCCTCGCCCTAGATAGAGCCAAGGCAGAGAAGCGTCTAGAGGATAGACTATCCCGGGCGATAGCAGAGGGGGATTCCCTAGAGATAGGCCTAGTTAAGGCGGACCTGAGTCATTTGGCTAGCGTTGAGACACGGGAATGGGTATGTTTGATCTGGCATAATGATGATTCATTAAAATTGTAGGGTCTACGTACGCGCCTGGTCCACAAAGTATGGAAATAAAAAATTAAAAAATTAAAAACAAATGTTTACAAGTGTTTTTGATATAGATGTACATAATACTACTTTGATAAGTATGTTTTAACTTAAATAGGCACAAACTTTAATATAGACTTTTCATATCTAGCTACGTAAGTACACTTTGATAATTATGTTTCAGTTTGAAGAAATATGGTATGATAAAATTATGGGGTGTTCGTTCTCGCCTGACCTCCATAGAATGGAAATATGTCACAAAGTTTAACGGTTTTTAATATAGATCCACAGAATATTGTGATAAGTGTTTCAGTGTGAACAGGTATGATATAATAAATTATGGGGTTTATCTATTTTATTTTTACTTTCATCATATTTTGCTTTGGTTTTGATACCCCCGAATTCGAAGCTATCTCTTTACAACCCTTCCTTTTCATAACCTATCATACTTTCATAAATCAGAGTCCATTTTCTGTAGGCTGTTTTTTTAACCCAGTCAACGACTGTTACTTTTGAAAGAATATATATATATATATATATATATATATATATATATATATATATATATATATATATACACATACATACGTATGCATATTAAAAATGAATGTGTTATATGATAGGTATGAGCAATTGTTTAATTTGCTTTTGATTTCAATCGAGGGATATTTTAAATGATTGAAGTGTTTTTTGCACACATCTGCTCCTCCTCATGCAGATGAAATTTTCTTTTGGTAAAAGCAGGTGTCCTTCATTGCTGTACTCATATTTGCCTATAATCCAAACCAGTTTTTAATTATATCGCGTCAGTTTTCGCTAGGCTTTGATGTAAACGTTGTGCTGTAGGCCCTTATGCTAGTCGTTCTCGTAGACGTGCATTGAGAGTGTGGTCTGAACTGAATAACTGTACGGCTATCGTTATATCTATCTATCTATCTATCTATCTATCTATCTATCTATACGAGTGAACGTGTTTGTGTGTCTGTATGTCTGTCTGTGTATCTGTCTGTCTGTGTGTCTGTGTGTGTACATTTCCCTACGCAATAACTCTATCAATTTTAAGTTACAAACTCGAAATTTGATATACAGGGTACTGAGATTTGGGAAAATCTATGTGATCTGTTTTCCGTCATAAATTTTGCGATTAAGTTCAACGATTTGATCTTTGAGAACTCTCCTCCGCCAATTTTGGGTCTAAACACTTGAAATTTTAGATATAGGTTCCTTGGGCATGGCTCTAATTTAATAACTTGAGTTCAACCCCTAAAAATAAATTTTAAGGGGTCATAATAGGAGTAAAAATTTAAAAAAATTGACCTTTTTTTTTTTTTGCTCAACATACACCTCCAAATACCCTGGCAACGCCGGGCACCCATGCTAGTATATCTATAAAAGTGAAAATGTCAGTCCGTATCTCTGTCTGTGTACATTTCTCTACCGTACAACTCTGTCAATTTTCGGTCTACAAACTTGAAGTTTGACATAAGGGGTATTGATATTTGGGAAAATCGTTTCAATCGGTTTTCGGCCAGAAATGTGGCTGTCATGGGGTGAAAGTTCAACGATTTGATCTTTGAGAACTCAACCAAACTCCTCCGTCAATTTTGAATCTGAACACTTGAAATTTTAAATGTCGGTTGCTTGGACATGGATCTAACTTTATAATTGGATTTTAACCCTAAAATTATGGTTAAGGGGTCAAAATTGGGTTTAGTAGTGAATTAATAGTAAATAAGTTTGAATTTAAGAATAATAATAAATTTGTATCAAATAATTTGGAATTGTAGATTAATAGTAAATTATTTGTAAATAAGTTTTGGGTTGAGTACAATAGCAAATAATTTTGGGTTTGAGATTAATAGTGAATTAATGGTAAAATGTTTGGAGGTGAGAAAATAGTAAATTAATAGCAAATAATTTTGGGTTTGAGATTAAAACTGAATTAATCTATCTATTACATCTATTAAAGTAATATTGTCTGTGCGTATGTACATTTCCCTAGCAAACTACTCTGTTAATTTTTAGTCTACAGACTCGAGATTTGACAAAAGAGTTATTGAGATTTGGGAAAATCGTTTTAATCGGTTTTCAGCCAGAAATTTGACTGTCAAGGGGTCTAAGTTAAACGATTGACGAGCAGAGATCACCTGTTACAGAGATGTGTGTACACATTTAAAACACGCTATCAAAATTAGGCGCGATAGACAAACGAAATAATATCTAAATCTGAAATATCATAGAATCGATCGACGCAAACATATTATAGAGATGATTTTTGTTCGGCATCCTCCGCCCGTTCTCGGAAAAAACCGAATGGTGCAAAAACGCTAATCAGAACACTTGAGCAGCAAAACACAAATTTACTGTAAATTGGGGAGCACTTATGCCAGGCAGGCAGGTGATTATTAAAGAAATGTAATTAATGGAGAATTAATTTTATAACTGTAGCCGAAACCCTAACCCAACCCTAACCTTAATCTAACTCTAACCCTAACCCAACCCTAACCCTAACCCAACCCTAACCCTAATCTAACCATAAACTAACTGTAAATAGTCGGAATTTGTTTGTTACCAAAACAGTACCAATACCTAAAAAAATAAAACAAAACAAAAACAAAAAAAAACTGGAGGAATGAATGTGGCATTTGTAACCTATTGTCACGCGTTAACATGTGGACACCCGGGACTCATACCTTGTAGACTAAGTCGCAAAGGAGACAAAGAATAAGAAAGAGGAAAGAAAAGACCTTTTCCCCGTCACACGTGTCTTCTCGTTATGGCTGTGACGTCACCCATGTCTATAATGTGATCATATTTCTTCTCTCTGACCTCTGCCTCGCGAACAATGTTCGAACGTGCTCTCGAACCTGGTCTTCTATCGGTACACACCTTCGTTTTTATAGTCTCTTTTCTATTTTCCTACAGTGAAGTCATTTCGTACACGGCTTGCAGTTTGCATACGCGCGTCTGCGCTCCGTTACACATTGATTTTGTAAAAAAAGAAAAATGATTTTCCTGTAAAATAGTTTTTTTTAAATCATTTAATTTTCTCCGTCAGAAAATATATAAATTGTAAAAAAACAAAACAAAAAAACACGGTGAATCAGTTTTTTTCATTATTTCTTTCATGTTGAAAATCAGCCTCGTTTTCATCCATTTTTGTTCCGGCTTTTTACTATTGTTTTGTCTGCTTCAAAAGTTGTGCAAATACCTGGAGGTTAGTAGACGCATAAAAAAAACCATTCTGATCAAACCCAATCGACAATCAATCACATTCATTTCCATAACTCTATTGATTGACTTATTTCAGCATTAATAAATCTCCGTGAATTCTTCCAGAAAATCTATTTGGCACGTTTTCTCAAATCTTTCCACTTATTTGCTTCTAATCGAACAACAGTGTGAACCACCCACACCGTTAAGTATTCCGTAACTCTTCTTCTTCTTCTTCTTCTTCTTCTTCTTCTTCTTCTTCTTCTTCTTCTTCTTCTTCTGTAAGGGCTGATTTGTGTATAAGCTACATCAGTCATCCCGTCATCCGTCAATGAGAGCGCCGCTTGTTTCCCAGATAAGCTCACGTGTCAGGCTTTTCCTGGCGGGATGAGATGATCCTTATTGTCAGCTTAAAATGGATACTCAGACACACTATGTTAGCTATGACTCCTAAGAAAAAAAACAAAACAAAACTAGGAATCAATAGACTGCCCATATATTGTGTTCGCTTCGATTATTGAAACTGGAGGCGTCGCACAATGGATACCTTTGTTAGAAATGGTTCAAGTTTACGTTTGAGATTGAAACTTCCCTTTTAAAGGAGAGAAAAAAATTGTTTCGCCTTGTTTGGAAAATGGAAAGAATAAAAGTCAAAAGAAAAAAAGTTTAAAATTATCTTCAAAAACGTTCTCAGCTCGGGAAAAATGTTACAAAGACAAAACTTTGTATTTTTGGTTGGTTTCGTCCTTTCTCTTTTACGGCATACTAACAGAACATTTAATGTCGAAAATCTATATGGATATGATTGATGCGTTTTTGTTCAACGCAAGCCACTATTTTACTCAGAGATAGGTGAAAGTCTTACAGTATAAATACGTATTTCTCTCTGATAATGATGATAAGGATGATAATGACATTTATATATTATTTACACGACGACGGAAACTTGATGTTTTATTAATACAGAGCTGAGACATTTATGCTACAAGAGGTGAGACATTTATGCTACAAGAGGTGAGACATTTATGCTACAAGAGGTGAGACATTTATGCTACAAGAGGTGAGAGTTATTGCTGAATTTGAAGGGAGTTATTCAAAGTTCGTTTACAAGATGATAGGCAAAACACATTTACCTTCTCCTTTTTGTGGAATAACGACAGACGAAGACAACAGTTTACAAATATTAGATGATTCTTTATTCATACCAGCTGGTGATGATGATGGTCAGGGATTCAAACCTTTACGACTACATCGTTTCATCCTCCCCGCCTTCGCCTCTAAGGAGCATCAACTCCCAGTCTGACCGAATCTCTCTGAGTCTCTTTGTCTGTGACTAGCTATCTCCTAACTTCAAACCCTGTCTCCATATATTGGAAATCTTTCTTGATGACCTCAGAGGCGTGGTGAACAATGTGACTCCCTCACGTTCCAAATTAGACATGCGCTTTGCACATGCACCCACACGCCTCTGGTAAACAAAAGAAATTCCTAAATTGAATTGTATCATTTTTAACCTATTTTATTAATCATTATCTCTAAACTCGTATTGTCCATTATTTTAACTGACATATTTAATATCAAGTTATTTCTAAAAGAATGAATAATCGACCGCATTCCTAGGATTAAATATCTATTATCTTTTAACACTTGTGTACTGGGTTCAATTCTAACCTTTTCCAAATATAATTTTCAAACTTATCTACTTTTGCCTTCTTACTTACTGAGGATTTGTCCCTTTTCATAACAGGAAAACGTAAATAGGAAGAAGCGACTTGAAAGCGCGTTAAAATGTGTTAGGAAGTGATGAAAAAGAAGGAAATAGTTAATCAGCAAACGTATAGGAAAATAAAACGTATAGAAAGACAATGAAGAGAATTGGTTCATCAAAGTAAACAAAACCTCATCTGAAATAAAATGATTATTCAAGGTGTGACGGGGATAAGGATAAAAGGTCTGGCATAGAGGTCAATATATTCAAAGTTAGTTTACGGACAGTTTTAACGGTGGTGGTGAGTTTTGTGAGCTTGAGTTGATCGCTGACTACAGTTTTTTGATACACGAAGGGTAGTTGAAGGCAAAATGTGTCTCGAAACAGATGTGGAGAAGAGTTGATTAACCAACTGTCCTCAACAAAAAACTAAGATGTGGACGTTAATGTGCAAATAATCGATGGTATTACACAAACATAGTACAACATACATAATATGTGGGAGTTTTATTCTATTAATTTCCTTCCATGTACTTGTGAGCCATTGCGCATCCCCTCGGCAGCCGCCAATGTGGAAAATGACGACCAGGCAGAAGAGAAAATGAAAGATAAGAAATCCAGGGACACAAAAACGTTGGGCCGCCGGTTGTCGAACGGGAGAGCGCATGGTAATCACATAAAATTTATCCAACTGAAATTGTACATATAATAGCAAAAACAGAAGTCTGCTCAAATAATATTTAGACCAAAATGCATTTTTTTTCCGGACCCAGGGATAATAAACATGTTACTTAAATTGTGAAAATATGATCTAATTCCTCTGTAGATGTTGAGATTTTTAGATATAATCCACAAGGGCGCTAATTAGTGGACGACTCAAGACAAAAGGAGACAAGACAACGACACGGCGTCAAAAAGAATGAAATAAGAATATTATTAATGTACAACTTTACATTTTATTATGTTACAAATGTTTCGAAATTTTAGTAATCATTATTGTGTGAATTTCAAATTGTGTGAATGTGCAAAAGTTGGTGGTTGAGTAATTGCACTATAATTCATTGAAAGTAGTTCTGTAGTTTGTAGAGTGTCGTTTTTGGTCAACTTGCTTATTTATTTCACTTGAGAGGATCGAAATCTTGGTTTGTTAAATCTGCGTCGGAAGCGTTCTCATTGGTTTAGCAATCTTCATTAATACTTCGTGTTTTAATGCTTTTCTTGTTTTCTCTTGATTTGGGTTATTTAAGGCTGAATTCAGCAGTTTTTGAAATGCTTCACGTTCCTTATATCATCAAATATCCTTCATAATCAGGACTGTAGTTCCCTTTGTCAGCCAACCAGGAAAGTTACCCGTCATCAAACAGTCGTTTAGCCTTCTTGCAAGAAGCGGATGGAGAACTGGGAGGTTTTTAAACCAGTATCCCTGGACTCCGTCAGGTCCAGGCGCTTTCCAATTTGAAAACTCTCAGCATTTTCACGGTTCATTTGTTATGTTCATTTGTTGCTTCATTCTAGAGGACACTTGTCTTTCAATATCTTTGATCCATTCTGCGTCGTCTTGGTGTTTTTCTTCCTTTCCAGAATACACGCGATTCATCAGCATTGGGTACAACGTCCTTCCGTCTTTCAATTCCTTCCAGTTGATTAAAAAGAAGTTTTTAGTTATTCTCAAACAGTGTATTCGCCAATATTACTCAATTCTGCCACTGTAGCGTTTAACTGTGGCAGTTTTTTGGTGTGATACGCTGTTTTAGTTCTTCAATTACACACTGAAAACCTTTTTGTTGTATGTTAAATTTTTTATTTAGTTTATCGCATCCGCTCTGACTTTTTAGTTTGCCTTCTACGGCATCTTATACTCTACTGAGGTCCGTTCGCAGTTGCTTTATTCATTTCCGCCACCAGGGTTCCTTCCTTTCTTCTTTTTTTACGTATTCACACTCCAAGCAACATTGATAGATTATTAGCAACAGCTTTAATGACGTTAATGCACTGTTTTAAATTATTTACTGGAAAAAATTGCAGGATTTCATTCACTTTAGTAGTGATAGATTTTAGTCTTCTCCGATTCGCAAATCGGAGGTTCAGCGGTTTTTCTAAATTGCCAGCTCTTAGCTTCTCATCTACTAATTTGAAGATATCAATCTCTTCTTTCATCTTCCCATGTTCAATCATAAGTTTAATTGTTTTTTCTTGTAAAGAGTCTGATTGTTGAAAGGTCAAATATTTTCATTTACATTGTCAGCAGTTGCTTCTGCCTTCATCATTTCATCAACCCATCATTTTTATTGATGCCCACACTATCTTTCTTAATTTCTCTTTTCAGATTTTCAATTTCAAGGGAAGACAGCAATCTATTTCTTATTATCCGGGCTTGTCCTGCAAGGTTTTCCTTTTTTTGATAGTTAATTCTATATATGGTGCATTTTTTTCCTGTATCGCCTATTAGGGTCATAACTCTTCAGATAAAAATTATTATTATTATTATTATTATTATTATTATTATTATTATTATTATTATTATTATTAACTCAATGGGAGTTTTCACTCAAAGATGTCTCTTTGAGAACAACCGGTGGTATTATTTTATTTTGATATGTATGTATTATGATTTTCATTGTGCATATAATTAGTTTCTTTATGGGCCATCGTGTGTAACAACGAGTAAAATCAATAAATAAAATCGAAATCAATAATTTCATGTGTCTTAATCGGTTTATAACTACATTGTTCACATCACCCCTATCCAGCCACGCCCTCTTCTTCACCATTTAGTTGACAATAAGTACATCTGGCAATATTTTAAATGACAGAAAACCACTCCATCGCAAATTTAGAACAGTCTTGTGAACAACACAAGTATAAATCCTAAACTGCACACGTAAAAACAGACTTCAAATTGATGAAACCTGAATAATAAAGGCTAAAATGTTTACCCTCATCCTTAACAACATCCTTAACAACATCTGCTTCCAACAAGGCTCCATTGTTCTGGTCATGTTTTGAAACTAAAAACATAAAACAAAAATAAATATAGCTAATGCGATTCATTGTTGAGACAAACTAATAATTCTTTGGTAATATTGTTATAGTGCTATAGCCGACATCGATAGAGGAAGCAGCCAATGGCCAATTTTTGCATGACATGCGCTGAAATATTTATGATTTTCTTTTTGGAAAAAAAAATATATATAGATAAAAGATCAAAATGTTTTATCTTTTACATGGTATTGATTTTCTTTATATTATGACGTAATGAATCAAGGATTTCCATTTTTATAGAAAGAGGCTTCGTCTGTCCGTTTGTAAATGGTCACATTTTAGTTTAAAATAACATTATCATCGCAAAGCATGCAAATATTATTTTAAATGCGTTAAAACATTTATATGGCGTTGTTTGTCGGCTCGTCGGTTACAATTAATTTTAAATAGCCTTATTTTTAGTCTGTCACACTTAAGTTTGATATAGAATTTACATCGGATTGCTATGTTTTAAATAATTCACCATTCTTCAAAAATATTTTTACAGTAAAAGCACGATGTACACTAGTCCAAGCCATATTGCCTGATGAGGGTACTCCCCACCCCCCAAAAAGACAAGTTATTAGCTAAATGAAAACATCATTGGCACTTGCATAAGTTCATTAGCAACGTATAGTTTAAAGTTTAAAATGTGGGAAGTATTTCTGCGGCACCATCTATTTTATCCGTTACGCCATGGATCAAGATAAGAGTGGTATAAACAATCCAAAATATCAACAATTATGTTTAAAATATAATTTTCCTTGATTTTTACTCTTGAGTTTAAGGTTACATTTCTGTCGGCCTGCTTTTATATGCATGGATGAACCTCTTTTCTAAAGAAGAACATTTCATTTCAAATCGTCTCACTCAAACTCGATTTCTATCAAAAAAATCCAAAAAGCTCATGTATGGCAACTGTCACATGGCAAATACTGATGACAAAACATCAGCAGCATCTGAAAGATTTTATCGCTAAATTCGAACTTTGAAATTTGTTGCAAAGTACTGCCTTTTGAGGGCTTAACCTTTCATCGATTCTATCAGGCCAGGTATGTTGCATATTTCTCAACCAAAAGACCGGAGCTAAGATTTGAGAAATATGTAAATCTAAACAAAATGTTCTTTCGATAGACGCAAATATTTATTGGTCTTCGACCTTTGAACTCTGCCGGCTATCGTCTTGACAACGCAACCAAACCTTTTCATCTCCTTCATCAAAGAAATATCCATTTCAAAGCTAACTGGCGCCCATGTTCTCCCAAAAGTTAAGTAGTCTTTTGAGTTGCTTTGTTCCACATCCAGATATTATTATTTCTCAATTTTTGCTAGGACGTCACCGTTTATCAAAGCCCATAGGCCACTAGTAGATAATGGTGCATGAGTGGCAGGTATATGGCAAGACAATACAATGATGACTGTCAATAATAGAGGTGGTTGGGCAAAATTTGATTATTTTAGACGGTGGTTAAACAAGAATTTATTTACATTGAACTTGAAAATGACTATGTAATAGTATTATGTTCCACAGACGGACAATTGTAGGAAAGAAACTTAGCTCAGTGAAATTTCCTTTAGTTTTAGAGAGAGAAAGAGAAAAAAAGAGGAAGAGAGATAGACGAAGAGAGAGAGAGAGAGAGAGAGAGTAGGAGGATAGAGAGAAGGGTAAACTATCGACAGTAGTTGTAGCTAGACGTGTTTTGTTGGTAATATTTCGCAGGGGGCTGAAGCTCAGTCGAGCGCTTGCAATAAAATAGCGATATAGTAGAGAAACACTTCTAAGAGAAAGAGGGAGGAGAATAAGCATCGCCCACTAAATTTCGAAGTCGGTTTTGTATTCTGTCAAGGCAGAAGAGGCGCTTTAAGGATCATAAGCGTTTTATGGTCTTGTGAACTTGCTTAGCAATGTAAACCAACGTTTCCCTCCAAACTACAACATTATCCACAATTTGTAAAATCGGCAAATATTTAGAGGAAACGTAAAAAAAAAACCCAGAGATTTATTTTTTTAATATTAAAAGCAGTTTTTTAATTGGTCGCTGTGATGAGCATAAAAAGTCGATACTTACACGTAGTGGATAAGCTGATGAAATCTACTTCTTTTTTCCGGACTGATAGAGAAAGCAGCTATGATTTGAGTAACTTTTTTTTTACAAGGGTGGGGGTTCACCGCTTTTCAAGACCCAAAAGCCACTAGGGGATAAGTGTCAGTTGGCTCGTGAGACAATACCACGATAATCAGCAATGGTGGAACTTAGTAGTGTTTGATTATTTAAGAGGACTATTCAATATAAATTTGTTGATATTAGATTTGTAAACAGCCATGTTATAGTCAGCTGGAAAGAAGCCCCGCGGTATTGTGTTCCAATGACGGGTAGTTCTAGAATTTTTGCTCATGGAAATTTGTTTAGTTTTCAGCACGGAAAAGAGAATAAGGGAAATGTTGGCAGTGGCTGTAGCTAGACGAGTGTATCGATCTTAGAACGTATTCAGCTCTCATACAGGTAGAAGACTGTGTCGGTAGTGACCTACTCCCATTTCACATATACTGGATGTTAGGAGTATATGTACACGTACAGTGTCAAGAAAAATGAAAACATCAAAAGAATTGTTAAAACCCAAATAATTTTGTGGCGTTATTATTTATAACTAGTGCGATTAATCAACACGCACTACGACAGCACGACAACGAAAGGTAAGAGAGAACGAATTGCTGCTACGTGTCATTCACTCTACAACACTTCACCTGTCTATTTTATGAGCTGCCGGACGGATGCATCACTGGGTTCGAAGGATTGGTCTACGTAATTTTTTAACGGAATTCATTCTGGGCTGGTTGAACTGATTTTCTCCGAAGGACAAAGTGTCATCGGAATATTACATTCACAAACTGTCCCCAATTGCATGGATATTCCAGTCAGGGGAGATGAGGACGTTGGATTTTAGCAGTCATCGTAGTAAAGTATCGAGGTCCTCCTGCATACAGTGCCTGGTGTTCCAAAATTGGTCACTCATTTGGTACTGACCAAGATCAATGGTGATCTAATGAAAACCAGTGTGTCAGCATGATTATGTCGTATGGTCCACATAATCGATCAAGATAAAACATTAAAAACGGTGTTTCTGAATTTTTGAAATGACGATTGGTTATTCGTATTATTTGGATTCTTCGGACTACTATTCTCACCTTGAGTGCGATTTTCGAGCGAAACACTTTATTTACTTCACAGGGGTAGCATGCTCTTGTTCCATCAGCCATGATTGAATAGAGGTCCTAAGTAATTTGCAATCGTATTTTTCGGTCGACCACACTCATGATTGAACATTCAACCTTCAGGAGAATTTACAATTGATTTTTCAAAGTACTCTAGCCAGTGCGCCACGGGTCCTTGCGGATAGTTCTCGTATGAATTTTAGGAGCCTTAAACCTATTTTATTTCGTTGTAAATATAACTATTTATTATTAATGATTACTATATATTAACCAGAAATAAAATAGGTTTAAATCTCCTAAAATTCGCACTAGAATTGTCCGCAAGGACCCGTGGCGCAGTGGTTAGAGTAAATTAATTTCGTAGTTTTTAACTACTGGGTCACCATTTATCAAGGCCAAGAAGCGCTCGAAATAAAAAAGAAAGTAAAAAACGGATTATTCAGCTTAAATGATGAAAGATTAAAAGTATTTTAGGAGTATTTAAGTTAATTTTTAAAATGAAGTAAGTTTGATTCATTAAAGAAATATTCTCTGACAAATAGTTATTGACATCGGATTTAAAAACTGCTACATTTATTTTGCTGGGAAGCAGTCCCACGGTATTGTATCCTATAGACGGAAACCCCTTGCAAAGGAACTCTGTTCATGGAAATTTCGCTTAACTCCAGGCACATGGAATAAAATAGGAAAGTATTTTCCGTTGTGGTAGAAAACGAGTTCTTGCTGTAAATGTCTTACAAGGAGAAACCAAAGATTGGAATTCGATCTAGGACCTTCAATAGAAATAACAATAGAATTGATTAGAAACGTATTTTCTGTGATAAGTGGTCTGTGTATGAGTGTGTGTGTGGGGTTACCCCAATTAGATTTCGAAGTCGATTTTGTACACTGTTAATGCAGGAAAAAGTGCTCTAAGCGCCACGTTTCCAGATGTGACTACTTTTCTCTTTAGTCTTTTTTTCTTTTTCAAACGCCAATTAAAATATCGTTTAAGGGATAACAAAAGTGAGTGAGAATACTTCCTATTGAGAGGTCAGCGAAATTACTGCAAGAATATTTGTTATTGACAAGGATTGAATGCTGAGATATATTGAATGCTGAGATATATTGAATGCTGAGATATATTGAATGCTGAGATATATTGAATGCTGAGATATATTGAATGCTGAGATATATTGAATGCTGAGATATATTGAATGCTGAGATATATTGAATGCTGAGATATATTGAATGCTGAGATATATTGAATGCTGAGATATATTGAATGCTGAGATATATTGAATGCTGAGATATATTGAATGCTGAGATATATTGCGTGAAAAAAAAAATAGCCGAATCAGCAGCTGTGCACTTTGGAAAAGGAACACACCTCCTCCTTAAGCGCCCCCAGCAAATGCGGGCGTTAAAATAGGAACATGTTATTTAAAACTTTACAGATTGGCGATTTGGTTTGATTGTTTTGTTTTACGACATACCGACCATTGTCGGATTTTTTAATGCGGAATTCAGATATTTTCTGCAATTTTTTTAATGCTTCAAATTCTTCATATCTCCAAATATTTATTCAAGATGTTTGGTTTCATTGTTTTGTTTTGTCGTTTTATTTTACAGCATCTTATCACTTTGTCGAGTTATTTAGTGCCGTATTATTCATCACTTTTGAAAAAAGGTCTTATGCTTCCAGTTTCTTTTATATCTTCAAATATTCATGGTTTGATTGTTTTGTTTTTTTTTTCAGAGGAAAATTATTATAGTTTCTTTTGACTTTGCAGAACAGTAGGTTTTGCCAAGGGAAATTAAAAAAAAAAAAAATGAATAAATAAGAGCATCAATGTTAGGTGCATTTAAGGCCAGCACGCCTGTATCTTCAGACAACCTTGTTTATTCTTTATCGCATCTAAAAGAAGGTGCATTCATTCAATCCACACATTTAGTGATGCAGATGCTATTTCTAGCTTAAACGTGACTGACAAACAAAAACAAACATATTATTTCAATCTCGTGACAAATCAAGCAATGCACAGGGCGCCTATAAAGGTGCGTCCATTTAATCTGCACGGTTAATGATAAGCATCATATTTCAAACTGAAATGCCACAAATAAAAAATACTTTTTTATACTAATGAGTAGCAAATAAGGCCAAAAGCCACCCGAGAATAAAAAAGGATAATTGTTGGTTAGATGATGAACAATATTATGAGAGGATTTGAAACGATGGATGGAATGGTCAGAATTTGCTTAATTAAAAGGGGAGATCAGCAGTATTCTTTTTTTTATAGAAGTGGCTCGAGATAGGGCATGAAACCACTTAATGTAAGGAGCTAAAAAATACTACTCTAAGATAAAAAAAAAACAGTCAACAATATGTGTGAGTTGGATATATTCAGACCCAGAAAACAGCAATTTTCCCCTTTTGTCAGAAACATCTCTTAGGGAATATGAGAACTGAAGGACGGGAGCAAGAGTTACCAGGCTGGCAAAAGTAAAACCAAGGCTAACTGTTTACATTAGATTTGAAGACAATCATGCTGTAGTCAACAAGGAAACAGTTTCGTGGTATTGTGTTCCGCGGACGGGAACTTCTTCGTGTAAGTTTCGTTTTGTTTTAGGTACACAGATGAATAAAGGGATGATCTATGAAGCTGTGGCAGATAGATGTATTATTACATCGAAAAATTTCCGGTTGGGGATGGGGAGCAGAGCTCGGTACTATTTTAGATTTAAGCGTGACGGATCAACGGAAATCAAATTAGAAACAAGAACATTTTTTGGTCCCATTCAACATTTTTTGTCATATTCGGGTCCATTGTGCTAATGGACATAGCAATTTTCACAAAGCGTGTCTGACTGCGTAGTTTTGGAAACATAAAGATTTATTGAAAAAACTTGGGCGTGACAGACCGACAAAGAAGAAAGTCAACCCCTCTGCTTTCTTAGAGATGATCGGACGCATTTTACACGTGACAGGGGCACGGTCATTGCTGGTTTAAAATAGATGGGGAAAGGAATAACGGTGTTCCACTTGACGATGGGTGACAACCGGCGCCTTTGTTGTCTGCGTAGCCATTGAACCATACCCTAACCCCTCCTTGCCTCACCTCTCTTTCTCTCTTTCTCTATCTTTCTATCTATTTCTCTCGTTCACTCGCAGTTCGTTGAACATTTAATGATTTCTACGTTTGATCTCTCGGCTCGGCCTGTCCTTCGGGTAGATTCGGGCGGTGATAGACGAGCGAGAAAGGCCGCCGGTTCGACAACAGTGGAAATAAATAAACGAAATAAAAAAAATAAATAACCAGAACTGATTAAGGTTGCCGAAAGAGTTTTCTAGTTTCCCAGGCAGAAATATTAAGTGCGAGTGTTGGGAGGAGGAGGTGTACCGAGGAAAAAGAAAAAAACAAATAAGGTCGAATGATTAGAAAACAGAATATGAATCTATAAGTCTGAAGGGACAACGAGAAGGGGAAAGAAGGGGAGATAATCTAAGAACATTCCAAGTAGAAAATGCTTTGCTAACTGACAAAGCAGAATCAGGTGTATGAAGCAAAAGGAAATAACCCCATAACCCCCCCCCCCAAAGCAAAATGATAGTCCTTAATGATAATATATAACTAGCTGCAACTACCAGGCGTTAGGTGTGTAAGAATTTTTGCGGGAATTTTTGACACCCCTAACACAAAACTGCGAATAAAATATACAAAACTCGTAATATCTTTTTAAAAGTGAGTTGTTTAATGTCTTTATGGAATATACTTCCAAAATAAACTATTAAAGTTTAATATATATATATATATATATATATATATATATGGTGCCCGGAAAACTCGTTCCGGGAAAACTCGTCTCGGGAAAACTCGTCTCCGGAAAACTCGTCTCCGGAAAACTCGTCTCCGGAAAACTGGCCCCCTTTCGCTAGATAGGAAAACTGGTCCCTTATTGAATAAATATCGATTGAAAACACATTTTATGATCATTCTTGAAGGAGATATTATTTTTTAAAATAGACTATAGCCCCCCCCCTAATGTTTTTAAAAATATTTTTACTTGTTTAATGTTTTTTTTTTTTTTTAAAATAAAATCGATTTTCTAAGTTTCCGTTTTCTACCTAACTGGCTAAGTTCTTAGTGGTTTCACTTATATTAAAGCGTTTATTATGTTCATACAAAGTTAATTACAAATTTTTTTTTTGTTCTTATTTTAACGATGTTTTTTGGAGTCATAAAAACAATAATTAAAAACAAAACCAAAAAATTTAAAAATAGGCAGCGATTCGATTTTTCGTTGCTTTTTGTTTTGGTTTTTTAATTATGATAGTTTTTTTGTTGTTATGTTTTTGTTTTCTCTCATACCAAATGCACTCATGCGTTATTTAAAATTATAATTTTATCAATTATCAACATTTATTGTCGTCCTGTCAAATTTTGCAAAAATTAACTAATAAATTAAAAGCGAAATATTTTTTGGCGCGAGAGATGCCATGTGCTAACAATCTCTCGTTAACTAATTTTTAATTTTTTTTAATTTTTACTTCAAAATTCTAAAATCAATCATTAAGAGAAAAAGTAATCACTAAATAAATTTATTAATCAATTTTCGGGTTTGTATTACTGTACACATAGATTCGAAAAAGTTGTCAAAAAACAAATATATAACAAATAAATGTTATCAAAGGCGAGATAAATTACTTTTCGACCAAACTGGATATAATTTTCGTGTTTTCATTCAATTTAACATGTTTATTCAGCTCAAAAAGCATACAGTGTTTACCGATGTATTGGAAAATTCAAAATGGCGGCCGACTCTCTCTTTAACACGGTAAGTTCGGGAAAAGGTGTTATAAATAATAAACTAGAGAAAATGCTATTAAAAAACCACCGAATATATGTCAAGTTATGTCACGGTAACATATATTGAGCAAATTTCTAACAGTATTTTCTCTAGTTTATTATTTATTACACCTTTTTCCGAACTTACCGTGTTAAAGAGAGAGTCGGCCGCCATTTTAAATTTTCCAATACATCGGTAAACACTGTATGCTTTTCGAGCTCAATAAACATGTTAAATTAAATAAAAACACGAAAATTATTTCCAGTTTGGTAGAAAAGTAATCTATCTTGCCTTTGATAACATTTATTTGTTATATATTTGTTTTTTGACAACTTTTTCGAATCTATGTGTACAGTAATACAAACCCATAAATTCTTTTTATATTAATATAAAAAAAGCGGTCTCGTTTATGAACATACTAACCGCTTTAAAATAAGTGAAACCACTAAGAACTTAACCACTAACCAGTTAGGTAGAAAGCGAACACTTAGAAAATCGATTTTATTAAAAAAAAACAAAAAAACATTAAACAACTAAAAATTTTTTTTTAAAAATATTATGGGGATTATAGTCTATTTTAAAAAACAATATCTCCTTCAAGAACGATTATAAAATGTGTTTTCAATCGACATTTATTCAATAAGGGACCAGTTTTCCTACCTAGCGAAAGGGGACCAGTTTTCCGGAGACGAGTTTTCCGGAGACGAGTTTTCCGGAGACGAGTTTTCCCGGGACGAGTTTTCCTAAATTCATATATATATATATATATATATATATATATATATATATATATATATATATATATATATATATATATATATATATATGCGCGCGCTCATGCAGCCATTTTTCTACGTAATGAAATGAATTGAATTTTACGAGTTAAATTTTTTTCAATTTTTTCAATTTAAAAATCTATGAAAATTGTTCTATTGGTTCAATTTTTAAGATATTTTCAGATTAATGTAAAATGTTATGCCCTTTCCAATAAACCAAATATAATATTCTAGACATGGAATATAAAATATAAATATAGATAAATTCTTAACAATGACGAATGGAAGTACTCATTGATTATTATTTTTTATAGGTAAGTGATTTTTTGGAATTTATATATATTTTTATATTCGAAGTAAGTTAAAATTCGTTGATTTTCTTGAAATCGTTTTTAAAGAAAACCGATTAAAAACAATATTGCATATTTTTCTATTAAACCTTTTATTATTTTAAAATTTGTACTTTGGTCCTTTTATTGAAAGTAATTAGGGTTAAAATTACATTTTTCCAGTAGTTATAATCTTCGAAAGTGAGTCTAATTATTCAGATTTTTATCACTCATTTTTAATGGTGACATTTGACACTGCTAACCATGCGTTACTCTGAAGTCTTTTTACTTTAATTTTCCCTGCTATCTTATTTCTTCTTTTAATTTCATCGATTAAGGTGTTATTTTACATAAAAGCAAAGCTACCCAGCGTTGCCCCTGGCAAAGTGGAACATATTTTTAGTAAAACTCTTATCTCTATATCCGTTTCTCTTGCTCTATTTCTCCTTCCTTGCTTTCCTCTCCTGCTCACCCAGCCTATTTCATCTCTTTGAACACACGCGCAGATATACAACTCCGTTCTATGAAGAAAGAGTCGGCATAAGCGAAGTAAGGCGTTGATTATAAACCAGAGTTACTTTGGTTTTTAACATTGCTTGTGTTATTACGAAGCAAACAAACACACAAAAAAGAAAACACCTAAAAAATCCTAAAAGATTTTACTTCCAGACCGTAGTTGAATTTAACTATTGTCTTGGATTTGTGTACATCCGCTCTGCCTTCATGCAGAGCGTTGTATCACGAGCAAATATACCCATCTCGGACTCAATATTATCGGGGACGTCATTGATGAATATCAGGCATAATAGTGGTCCCAGGATCGACCCCTGAAGCACTCTCCCATTAATGTTATGCTTCTTTGATAAATGTCCATCAATGACAACCTGGATAGTTCTATTGTCTAAGAAGGATCTAATTATATTTAGTATTCGTCCAGTTATACCATATTATTTGCTTTTCATTAGCAGTCGTTCATGCTGTCAAAGGCCTTGCATATATCGAAGGCTACAGCCATGGGTTTACGCGCCTTATCCAGTGCATGGTATATACGTTCAGAGATGATTGTTAAAATATCTGCAGGAAAACGACATTTTCTAAATCCGTACTGTTTGTCAGAAAGAAGATTAACTTTTGCAAGGTGGTGGACTAGTGCTTGATTGATTAGCGTCTCGAATAAAATGGGGAAGAAGACTTATAGGACGATAATTGAGAGGGTCAGTCCTTTCGCCAGAATTCTTGTACACTTGTACTACAGAGCCCATCTTCCAGCTATTAGAAAAGCAAGATTCAACAAGGCATTTCTTGTAGAGTTGGAAAAGTACGGGCGCTATCTCAGCTGAGCATTTCTTAATTAGTATAGCAGGAATGAGATTAGGCCCACACGCCGAGGAGGTGTCTAAGTTTTTGATGACATCGTGGACATGTGAAGGGGTGATTTTCAGATTATCAATTGGGGTTCCCATCCGCATACGGAAATTTGAGAGGAAGTTGTTTGTTGACTCTAAGAATGGAGTTGGGGCGAATCGCCGAGCAAGCAGTTACGCCTTTTCAGTTGCCGTGCATGCAACCTTCTGGTTGTCGGATAGCGGGGGAATTACTGATTGTCCTTTATTCACTACACTATAATAAATTTTCCAGAAATCGCGAGTTATTATCTTCTGCCATTCTATGCGTTCCATGGTTCTTTCAGCATATCTTCTTTTGGTTGTGGTTATTACTCTCTGACAATGATTTCTAGCATCTATAAAGTTTTGCCAATTTGCATTCGACTTATGATGCACGAGTTGGCGGAGCGCATGCTGTCTTTGTGCATTGACAGCTGCACAATCTGTAGTGACCATGAGAGTGAGTGAGGTTTGCTATAATATTTCGGTGCGGGGACATGTGCTTCAATGCCCGCTTTGCACCATTCAGTTGTCTGATTAGCACAGCAGGGAGAGAGACGATATTGGTCCATGGGGCATCTCTGATATGTTCGCTGATGGCTTCTCAATCAGTTCTTGTAGTACCATGTCGTTTTGAGTACGTTTTTGAGTGAACTGTAGGCATTGGTTACACAATTCTCATATATATGTATATATATATATATATATATATATATATATATATATATATATATATATATATATATATAAGTTTCGTGGTTCAATTTAAAATTCTGAAAAAACAACATATAGAGACATATATTCGATTTAAGAATTTATTGCTTGACAAAGGAATAAGGAGCAGTACGCTTTCGCTATATGGGAATATATATTCTTCCAATGGGCCTATTTTCTGCCCACCCGGATTTATAACCCCGAATGACATTGGACTCCTTCCGATAATGGACTATCTAGGTTGTATCAATTTCTCTTTTCGTATAATTTTCTCCATATAATTATCCACAACCACTAAAAAAACTATTTTCAATAATTGTGCTGAAAAGCAAAATAGCGTCCATTCGCAGCTGAACATTTTGCTAACTGCATTTCATTTCCTCTGATGATATGAGCCATTGTTGAAAATTCATGGATTAAGGAAATTAAAATAACCCCTTCTATATATTCCTTTGTCGAGCAATACATTCTCAAATCGAATATATGTCTCTATATGTTGTTTTTCCAGAATTTAAAATTGAACCACGAAACTTATATACTGCTCTATTCTTAAATATTCAGCTTTTCCTATTTGGTTAGGATCTACCTGAAAGTATTACTTTAAGTAATATCTATCAGAATTTTTCATCACACACACACACACACACACACACACACACACACACACACACACACACATATATATATATATATATATATATATATATATATTATGCAGCCCGTAATCCCGTTTTTGAACAGAGTAAACGCTGTAATATATATATATATATATATATATATATATATATATATATATATATATATATATATATACTAACATTTCAGCCCGGCGTTGCCCGGGTATTTGGATGTGTATGTTAAGCAAAAAAAAAAAAAGTGGTAGTAGGAAGGCAGGCTCGAACCCGCACCGCAAAGGAGGAAAAGAACAGGAGTAAAACCTAACGTTTATGCTTTTACGATCACCGCCAAACCGGAAGCGACATTTTTAATAAAATTAAGGCTAGATAATCTAAAGGAGAGGATAACTTTCAAAAATATAGACGAAAAAAGTAACCCCCCCTTGTAGAAAAGTGCCTAGTTGAAGGGGAAGATATTAATGTTTTTAGCCAATGTTTCGATATTTGTCGTATGAAAGGTCGGACTTTAAAACGATACTAATCTTGATAAAATCCATCGCCTCTATTGAAAGTTTAAGGCAGACATGCAAACATACATACATACATACATACATTTATATATTGGTAAATAAAGATTTTGGACCCAAACTGATGCAAAAGCTTGCATATCTCTGAATACCCTTTATGTAAAATTTCAAATGTTTAGACCAGAAATTATCTGTGTAATTTGGAAGAGACGGCAGAGGTCAATTTCTTTTAACTTTGACCCCTATTATGACCTCTTAAAATTTATTGTTTTGGGTTCAAATCAAGTTATTAAGTTAGAACCATGTCCAAGGAATCTATATCTAAAATTTCAAGTGCGTAGACCCAAAATTGTCGGAGAAGTTTGGTAGAGTTCTCAAAGGTCAAATCGTTGAACTTTGACCCCTTAATCGCAAAATTTCTGGCCAAAAACCGATCACATCAATTTTGCCAAATCTCAGTATCCTGTATATCAAATTTCAAGTCTGTAGACTAAAAATTGATAGAGGTATAGAGATATTGGTAGGGGTAGGGAAATGTACACACACACACATGTTCACTTTTTATATATATATATATATATATATATATATATATATATATATAAAAGTGAACGTGTATATATATATATATATATATATATATATATATATATATATATAAAATATTTATACTTATTTAATGATGTTTTTTCAAAGGGCAAATCGAGTTTTCCGGGGACAGGTTTTCCATGGGCGAGTTTTCGTAAATTCATCTGAATACAACCATTTCTCCGGAAGATTTTTGTGTTACTACACGTTAACAAATAGGAAATAAATACAGAAAAGATAGAAACATTTATATATTTTTCGTACTAATTTTATCCATCCATCCATCCATACATACATACATACATACATACATACATACATACATACATACATACATACATACACACACATACACACACATATACATACATATAACTACTTCATTTACTCACATAAAATTAATATACGATACTATGACCACAAAAGTACATTCAACAATAAAAAACACTGTATAAAAACAACACTAGCGAATAAATACTGGGAACTCAAAGAAAGCGGACATTCGCCGGTAGTCGAATGGAAAATAATAAGGCAAGCTACCACGTGTAGGCATTTAGACGACCCACGTAGATTATGCCTTCATGAAAAATTTGCTTTCCTGTACTTTACAGAACCCCAAAATCTATTAAACTGTAGAAGAGAAATAGCAAATAACTGTATTCACAAAATAAAATTTACTCTAGGATAGCGATACAAAATAGTTTTAAAACTAACAAAAACAATAGAAAATAAACAAATAAATAAATTAAATAAACATGAATATACATAAACGATCACACATATATGTATGTATATATATATATATGTATATATATGTGCATATATGCATGTACACATATGTATATTTATATATAAACTAACAAAAAAAGAAGAAAATGTCTGCATTAAACCACTAACCTAGTTTTAAAACAGATCCTTTGTTCGATAAAATGCATGTCCATTTGCCTGATAGGAAGGGGCGCGGTGGATACTAGAAAGCTGATTGGCTAACTAAATCCTCAATAGAAGAGGACCATATAAAAACGATAAATAACCACAGAATTCGCGCATAAGCCAGAGGAATCCTAGAGTGGATGAAACGCCGAATATTCAGTGTAGCTTAATCGCCATATATATTTTATAAATTACAATATATATATATATATATATATATATATATATATATATATATATATATATATACATATACACTAAAAACAATAGACATGAATACAGCATGCAATATACGATACATATTCGAATATTCCATTAAAGTTCTTTACTTCTCAAACAATGAGTTAGTAAAAACGTTGGCAACAACCATCCCATCTCTCCAAAGTATATTATAGTATATTGTCTTGTGGTCGCTTAGTCTTACTGGATTTCAGGACGAGAATTCACTTAATCTGGTGGAATATCCAAATTCGTGCTGTTACTTGAGGTAACATCATTTGGAGAAGGTGCACCATTTATTGTATAAGAGTGTGGGTTAGCCATACCGAGGAAATCCTGTTTAGGCCTCGAATACTATATGATTTTGAATATTTTTGTCAGGGTTTACTTGTATGGAAAAGTATCCTCATGCCAGATTGTCCTGACAAACCTCTGTACAAACGTTAGACACTCGAGGATATTGTCTAATAAGCATTAATCTCTAGTGAACAAGAAAGTACGAACATGTTTGAATAATTTGCCGTTAGTTTTGAACGGAGCTAATCATGTACCTTGTTAGATCATTGTATAAATTATGGGTGATTTTCCAGAATAGTCAACAAAGCAAAAAAAAAAAAAAAAAAAAATGGGGGTAAAAAAAAATTTTTTTACCAAAGGCAGGATACCTAACTGGATAATTTTTTGTCTTTTAACTTATTTTAAAGTGTTTTTATGACACCGGCAAAAATGGCACCAGAAAAAATTAAACGGTGAAAATGGCACGTAAAAATGGCGCCGGTAAAAATGCCAAAAGTAAGTAAAAATGACACTTGGACAATGTGGAATGAAAACCGATCGAGAAATGTGGACTAAGCTCGCATTCCCCTAGTTTTACATAGGGCTAAGCTCCCCACAATTAAGTACTTATACACTTATGTTACCGCGCTGAAGTAAAACAATGTAACTTTATTATGAATTAATATCAATATAACTTTTGTACCATTTAAAAGAAGAAGGGCAAAATAAACTAGTAATAATTAACAAAAATATTTTTTCATCGTACGAAAATAATGAAATTGCGAGACAAAAATCATGTTTACATAACTGGCGCTTTAAAATAACGTTACGATGTAGTAAGCATTTCGAATTTAGGAAAACTCGTCCCGGGAAAACTCGTCTCGGGAAAACTCGTCTCGGGAAAACTCGTCTCCGGAAAACTCGTCTCCGGAAAACTCGTCTCGGGAAAACTCGTCCACTTTCGCTAGGTAGGAAAACTGGTCCCTTATTGAATAAATATCGATTGAAAACACATTTTATGATCGTTCTTGAAGGAGATATTGCTTTTTAAAATAGACTATAGCTCCCCCCCATAATATTTTAAAAAAAATATTTTTATTTGTTTAATGTTTTTTTTTTTTTTTTTAAATAAAATCGATTGCCCGTTTTCTACCTAACTGGCTAAGTTCTTAGTGGTTTCACTTATTTTAAAGCGTTTAATATGTTCATACAAAGTTAATTACAATTTTTTTGTTTCTTATTTTAACGATGTTTTTTGGAGTCATAAAAACAATAATAAAAAACAAAACCAAAAAATTAAAAACTGGGAGCGTTACTTTTTTGTTTTGGTTTTTTAATTATGATAGTTTTTTGTTGTTATGTTTTTGTTTTCTCTCATACCAAATGCACTCATGCGTTATTTAAAATCATAATTTTATCCATTATCAACATTTATTGTCGTCCTGTCAAATTTTGCAAAAATTAACTAATAAATTAAAAGCGAAATATTTTTTTGGCGCGATAGATGCCATGTGCTAACAATCTCTCGTTAACTAATTTTTAATTTTTTAAATTTTTACTTCAAAATTCTAAAATCAATCATTCAGAGAAAAAGTAATCACTAAATAAATTTATTAATCAATTTTATTGAAAACTCCGCTATATATATTTAAATCTATCGAAATTTCTATTTATTATAAAACATAAGAGTTCAAATAAGTAAAAAAAAAAATTTATTTTGTAAAAGTTTAAATACACGTATTGATCAAAAACTTACCTTGAAATTGCAATTAAAAAATGCTATAAATTTAATATAATTATGGTTTTTATTTAAATAGCGTTTTTTCTAATACATATAATACATCTAATATACTATAATCAGTTGAATTGCCAAGAAAAAGAAACTTCCTAAAAATTAATTAATTTATAAAAGATTAAAACGATTAAAATTCCATTATTTCAAAATGTTCCGTTACAATATAGATTTTTAATTAATTGTGTTTAAATTTCTTTTTAAATATTAAGTTTTAAATTAAATCCGATTTAAAAATATTATTGCACAAATATTAGACATTTTATATACTCCTCATATTTTGTTTGTCTATTTTTACCGGACAAAAGTATGGAAGCCGATGGTTACCCAAATAAACACTTGTAAAACCGTATTTGATCTTTAATATACAACTATTTATAATATTATTAATCATTAAACTATGTAAATCTTAAAACCTGACAAAATTATAACAAAGATTAATTACTAATTTCAGTTTGAAGAAGATAAACAAAGGTTTTAAAAAATCATTAGGTCACTTCTGCTTTTCCATAGTTCGTACAGTTAACACAAGTCTGACGTCACGGAATCATGCTTTCCTTTTTTTTCAGTTTGTTTTGGCAGTCCCTAGAAAACATATTTTATAACGTACTTTTATGTGTACTAATGCCGTTTCCTTTTAGAAATTTACTTTAGGCTTTAATCGTTCGAATACAATAAAAAAGTAGTCGGAAACCTATAAACAATTACGATAAACCGGCTTTAAAACTGTGCCCCCTTTTCCTTTTTTTTCGCCATTATTGCTTTACCTATTATTTGTTAGAGATTTGTTTTTTGACAACTTCTTCGTACCTCTATTTATAATATCAATTCTCAACATTTATTTTCCTTGTATAAATTTGAAAAATACGGCTTCTGGTATAAAAATCAGTAACGGCCATTAATCGGTGTTTATCGAAAACAGTTCCTCGTGATTTTTGTACACTGAGAGTCCGCTTTTTTATCCCCCCCTCGTTTAAACAGGTTGGAATCAGTAATACAGTCGAATAAAAAGAACACACACACACAATACGAACTTGGGCGTACAAATCCGTTGCCTAAACTTTGACCTCTGCTTCAACTCATGTTGAAATCAACTTCTTATTTTTATTTATGACCCTTTTCCAACCAGGTGTCAGTAGGTATTATTGTAGACATCAAGGCTCCATCCATGATTTGAAAGCCTCTCTTTCAAGAAAAGCCGTCCAGGCTTTGTTTGTAAGGGTGTCTTTGTATGTGTGTGTGTCGTTGTATACACACATACAGGTTTAATTGCACACACATACATGTACATCTATATAAATATTTATGGAAAGACAAATAAACGAATACACATGGATCAAAATATAGCTAGTAAATATAATTTAGCCGAAGAATTCATCCATGCTGAGTGTTTAGAGAGAGAGAGAGAGAGAGAGAGAGAGAGAGAGAGAGAGAGAGAGAGAGAGAGAGAGAGAGAGAGAGAGGCAATATAATACCTTTTGTTTAAATTAACTTTAGAAAAACTTCCTTGGCCTTCGGGACAAGATCACAGTGTAGTATCTGTTCTAATGCTACATTTGATCTTTTCTGTTCAGGGTCAGTGGA
The DNA here is from genome assembly GCF_053919585.1 of Euprymna scolopes. NCBI lineage: Eukaryota > Metazoa > Mollusca > Cephalopoda > Sepiida > Sepiolidae > Euprymna > Euprymna scolopes. The sequence continues at coordinate 42,766,405 of NC_136492.1, forward strand.
AGAGAATCCTTCGTGACTGAGGCACTTTTTATTTTTGTTCCTATCCAGAGTGCCCCTTTTTGGGGAGTTGGCTTTTCCCCATATTAAAAACCGACCTCGTGGGGAGGCAAGTAAATAGGAACTTTAGGAAAATCCGAAAATTTCCACTTGACACTATTTCAAAACAATTTATTCAATGAAATCGGATATAAAATTATAAGTAAAATTAAGTATCCTATATCTTCACAAGGCCACATTTCACTCAGGCAGAGAATATTGTTTCTATTTACTTGCCTCCCCACGAGGGAAGAGTTAGACACAAGGCGGTTTTTAATAAGGGGAAATTCATCTCCCTATAAAGGGGCACTTTGGATAGGAACACAAATAAAAATTGTCTCAGTCTAGCAGGTTTTCTCCTCCACTGACTAAGGACAAAAAATGTGAAGTGTAGTATCAGAACAGATACTACATTTTGTTCTTATTTATATAGTTTATTGCATGAAATTTACAAATTGAGTTACAACACAAAAATGAAAAATAACATACAAGAAACTTAGGCATGAAGTGCGTGGAAGAGGAGGAGGGGTGTAGGGTCTTTCTAAATGATCTCTAGAACTTTGAAGAATACTAGGTACGTTCAAAATGAATGCCGATGCTCCAAAGGAATAATAGTCGGTTAAAAGTTTACAAACATACTTTTCGTGCGTTTTTGTGGCAAAAGTACCAATAACTCTACAAAAACCACTCCACCGACAAGTACCCTCTCTATGGAGAGGATTGCCAAGTCTGTAAGCCTTGTCTGAATCATCGTTGATCGAAAGTAGTTCTTTATGAGCTTCAGTTTCGAAAAAACGCATCACAGCTAGCAACGCTAATAATTCGGGTAAGGAAAATGCGGAGTAAGATCACCATATTAGGGGCAGAATTAAGGTGTTATCTCTGTATGAAGTTCAAAGGTTCAAGAGGCCCATTGATTTTGTCTTTTCCTGAAGTTTTCACAAAATACTTTAATCGCTTCCTTTCGGCAAAGAATTCATCTTTTTCTATATTTTTGTTAACTTCACGAAGCTGACAATCATAATTATCATTAAGCAAATTTGACAGTGTAAGAAAAGCGTATTTACTTGCAAGATCGTGACTTGTTGAAATCTGCAAGATATTTCTTCAGTCCACCTGTCTATGACAGACAGTATTCCCCGTCTCAACTCAGTATCAAACCCCAGTGCTGAATCAGTCAATCGTTCACCATTCGTTGCTTTTTGTTAATACGATGCTCCATGCTTATCCCCATTTCAGAGCAGAGTCTTTTTGACTCGTCTATTGCAGTACCCAGCATCTTTTCTCTATTCTGTAGAAGGCAATCTCTCAACGCTGACAGAACTTTGTTGCAGATCCAACACTTTTGTTTGAAGATTCTTCTGGGCATCATTGATTTCTGGGATAATAGTTTTCCAAAGGCTCAAAAATGAAAGAAACGGAAACGAAAATAAGAATTAAAGATCTTGTGGTTGTATTTTCTCCTTCTTCTGTGAGCTGTTTCAGTGCAATGACGACTTGCAATAATTTTTTATCACAACATTTACAGCGTCTGTTCGACTACTCCATAACCAATCCAGTGTGCAAAAAATGTAATAAAGTGAACCGCTACAGAGGCTGCACATACACAAATCAAATTTAGTGAATGGTTTGTGCATTATACAAATAGAGTTTTTGGGTTGATTTTGGAGATGCGTTTTCTGCACACTCGATCGGTGGCCTGCTATAACAGCGGCATGATCAAATACAAGCAAGCTGAATCCCATCGTTCTCCAGTTCTCTCAAATTCAGTTCAGAAATTTACCTTAAAGATTGTCTCGATGAAGCAGAGAAACTACTCTCCGACCTTCACCTCATTTTCGTCAATTTTTAGGTAGTTCAATACCTCATTCATTTGATCTTTGTTAGATACATAAGGAGTGCTATAATAAATTAGGAAAATAAATTAGGAAAATACTTGCTGATCGATGATAGTCATGTCTTGCGAAAATGCTCACAAATTCATTTTGAATTTCTGGTGACAGATAAGAAGTAGCGATTTTTTCCCAGGTTAACTTTCACCAAATTTTCACGGAGCTTGGCCAATAAATTTACCAATTGTAAAAAATTGCCTTTGTTTTCTTGACCTCTTTCATCATCATGAATGTCTTCCAAGTGACCTCGCAGTGCCAGATTGGCAAGAAACTTGATGATGTCCAGCAATCTAGCTAGGATTTCCCGCTACTTCTTAGTTTCCTTCTCAATAAGATTTTGCTTTACTTAGCTCCTTCCAGTTAAGGAACGTCTGAACTTGATTCGTGTTTCTATACATTTGGATTTAATTTCCACCAATTCATAAACCCATATCAGCAGAAAAACTCTACAGTCCAGTTGAAAACAGTCTGCAGCAGTAGCAAAATAAGGCTTCTCTGGAAGCCTTACGTTCCTGTTCGTGCTACTTCTCTGAATTCATGATCGAGGTGCTGCACAGCAGCAGATCCCTGCCGGACAAACATAGCGCAAATTTCACGGTTAATCGCAACAGGCCATAGACCAACATCTAACTTTCCAATTCAACTTTTGATTGACTGTAACTAAATACTTTTCAAAGTATTTCCTTATTTAACAAAGTATTATAAAAAATACAAGGAATGGGCAATCTTGACTAAAGTCGTATGCAAGATGGCGGCCGCGAACGGATGTAAAGAACGACAAGGAACGCACATTTTAGGGAAGCAAAATTAGCGAGTCGACTGTACAGCCTAGTAAGTAAAAAAACAAACAAAAAAACAACAGCAACTCGTCTGCTGATATCAACAACGAATAATAAGCGTGTTTTAATTTTTGACTACTCTATACTTGTTTTGAATATGTTAATAATGAAATGAAATAACTAATAAATATTTTTGTGTCAACTAGACTGTAGTTTCACATAACATTTTAAATAAAAGATACCGTAAAAATTGAATTTCATCATCCTTTCTCTGCATAATTACCAAAAAAAAAAAAAAATGAAATGAAAAATTTAAGAAAATTTTTCGTTTTTTTTTTTTAAATGGACGAAACAATAAATAAACGAAAAACAAATGTTACCAAAAGCAAGCAAAGTTACTCTTTTTTACCTAACTATATAAGATTTAAGATTTTAAAAAAAATGTATTTATTTTTTTCTATTTCTCTATTTTTACCCTCTCAAAATGCCGCTCGTTGCACTCTCCTTGTTACGCCACCGCAGCTTGCGACTCAACTTCCCACATAGTCTTTTTTTGGACATGATCCCAATTAGTAACCCCTCCCGTTATAATGTGCCTTGTTAGAGTGAAAAATAAAGAATAAATGAATAATTTTTATCAAGTTGAAACGTGATGGCAAAATGTTAAAAGATACTCTTGATGTCTAATTTTTTTAATGGCCGATATAAATAAATCAATAAAGATTTGCGGGAAATACATGTGTTCATATTATACTACATGGAAGGACTGCAAATAAATAGGTTTAAAAAGAAAAATATTTTTTCTTTTTGTATGTAAAACCAAAATCTATCGCAATACTAATGTATTTATTCCCATTATTATTTCGTTCGATTTCTTTATATCAGTGTTATGGCTTGCAATAAGCCACAAAGAAAACAGAACAACGGAATAGAGTTTACACAATGTATTACTGGAACAACAACGTAAAAAGGTTACAACTGAAAAGAGTAATAAACGTGACCGAGCAGGCGAGGGTCCTCTGGTGTTTAATCCACACCTGGGATCAAAAGGTCTATGGTTTATATAATGGATAGAACAGTCCATTTGGAGGGGGATTCCCCAACAACACCCCCCTCCCAAGCTGATTTCCGCGGTTGTGAAAATCAGTATTTCTTCCTTTTGGGGCAGACCACCAAGGGGTCTGTGCGCTTCCTCTTTCTACCGGAGCGTCTCGGTTTTGACATCCCTTTCGGAAGATCTATGTCAAAACAGTCATACACAGTTTCAATCGCCTCACTGCCGTCCTTAGGTGGATCTTCTTGATCCTCGTAGAAGCGTTCTTATGTTGGAACTTTGGGCCCTGAATGATGTATGTAACATGGCCGATTCTTCGTAAGATCGTGCCCTGTCCCAAAAAGAAACGTTATTTCTAAAATGTCTAAAATACACGTTATCTCCTCTGTTAAACCGTTTCGTTGGCATTGTAGAGGTTCTGTTGTGTACTATGTGTTTGGGTAGCAGTTTATTAAATACGGATTTTATTTTCCGTCCAAACATGATTTCTGCTGGGGATACCGCATATGGTTTGTTCGGATTTCTCGTGATTCTGTAAACCTGCAGAAATTGCTGAAGGGCCTTTTCTGTCGGTGTTCCAGACACCTTTTTAATGCCCTTTTAAGCGTATCGACTAAGCGTTCGGCCTGGTCGTTGCTTCTGGCGTGGTATTGGGGTGTCGTAATATGCTTGACTTGATACGTCTTGCAGAATTCTCTGAATTCTGTCGAGGTGAACTGTGTAGCGTTGTCGCTAACCGAACAGTCTACAACCCCAAACCGTGCAAACAATTCCATTAAAACATTTGTCGTTGTTGCCGTGGTCGTTTTTATTTTTCATCTTAGTACCTCTGGCCATTTACAGTAAGATTCAACTACTATCAGGTAGTAAAAATCCTCCACAGGTCCCGCATAATCGATGTGGATCCTCGACCATGGTTGTTTAGTCTTAGGCCAAGGTTTATATGTTCTCGGTGATGCTTTTGCAGCTAAAGCACAGCCTTTGCATCTGTTCACCATGTCGGTAATATCTTGGTCGATAGCTGACCAATAAACAAAACTTCTCATTAGGATTTTCATTCTGTTTATTCCTGGATGCCCCATGTGAAAATCCTTGAGAATTCTTTTTTGAGGAGTTTGAGGGATGACAACCCTTTCACCGTATAACTGTATTTCGTCGCAACCAGAAAAAATGTCTGAACTGGTGTCATCCAGTGCCAATTTCTGCTTCGTGGTTTGAATTAAATTGTCATTTAAGGATTCTGACTTAATTTCCTGAAGTGTGACCGGCAGTCCGCAGATAATATTGTTTATCATGGTTTTTACATCACGTAGTACCGCGATTACTGAATCTTCAAGAGGTTCCATTTTGACAGGAACCAGTCTCGATAGACCGTCTTCATGTGCTAGTTGTTTTGAGGGGAGAAATTGAATTGTAAAATTATAGTTCAGCAGAATAGTTCCCATTCTTAATAGTCGGTTCGCAGTGAATGTTGGAAGTTCTTTTTTTGATCCAAAAATGGATATCAACGGCTTATGGTCGGTTTGTAGAAAAAATGTCTTCCGTACAAGAACCAGTGGAATTTTGAAACTGCAAATATAATTTCTAGGGCCTCTTTCTCGATCTGAGAATAATTCTTTTCCGCTGGCAAGAGAGTCCATGATGCGAAAGCAATAGAGTGCCGGATGACTCGAAAATTCATTCGTTTCATACTTTCATCGAAATGTGAAATATTAGCGGAACCCGTGAATATTTCATGGTTCAGCTTTTCCAAACATTGTGAACATGCATTGCCATGCACGTTATATTCAGCAACATCTCGGATGTTGCTTGAAGTATATTCAGTCATGGAGGGGGGTATCTAGAGATAGCTGAACTTGATCGCGAAGTGTTACTTTATCAGATGCTAGGATATAATCTATCCTATATATGGCATAATTACGTTGACACACCAGTTCCCGTCAGATAACCGAAGTTAAGCAACGTTAAGCCTGGTCATTACTAAAATGGGTGACCATTTGGGAATTCCAGGTGCTGTATGCGCTCTTCACTTATCTCGGCATTGTTGCCACAGTCTTGGACCTCTCTTTGCCACTGGATTCAAACAGTGCTGATTCAGGAGAGGTGTTGTTGGGGATTGCACAATCCTTGTCTCGCAATTACACGCGCAGCTATCTTTATAGGGGTGTCCATTGCCTCTTGAGACTGAACGGAGTAATCGAAGGAGATAACCTCTGGTCTATTAATAACAGTTGGAATAAAAGTTTTATACCTGTTCAGAACCATTTTCCAAAAATCATGGAAACTAAGCTTCTGTTCAGCAACTCTAGTTTTGAACGTTCTGCGCCTTCTGTAAGCCTAATACGTTTTTTAAGTCTCGGGGAGTCCATTTTGTTGAAATCATTTGGAATAGTGGTTTCTGTTAACAATAGCGGCGACACATTCAGGAGTCACCATCTGCGGTCATGTGCACTCTCTTAAAAAGGGTATAAAATTCTCAATGCCAGCGATTAACCGATCAGATACACCGGAGTCGACACAGTTCACATTATTTCTGAAACTGGAATTCAGAGGATTTTTTTAGGGAAGAAATACATAAAACTGTTCCATTTAGCCATTTTATTATCGATACCCTTTGCAATGGAATGGATATCCGAGATCTTCCTAAATTTGGATTTGATCTTAATTGTGACAAATGAGTGAGCGGAAGATCTCAGGAGAGATAGAATAATGGATGTGCACTGCTGTGGACAAATTGTCAGGAAAAGATCAATAATGCTTGTAAGATTTGCGGTACTTATTCAACTAAGGGCACGGTGGAAAATCGCAGTTGCAAATCAATTAACAGGAAAATTATTCGATATACTTACGTATCAAGCAAAACTAGGTATCTACACCAAAAATTAAGACATATTATATAATAAAATTAAAAAAATATATATAAATCAGTTTTATCACATTGATAAGAGTGGAAATACTCGTAAAGCAGCGGGAGATAACTCAGTCTGTCATTTAACCAAGTAAGAATTTTTGTCGGATCGGCAAAATACAATAAAACCGATTCTTCTATCTAATTAAAATTCTACTCGGCATTATTTCCTAATATTTTGTGTAGATAGCAATTTTTGTTCTATACATGTAGATGAAATGTTTTTTATTTGGAAATGCGATTTTTGATCCATTAGAATCGGCTACACGAGTGTTTTTTTTCTTTTTACATAATCTGTGTCAGCTTATAAGTAATAGCTCACTCGCGACAAAACATTCCTTCATCGTCAGCACTATTCCACATTGTAAACATTAATTTCGCCATAAACATAAAGACTAGCAAAAGAGTCACTAAACCAGTTTAAAAAAAATATGGGCAGTTTTTAGAGGTTCCTTCAATGACAGTAACTATATCGTTGTGGAGACGATAAATAGCAATCAAGGCAACTTCGTGTCGGCATTTCTTTGTAGACTACGTACATACACGGAATATGCCATCAGAATGCAAGTTTCAATGAAAGCGCGAAAGTCATTAAACAAAAATAAATAAATAAATAAATAAATATGTCTTTCAATACGATATGTTAACGTGAGATTTCCCTTCCCCGTGTTAAGCACTAAATAAATATCCATTCTTAACACAAGAAGAGGAGAGGTATGCTGCGCTTTGAAATGATCGTTTGGCTGTCTTCGTTTCAATACCTTCCAGTTGCTTAAATAACCTGCAAGAAGTTACCAACGCGAAATTACCGGAAATTGGCTCGTAAAGCTAATAATTACCTTTAATGTAAACGAGGTATTTTGAGTAAGTAGTGAAAAGACATCAAAATTTTGTATCTTCGTTAAAGGCCAAATGAAAACTCTGAACAAGGCACACATGAAAACTCTCTGAAATAGGCACACATGGAAACTCTCTGAACTAGGCACACATGGAAACTCTCTGAGGTAGGCACACATGGAAACTTTGAACTATGTACACATGGAAACTGTCTGAACTAGGCACACATGGAAACTGTCTGAATTAGGCACATGAAAACTCTCTGAACTAGGCGCACATTAAAACTCTCTGAACTAGGCACACATGGAAACTCTCTGAACTAGGCGCACATGGAAACTCTCTGAACTAGGCACACACGTAAACTCTGAACTACGCACACATGGAAACTGTCTGAACTAGGCACACATAGAAACTGTCTGAACTAGTACACATGGAAACTCTATGAGCTAGGCACACATGGAAACTCTATGAACTAGGCGCACATGAAAATTCTCGTAACTAGGCACACATGGAAACTCTCTGAACTAGGCACATATGGAAACTCTCTGAACTAGGCACACATGAAATCTCTCTGAACTAGACATACATGGAAACTTTGAACTATGTACCCATGGAAACTCTCTGAACTAGGCACACATGGAAACTGTCTGAACTAGGCGCACATGAAAACTCTCTGAACTGGGCACACATGGAAACTCTCTGAAATAGGCACACATGAAATCTCTCTGAACTAGGCACACATGGAAACTCTATGAACTAGGCGCACATGGAAACTGGCTGAACTAGCCACACATGGAAACTGTCTGAACTAGGCACACATGAACACTCTCTGAACTAGGCACGCATGGAAACTCTCTGAACTAGGCACACATAGAAACTCTCTGAACTAGGCACAGATGGAAACTCTCTGAACTAGGCACACATGTAAACTCTGAACTAGGCACACATGGAATCACTCTGAACTAGGCACACATGGAATCACTCTGAACTAAGCACACATGAAAACTCTCAAGTAGGCACACATGAAAACTCTGAACTAGGCACACATGGAAACTTTGAACTAGGCACACATGGAAACTCTCTGAACTAGGCGCACATTGAAACTCACTGAACTAGGCACACATGGAAACTGTCTGAACTAGTGTTATATTAAAAAAAAAAACGAAAAGCGGTTAAAGTTTAAATTTGAAAAGCAAGGTCAAGGACAAGAAGCGCAAAACTCTCTCTATATTAAAACAAAAAAATGAAAGTAAATAAATTAAAAATAGGAAATTAAAAATTTTTTAACTTTAAAAAAAATTTTTTTTTTAACTTTCAATTTTCTATTTTTAATTTATTTACTTTAATTTTTTTTGTTTTAATATAACAGACGCTCCATTTCATAAACTTAGCAATTTATTTGTTCTTCTGACCAGTTTTCTTAATTTAATTCTGGGACTTTCACGTGCATATCTAAGCTGACCTAATTATTAACGCTAACTTTTGCGCTTTTTGTCTGAGTCAGTTTGACCTTGCTTTCCAAATTTAAACTTTCACCGCTTTTGTTTTTTTTTTTTAATTAAAAAAAACTTTTTTTTAAACCTTAATTTACTTGATTCCTTCAGCCTTGACAGACGTGTTTTAAATATTCTCTTCAGTGCTTTTTCTTTTAATGATTTGGAATTCATTCCATTTGCGCTTTTTTCCAAGGAACTCTGCCTTTTGGATCATTTTGGACCATTTGGAATTTACCCACTGGATTGGAAATTTTAAATTCGACCGTTTTGGATTTTACCATTCTTGGATTTTTTACCCTTCACCGGACTATCCATTCATGTGAAATCTTTTTATCATTTTTCTTTTACCTCCTATTCCCCTTATCTCACCCTTTTTTTTAACCAAGTAAGATCTGTGACTTACTTGTAGTTTCATTAAATACTTTTCTATGCAAAATCCGATCCTGAATTTTGCTAATTCCTGCCCTCTGATGAGAAGGAGAGTATTTCTTCGAAACTCCGCGGATTAAGGACTATTCACTTATCTTGTGCTTCCTTTTTTAAAATTAAATATGTCTTTAACTCTTTTTCAAGATGTCTTTTAACATGTTTTATTTATCATTTGTTCATATATATATATATATATATATATATATATATATATATATATATATGTATATATATATATATATATAGTCATCCACATACAGTACTGTTTCGCTGTTTCACATATATATAACGCCCCGCAAAAGATTACAATACACATTTGAAACTGGTTAATCGCAGGCAGACTACTATTTATTATAAATTTGTATATCACTAATGGTGATTTCGTATGTGTCTGTCTGGAGCCGATACTCAACTTCTGTTTTTATACATTGTACGGAATAGTCATGTTAATAAACTGGTTTCCTTAGACGTACGCACATCTTTTAATATTAGTACGTAGTCTGTTTTCCAGTCACTAACTAAAGGGAAGTAACTGATAGTTTTTATTTAGTTATTTCCCTTACATAGACGTTGTGGTAGGTGCCTGTTTCCCAGCCACTAATTAAGGCGAAGTAACTCTGATGTTTTCACATAGTTTTTTTTTTACTCGTAATGAATACACAAACATTTGCCACGTACCTAATATATTATATTAAAATCGGACTAGAAGTTTGCTTTAGCTGGATTTGGGAAACAGTGTGTGCGATTTCTCATTATTTGGCATCGACAGTAATGGCGCATTAGGTGTGTCAGAAATTTTGCGAAAAAAGTGAATAATTCAACCCCATCTTTCCAAGCTTATAACTCCTCGAAAAATGTAATTCAAGCCCTAATTATTTTCAATTAAAGGAGCAAGGACCAAGGACCAAGGTTTCATTAAAAAAAAAAAACAGCGTTTTTTTTTTAAAAAAAAGGTTTTAAACTTCGAACTTTACAGGTAAATTTCTAAAAAACCGTTCTTTTTTTTGTTTTAAATTTTAATATATTATTTATTGACCTTTTCTCTTCAATTTGTGATATATAAGACTTTGGTACATAAATTAATTATTTACTTTTTAATAGACATTTCAAAATGGGGGGGCGTGAATTATTCGACCCCCTGTCTTTTCAAGCTTATAACTCATCGAAAAATGTAATTCAAGCTCTATTTTTTTTTCAATTAAAGGAGCTAGGATTAAGGTTCCATTAAAAAAAAGAAAAAAAAAAACAAATAACGTGGTTAAAAAAAGGTTTTAAACTTCAAACTTTACAGGTAAAATTAAAAAAAACACTACGTTTTTGTTTTTGTTTTAAATTTGAATATATTATTTATTGACCTTTTCTCTTCAATTTGTGAGTAAATTAATTATTTACTTTTCGGTGAGTAAATTAATTATTTACTTTTTAATAGAAACTTGAAAATGGGGGGGGGGCGTGAATTAAAAAAAAAACGTTTGTCTAAAATATTGCATTCAGTTTATTGGAAAGAACACAAAATTTCACATTGACCCTGAAAATATCGTAAAAATAGAATCAATAGAAAAATTTTGATAGATTTTTAAAGTTTAAAAATTGAAAAATATTGAGTTCGGAAAATTCATTACTGTTTATTAAAAAAAAATATTTCTATAACTTTTAAAGCAACTTTAATAGTTTATTTTGGAAGTATAATCCATAAAGAAAATAAATAACCCACGTTTAACAGAAATTACGAGATTTTTATATTTTATTCGCAGTTTCGTGTTAGGGGTGTCAAAAATTCTTACAAAAATTCTGATACACCTAATGGCGCATATCTACAATTTACTAATTTTTTTGACAACATAAACTGAACGATTCCAAATCTCGGTTTATATGAGCAAATGTAAAGTAGAAAATAGAAAGGTGATATTAATGTCCGTTTAAAAAATTGCATTGAATGCAGAAAACAAAATCATATAAATCAGCCTGCTTTTTTTTTTCGTTTGACTGATTGTTTTGTTTTGTCGAAAGAAGTCCCTATGGAACAATAAAAGCATTTGAGCTGACGGAAGATGCGCACAAAATGTAAAAAGAAATTCTGATATTCTCGTAACGATGGATCAAGGAAGATAATTCTTGCAAAACGAAATATTTTTTGGCTTTCTTTTATGTATTACAGCTTAAGACGTTTTTCCATTTCTATTTTATTAATATACAACGTGTGATAATCGTATCCTCCTTAACCGCTAACTAATAGTGATAACATAGATTTGGTGACTAAAGTGAAACGTCCAGGAGGTGGTGGTGACTATGTTGTTAACAAAATGGATTGGCAACCTGTCTGTGCTAAGTTCGAGTTCAGTTTGTTCTACAGAAATAGGTTCACTTAGAGACGTTGGCAACATTCAGTGGTCCCTCCCGTAAGTGCGGGAGATCCTAGAAAGAATTCTTAATAGAAAGATACCGGAGAAACTACTGCCAACAAAATCACCATAGATGCTGTTCAACAACAACAACAACAACAACAACAACAACAACAACAACAACAACAACAACAACAACAACAACAACAACAACAACAACAACAACAACAGCAACAACAACAACAACAACAACAACAACAACAACAACACTTTTTATGTCATTCGTCTCACGAAAGTTTAATTTAACAAAAAAGGGGGAGGAACTATATAAGGTTGTAATAAAAGAGCCAGTATAGATGATGCATTTACTTTCAGCGCATCATAACATTCGCATCATCATAACATTCACATCACCATAGCATTCACATCATCATAGCATTCAAATCAGCATGGCATTCGCATTATCATAGCATTCAAATCATCATGGAATTCGCATTATCATAGAACTCGCATCATCATGCCATTCGCACCATCATGGCAGTTGCATCATCATAGCGTTCGCATCATCATGGCATTCGGATCATCATAGCATTTGCATCATAATAGCATTCGCATCATCATAGAATTCGCATCAGCATAGACTTTGCATCATCATAGCATTCGCATCATCATGACATTCGCATAATCATGGCATTCACATCTTCATGGCAGTCGCATAATCATGACAGCACATAATCATGGCATTCACATCTTCATGGCAGTCGCATAATCATGACAGCACATAATCATGGCAGTCGCATCATCATGACATTAGTATCAACATGGCATTTACATCATCACAGCATTCGCATAATCATAGCATTTGCATCGTCATGACACTTGCATCATCATGGCATTCGCATGATCATGGCATTAGCATCATAATGACATTCGGATCATCATGACATTCGCATCATCATAGCATTCGTATCATCATAGCATTCACATCATCATAGCATTCGCCTCATCATAGCATTCGTATCATCATGGCATTTGCATTATCATGACATTCGGATAATCATAGCATTCGCATCATCATGGCATTTGCATCATCATAGCATTCGCATCATCATAACATTCGCCTCATCATAGAATCTGGATAATCATAGTATTCGCATCATCATGGGGTTCACTTCATCCTGGCATTTGCATCATCATAGCATTCACATCAGCGTGGGATTGACATCATCATAGCATTCATATCATCATAGCATTCACATCATCGTGGCATTTGCATCATCAGGGCATTCACATCATCATAGCATTCACATCATCATAGCCTTCGTATCATCGTAGCGTTCACATCATCATATCATATCATCATTGCATTCGCATAATCATAGCATTCGCATCATAATAGCATTCATATCATCATAGCATTTGCCTCGTCATAGCATTTGGATAATCATAGTAGTCTCATCATCATCGCATTTGTATCACCATGGCATTCGCATCATTATAGAATTTGCTTCATCATAGCATTCGAACCATCACAGTATACATATCATTTTGGCATTCGCATCATCATAGCAGTTGCATACTCATGGCATTTGCATCTTCATGGGATTTACATCATCATAGTATTTGCATCATAATAGCATTCGGATCATCATGGTTTTCATATCATCATAGCATCCAGTTAATCATAGCATTTGTATCACCATAGCATTTGCATCATCATAAAATTCTCATTATCATAGCATTCGAATCTTCATGTCATTTACACCATCATAGCATTCGCATCATCATAGCGTTCACGTCATCATAGTAACTGCATCATCATAACATTCGGATCATCATAGCATCTGTATCATCATAGCAGTTGCATCATCATAGCATTCGCATCATAATGGCATTCGCATTATCATAGCATTCACATAATCCTGGGATTTGCATCATCATGGAATTCGCATCATCATGACATTCACAGTATCATTGTATTTTCATCATAATGGCATTCGCATCATCATAGCATTCACATCATCGTGGCATTCGCATCATCATAGTATTCACATCATCATAGCATTCACCTCATCATAGCATTTGCATCATCATGGCATTGGCATCATCCTAGCATTCACATCACCTGGAATTTGCATCATTATGGCATTCACATAATCATAGACTTCAAATTATCCTGGCATTTTCATGATCATAGCATTCACATAATCATAGCATTCACATCATCCTGGCATTTGCATCGTTATATCTACAACAGTGTAGTAAATAATGGGCAATCAACAATTCCCCCACTAATAAACAATCACGAGGTTGTCTCCTCAGCAACCGACAAGGCTAACATGCTTGCCAGTCGGTTTGCCTCAAACTCCACACTGGACCCTTCCAACCACCCACTACCTGACTTTTCTATGCGGACAGACGCCACGCAAGACGATCTGAAAACCACCCCTGCTCAGGTGCATGTTATCATAAAAAACCTTGACACTTCAAAAGCATGTGGACCCGATCTTATCCCAGCTGTGCTATTAAAAAAGTGATCAGCCGAAGTAGCTCCAGTTCTCTCCAAACTCTACAACAAATGCCTTAATGAAGCTTGCTTTCCGGGCTGTTGGAAAACTGCTTCTGTTGTACCAGTATTCAAGAATTCTGGCGAAAGGACTGACCCATCAAATGATCGCCCCATTAGCCTCCTCACACTTTTTGCCCAAATATTTGAGACCTTAATTAACCATGCTCTAGTCCATCATCTTACAGATGCTAACCTTCTGACTGACAAACAATATGGATTTAGACAAGCCCGTTCCACAGCTGACATCCTAACTGTGATCTCTGAACGTATATATCATTCACTGGACAAAGCGGGGGAGGACAGAGCGGTAGCTCTAGATATATCTAAGGCTTTTGACAGGGTATGGCATGAAGGTCTCCTCAGGAAAATTAGATCATACGGTATCACTAGCAGAATACTTAACATAATTAAATCCTTCTTAGATAAGAGAAAAATCCAGGTTGTCCTCGACGGTCGTACATCCAAACAATATGATATAAATGCGGAGGTGCCCCAGGGTTCTATTCTTGGACCTCTGTTGTTCCTGATATTCATAAATGACCTCTCCGACAAAATTGCCTCTGAGATGGGGATATATGCTGATGATGCTATACACTCTATGGCAGGCACGACAGGAAGACGAATGAACACATTTCTAAAGAAATGGCAGAAACACTAGAGGAAGACCTCCAATCTGTGGTGGAATGGGGGCAAAAGTGGTTGGTCGCGTTCAATGCTGCCAAGATTAAACTAGTTTCATTCAATAATTACAAGAAACCCTCTCTACCACCTATAGCAATGGCCAACGACTCTTTATCTGAGAGTACATCTTTCAAACTCCTTGGCCTAACGTTTACAGGAAACATGAGTTGGAACAATTACATTGAAGGCATTGCCAGGGCCGCTGCAAGAAAGGTGGGCTCTCTCTACCGTGCCAGAAAACTACTAACACCCGAAAGTATCCTGTACCTCTATAAGGCCACCATTCGCCCATGTATGGAGTATTGCTGTCACATCTGGGCTGGTGCATCTGCTACTAGTCTCTCGCTCCTTGACAAGGTTCAAAAGAGAGTCGCAAACCTGATAGGCCCTGAACTGGCATCTAAGCTTCAGCCTCTGTCCCATCGACGAAATGTTGCATCCCTCTGCCTTTTCTACAAGTATTTTAGTGGTGAATGCTCTGACGAACTGCAATCACTTGTGCCCCCCACGACGTGAGCACCCTCGACAAACCCGACAGGCTGCTAAATCCCACCCCAACACTGTAGAGATCCCTAGATGTAAAAGATATTTTTACTCCAATAGTTTCTTCCCCAGAACCGCTAGACTCTGGAATTTCATTCCAGGTCCCTGCTTCCCCAACAGTACTGACGTGCAGAAGTTCAAGTGTAACGTGAACCGACATCTTGCTGCCCAAATCCCTACATAGTACCCCAGCAGTTGCTGCCCCTGATAGTAGCCCCCTACACCAAAGTGGCAATTTGCCTTGTTTGGGGTGAAAATGTAATAAAAAAAAAAAATTAAAAAAATATCATCATAGCATTTGCATCATGATAGAATTCGCACCATCATAGCATTCGCATAATTCTGGCATTTGCATCATCATGGCATTCACATCATCATAGCATTCACATCAACGTGGCATTTGCATCATCATGGCATTCGCATCATCATAGCATTCACATCATCATAGCATTCACATCGTGGCATTCATATCATCATGGCATTCACATCATCATAGCATTCACATCATCCTGGCATTTCTATCATCATGGCATTTGCATCATCATGGCATTTGCATCATCATGGTTCGCCGCTCGATATCACATAAACACCTGGATGATTATCCATCATATCTCGTATTTTATGACAGTTTTCAATAATGCATGGTTATTCTTCATTTCAATGTGTGCGCGTGTATGTGTTTAACTGTATGTGGATATATGTTTGTACGCATGTATTTAAGTCCATGCTTATGTATGTCAATGTGTAATTATGCTTGTTTAGAAATGTAATTGTTAATGTTTTGTGCTAATTTAATTGTTTTTATGAATTTGTTCGCTTGACTTGTTTATTAAACGTTAATATGTTTTTATGTCAATGTTTATTTGTTTTTGTGTTTTTATTTGATAAAATTGTATGGATTTTAAGCAAATCAGTTTAGAAAAGGTGTGAAGTCACTTGATGTAAGCTGCAAAATTGTGGAACTTTTTAACTGCTCATTACTTTTCTTTTTTATGAAAATCGCTTGAGACAATGAATGAAGCCACTTAATGTAAGGTGCTAACAAGAACGAAAGATGATTATCGTAAAAGTAAGGAGAGCACATGCTAATTGGCCTTGGGCTTGAAAAGACCAAAGTTATAGGTAGGAGGAAAACTGTCAGGAGGAAGTTATACAAGCCTGGAAAGAACTTACTCAAATAGGAAGGTGTAATACAATGAGGTATCTAAATGGACACCATTAGACCAACGATTCAATCTAGTTGGAATTAATGGAAACAAAGAATAAATCTGACAATTCTGAAACACCAAAATAGTATTTACAGAAAAGATTGCGAATAGAAACACCACGTCTGTAAGAGAGAAGTTGGAGAGAAGAAGAAAGGACGGAGGTCAGTCAGATGACATATACGTTTCAATACTTTAGGAAGAAACCTTAAATGGCGCAGAAATTCACAAGCTCAAATATGATAACAGTAATCCATATATAGGGATAGAGAATTGCGTCAGCCGTGGAAAAGTTTTTAGAATGATAGCGAAAACCGTCTGGTTAGGCGACAAAGAAAGAACAACGGATCTAATATATAGACTCCAAAAAACGATTTGATGGGAAAGAAAGTTGTTGACACACCAAGGTTAATCAACGTGGAGGTTGGTTATTACTTAATAAATAAAGGGTTTCCAGAGAGGTAGTGCGTTTCTGAATTGGTCTCCAGGGGTTTCCTCGATTGGTTTCCATGCATAAGAGCACTATACGATGCTGGTCCATAGTAAAATGGCCCATTGGTGGCAAGGAATCAAACCTTTGTCAAGATTACTCTTGCATAGAAAGAACACAACGGATAAACATTACCGCAAATTTTGTTATTCCACTTATCGCCAAACTGATTTTGTTCTGAGAACCAAATGGCTTCGCTAATGATCCTACCAAAGTTAAAGAAAATAATGTTTCCATTAATTTGACCAGCCTCAATATGTATATTTGACTATGGAAGAATTAACTGATCCTGTTAATGAACCGAAAAAGAGATAGATAGATAGATAGAGAGAGAGAGAGAGAGAGAGAGAGAGAGAGAGAGAGAGAGCGAGAGAGAGACAGACAGACAGACAGACAGGCAGAGACAGACAGAGAGAGGGGAGGGTTAATATTTACAATGTGTATATCTATATGTGTGGTACGGGTCGTCTTTGTATGCATGAGAAGTTATTTTTGCATAGCGATTTGATTTTACTTACAAGCATATAAATGCAATTGGACATGTGCATTGCGCAATAAACAATAAAAAATGCATGTTAGAGTAAGATTTTCTAAAAAAATTATACAAACTTGTTTCTTTTTTTAAAACTCAACTAATTTTAATAACATCTTATTCTGTCATATGGAGGATTAAAAAATGAATTTCTCTAAAAATACTAGAGAGAAACTTTTAATGAATTCTTTCTTAGACTCTGTAACTTAAAAAATAATTTGCTTCCTTTTAAGTTTAATGTTGCTTTAGGAATAGAAATCCACTAAGCAAAATATTGGACCTTCTTGCTTACATATAAATAACTTGAAGCAAATCCAAAAACAAGCTTGTTCGCTCTCTATACTTCTGATTAATAAAATAAAACTAAACTAGATTTGCTTGAAGTCAATAAAACATGAATTACACTCTTAAACTCTTCAGAAACAAACTTGATTCTAAAATTCCCTATTGTCGAATATTGGTATCCCGGAAAACGCTAGATTACCTAATTGAAACGAAAATGGTTACGATTGTCAATGTTTAGTTAATAGAAAATATTTCGATAACAAAAAGGAATTTTATTTATTTTTTATTCTTATTTTTTTTTATTTTGTGTAATATTTGGACTATTATTCTCATCTTGGTTGACCTTTTTACAACGTTTCGGCCGATGTAACCTCCGACCATCTTCAGGTGCATTCACGCTGGATGTTATTGGTTATTAGTGAAAATTGTTTGGTTTATTTGCTTTCCCAACGAAAACAGCCGTTAGAAATTGAAAACGCAAATAGCGTCAAGTCTTTTTAATATTGTTATTAACTCCGGGTCCATTCCGGTTTTTTGATATGATAAATGTATATTTTTGAGATGAGGAATTATAATTATTTATTTATTTTTTAAAATTTTTTGTGTACTATTTGGCCTATTATACTCATCTTGGTTGGAATTTATTGATAAAAAATGTTCCAATAGCAAAACAATGACGTATTCACAGTTATATATTTACAATGAAAAATTTAGGAATATTAGAAACATTAAACGAATAGAATTTATCAAAACAATGTCCAAGAATAAGGACTGACCTCGTTATGTGACGTCAAATAGTCAAACTGACAAAAAAAGCATTTTCATATATTTTGCATCACAAACCAGTTAAAGTCACTTGGAGAGTTGGACAGATAGAGTCTGGGAGCTAGAGTTTTGTCGAAGAGTTGTCAGATCAGCCGTGGGGGCATTTCCACTGGCAGACTAGAGAAAATATGAAAGACAAAAGAGAAAAGAGCGTGCACTCCGAGAGCAGACAACCATGGAAATAAATTTTAAATATCCCTACCTCTACTATTATATAAAAGGAACTTTGTCTGCGTGTGTTTGCGTGTGCGTGAGTTTGTTTTCCAAGAACTTGAAAGCGCCTGGGCCGATTTTTATGTAAATTCACAGGAAAGTACTTCATATGCCTGGCAGTGTTCTTATATAGGTTTGTATCGAAATGTATTCGATAAGTATCGTTAATCGATAATCAAAATAATCCGATAAAAGAAGGAACAGGTGATTTTGACTAAAGTTAACACCTTACGCAGTCTAACATCACGAGTGCATTAGAGAAGTTTTATTACCACACAAGCAGAAAAGTCTGACATAAAATCAATAGTATGTTCTTTGATATGACAGAAGCGCGTTCGAAATTAATGTTTCTGCTAAATACACAATTTCACGATGATACTTGACTTTTCATTTGAAACTTAAATTCAAACCTCTATCATCGCACACGCGGTAAGACCATATAAGAGTAGGTTCTTTGATATCACATGTTATCACAAAAGCCCGTTCGAAATGAATGTTACTGTTTGTGACGCAATTGAAGCATTTTAAACTTTAATTCAAGCCATTATATATAAAAATATTTTTATGAAATCAACAATAGATTCTTTATATTGTAATGTAGACTACAATGAATTGCGGAACAAGACACTAGGAGAGGCAAGTAGAGTTTCCTCCTGGTCCCCAACTAGAGCAGGCAATCAATCGATGTGATTGAAAAATGTGCGATTTCACCGATTTCATTGACAATAAAAATATGGGAGGGTGAAACATCCGTTGATCACCATTCAATCCCGGGCAACGTTGGGTCTCCCTGCTTGTAAAATATAAATTGGTCTTCATGAGTTCTTTGGAGGGAAGTGTACTCTATTTTAGAGCAGCATATCAAAGAGTTGCGACTCAGAAAAAGGTCTGTGTCTTCTTGTCCGATGTGTTGCGATATGACGAAGGTATGTTCTTGCTTTGTCTCATACCAAGCAGACAAAAATGTTTGTTCATCCCGTTTAATAAAGTGTCTCTCAAATGTTTATTTGTCCGATAGTGAGCTGTCCAATTTCATATGCTTAAACACTCACACATCCACTGCTCGATTAACATTAATACGTATACACACATCTCCTAAATTATATGAGCCGCGATGAACATATATGTAAATATACATTTATACACACACACACACACACACACACACACACACACACACACACACACACACACACACACACACATATATATATATATATATATATATATACAATATATATATACACTCGTTATATGCACGATACACACAATTACATGAAGCGAATTCCCATAATAGTTTATGAGTTCTAGTCATAGAGAAAATGTGAAATATGACATTGGTATCAAATGTCCAAATGTCATAAAGCTCAAAATAATAACATAAATCGCATAAAAAGAATTTGGCAGAATCCAAAAATTTAAATTGAATAAGGAGAATGAAAAACATATCAAGTTATAGATGAAAATGTTAGATGACCAGAGATCGATAAAAATATGAAACTCGCAAAAATTCATTGTCACTAGAGATTTTTTGTAATTTAGAACATTCTTCAAATCTATTTATTCAAAACATGTACGATTTGCGAGCACTTCTTTAAGGGATATAAAAAGAAGACAGAATTCCATGCGGTATTTGAAAAATATCCTCATACTAGAATAATTTTTGAAGCATTACAATGCAGATCTCGAAGTCGTTGTGGATATTGATAATAGCTCATGCGGTATTGACGTTTCCAAATTACACAAAATGAAAAGACGGATCGCTTAAACCAATGACTCACGCGTCTCATACATTACTTTCCGCAGAAAATACTAACGGATTACTTAGACTTATTATTAAAAAACATGCTGGATTCCTTGAAGACAGGGATTGCCTGAAGTAGAAGTAAAACATGTTTCTATAACAGTATTAGAAAGTTTCCGATAACATTCGAAGAAATAAAGAACATAAAATAAAATTCAAGAAAAGCACCAATAAATCTCGGAAGTAATCTGCGATGAAATCATGTAAGGCAATCAAGTGGTTGTTCCTGGAGAATTACAGAAAACACATTTCATGTCGGTCACCAAGGAATTTTATGGTTAAAGAGTCTCATAGGTAGTTATCTATATTGGACAAGTATGGGCAAAAACATTGAACATGTGGTGAACATATGCAAAGGATGTGCTTTGGCAACGGAGGTACTTCTGTAAAATTCATACCTTGGCCCCAAATTGACCAACTATGGTTAAAAATTTATACTGATTTTGCTGACCCAGCCAACTGAATTGTTTCTATTACCTAATAGTTGTGCATAGTTTCTGAAAACGTCCGAAAATAGTAAAATGTAAGAAACCACGGAAGTAACCATTAATTTTCACACGAATTAAAAGTTTTTCGCCAAACTTTTGTTATGGAGAATATCACGACTGAGACGGACCATGCGAAAAACAATCACCAGATAGAACGGCATGTAGATGATGTGAGGAAAGTAATGCAAAACATGACTCACACAGGTGACGCCATCTTTGCCTGTCTATCGTGTGGAAGGAAGGGTAGAGAATATATATATATATATGTATATATATATATATATATATAATTATTTTTTTTTACTATAATAATTAAATATATATATAGCATTGATCTGCATATGATGACAGTGGCGGCTGTGAAAAGGATGAATGGGAAAGCATAGAGGAGTCTTTTTTCTTTGGACAGCTGAGAGAGACAGAGAACGAACGGTGAAAATTATTGTTGAAGTCAGAAATGTTGTGTTATTGACTGTATATATAATTTTCTCGTTTACAATTTTCACATGCTTGCGAAATTATGTATACACCTTACAATTCTTTTGTCGTTATTCTCAAAATCAAGACAGACTAATTTGTCAACATAAAAGTTTATTTATAATTAACTTTTGCCCATCATCAAAGAGGGAGAGACGGGATATAACAACTGTGTTGAACTGGAAGTTGTGTGTGTGTGTGTGTGTGTGTGTGTGTGTGGCAGGCGACGGCGGAGAAATGTCAACCACTCTAAATGATTCGGTCTTCTGTCTTCCCCTCTCTCTACAATTGTTTATGTTAACTATCTTAAAAAACAGCATTCATAAAATGTAAATACTAAAACTATTTAATTGTTCCTTTTTTATTTTGCGTTGTGCGTTGTGTAATTCTAACTTCCCGACCCTTCTTTATTTTCGATGTTAATTACAATTCTAGTCATATTTTATAGGATACTAGAATGTAGATCAAAGTTTATCTGGAATGTGCGTGTGTGCACACCTGTGCTTTTATTGATGTCGCCCCGCTCGATATCCAACAGAAAGAATTCGAACAAATATTAATTATTATTATTAATATTTTAAAATTATATTAAGTACACTTAAGAAAGTGAGAAATATAGGACGATCTCAAATAACAATGTTCCACATTAATTGGCGTCAATCGAAGCAAAGAAAATTAAAACTGTTTCTGAAAGATTATTGCTGACCCATACGAAACCAGGAATGTCACGAAGAAATGTTTCAGTGTTGGACACAAGTTTTCTTCGGTTGTTCAAAAACAATAAATCCTATTGGGAAATTAAACTAAAAATAAGCAGACTGAAAACATGGTAAAGTGACTAAAGTTTACCTACCAAAAGAAAATTAATAAGATTAAAAAGAAAACCATATTCAAATGCTATCGAGAATAATACTTCAAGGAAGAACTAATGGATGTCTTGTTCGACAGGTTTTAGATACCAACTCCACAAACAGATTCTAAACGACAAAGATCACAAATAAAACATAGGATTATGGACTTGATTGTAATACCCCCCCCCCCTTAAAAAAATAAAACATTGACTCAATAAGCAGCAAGGCTAAAATGGAGCGATGTTATGGTGTGATGCTTATGTACTTGATTTTAAGACTAGATGGGGTTTTTCTAGATACCATGTTTAAGGAAAGTTACGGCAAAGTCTCGAAACAGTCTTGGAGTAATCTTTCTGCAAAATAATATTCCATACTTTTGTAAATGCATACTCTTGCAAACATAACATTGTAATGTCTGATGTATTATCAGCATTTCAAGATCACAGCATTTTAATAAGCTTTAGTTTTGGAGAACGTGTTGCGTAGGCAACAGAAACTGAAAGAAACAAAAACAGCCAGATAGTAATGTGGTTAGAAGCTAAGAAAAAAAAAGTCTTACTGTGGGTGCTCAGCGAGTGAGTTCAGGCCGAGAAAAGGAAAAACAAAAATGGCGGCCAACATTTTATTACGTGCGTTCTCGCATAATCTCGTGTGCGCGTGAAGCTGGAAACTACAAAACGAGCTTCATTTCTCGGTGCTGAGCGATTCCAGATCGGGCAGGAGAGTAAGCGCAACGGGAGTGGAGATACTTTCTTAAATTATAATTTTTTTGTGTGTGTTTGAGGTAACCCCTCCCACCCTCGTTACGGAGATTCAAGCTATTTCGGCGATGGCCAACCGCAGGTGAAAGCAATATGATTAAGCCTTTTAATGGCGACGGTGATGTGATGGCGTGGCTTAAAAAAGTGGACCTTGTGGCAAGGATTCAAAAGTTGGACGATGTGGCCGCAGTAATACCACTGTTTCTAGAAGGGGACGCGCTGGCCCTCTATTTGGAGCTCAGCAAGCGAGATCAGGGTGACGCGGACGCCATCAAGGGTCGACTAATCGAAGCTTTTGCAGAGGGGCCTTTCGAAGCCTTTAATAAGTTAAAGGAGAAGACGTAGACTGGTGAATCTGTTGATGTCTACGCGAACGAGATAAGGAGATTGGTTGAGTTGTCGGGACACGCCACGAGTCACATATTCAAAATGAAATTCATTACCGTGTTTCCGGAAGAGATATCGAAATGTTTGCAGCAGGTTACGGGAGTGGAGACGCTGGATGTGAGTGAGCTGCTCAAAACTGCAAAGATCTTGGTAAGCACCCAGCCTACGGAGTCTGGAGAGACAATAGCAACGGTACAGCAGGATGTGGTAAGGAGTCTGCCGAACCCGAGTGTGGCATGCTTCGAATGTGGGGGACCACACATGAGAAGAGACTGCAGGAAGTTCTTGCAACAGACAGTGTGTTATAAATGCAATCGGAGAGGCCATTTAGTGGTGCAATGCACGAGTTCGGGAAACTGGCAAGGGGAAGCCGACGCGCCAGCGGCCGCCCCAATTCGGGAATAGTGGTGCACTCGCAGCAGATGCCCAAGCAGAAGATCGTGGTGGAAGGACAGGGAGTTATGGCCCTGATCGACACTGGCTGTACCACTACCATGATGCACACGACCCTGATTAGTAGATGGAAAGGGAAAGGTGAAGTAGTGGCATTCGATGGGTCGCGAGTGAAGTGTCGAGGGAGGAAGACCGTCACAATTGATATTACTGAACACCGGATGAGGGTCCATGCAATTGTCACTGATCATCTGGTGCCTGGCGTCCAAGCCATCATTGGAATGGATGTTATATGCTGACTTGGAGGCGTTACCATCATATGCAACAACGTGAGGTTCGGACTAGCTGAGTGCGCAGTGACAGAGCAAGCTCCCGGAGGGACCAACAAGGCCAGGGAGGAAAGAAAAATGTCGATCAAAGATCAGGACTTCCGAGCAGAATTCGACGGAGGGCAGTTGACGGTGGAGTGGACATGGAAACATCAAGCGCCATCGCTGACAAACAGGGTGACGTGCTACACTAATTCGCGCAGAGAAGGGGCGAGAAAGTTTGAACAAGAAGTGGACCGATGGATTGAGGAGGGTATACTGCTGCCTTGGACGGATGATGTTGAGTCGGGCATTTTGCCGTTGATGGCTGTTCTGCAACCAACTAAAGGGAAAGTAAGACCGGTCCTTGATTTCCGAGAGCTGAACCAACATGTTGAGTGCCATACTGGAGGCGACACCATAGATGCGTGCAGTGAGACCATTAGAGAATGGAGGCAGATGAATGGCGCGTCTACGTTGGCAGATCTAAAATCTGCCTATTTGCAACTCCACATCGCCAAGAAGCTCTGGAAATACCAGTTAGCCAGGTACAAAGGCAAAACCTACTGCCTTACGCGAGTGGGGTTCGGGTTGACACGCCAGATCATGTCAACTATCCTCAGAAAGATTCTGGAGACAATGGGAAAAGGAGATGGGGCAGTGAGTTCATACATAGACGACATTCTTGTGAATGAAACTCTGGTAACTGCCAAGGAGGTGATGGCTCATTTGAAGAGGTTTGGGTTGGTGGCCAAAGCGCCTGAAAAATTAGATGGAGGGGCTGCTTTGGAGCTAAGGCTGAAACAAGGTGCGTCGGGCAGCCTAGAGTTTCGAAGGGGGAACGAGATCCCGCAACTGAAGCACGAGCTCAACAGACGGGAACTTTTTCCCATATGCGGGAAGTTGATCGGACATTACCCCGTTGCTAGCTGGCTTAGACCAGCATGCAGCTACATAAAGAGGCATGCCGAAGGAAGAGGATGGAATGATAAAGTGGGAGGAAGTGGGAGGAAGAACGGTCGCCATGATGGAAGAGCTCCTGAAAGAAGCAGAACGGCAAGACCCAGTCCGGGAAACCTGGAACGTACCGCGAACATTGAATGGAGTCGTGTGGTGTGATGCAAGCAGCATTGCAGCAGGGGTCGTTTTGGAAGTTGGAGGAGTGGTTGCAGAAGATGCGGCCTGGTTACGGAAGAAGAATGATGTCAGCCACATCAATGTAGCAGAATTAGATGCGGTAATCAAAGGGGTCAATCTGGCCTTGAAATGGGGACTGCGTGACATTTGCATCAAAACAGACTCTTCCACGGTGTTTGCTTGGCTAAAGTCCCTCATTTCAAGCGAACAAAAGTATAAGAACGAAAGGGGCAGCAGAGATGTTAGTGAAGCGAAGGCTTGGGATGCTAGCTGAGCTGATGCAGGAGTTTAGTTTGAAGCTTCGCGTAGACATGGTGGCTTCTGAGAAGAACCGAGCAGATGCTCTCAGGAGAGTGAAGAAGAGTTGGCTTTTGCCAAAGAAAGATGTTGTTGCTGCATCGGATCTAGATGATGTTGGCGTGCAAGAACTGCACAATCTGCACCATATGGGGGTAGAGAGGACGTGGTACTTGGTGAAGAAAGTCGACCCGAGTGTCACCAAGGAGCAAGTGAGGCAAGTGGTCAGGACATGCGACAGATGTCAGTCGATTGATCCTGCTCCAAGCACGCATGAAGCTGGTCAATTGGGGGTGAGTGGGACCTGGGAGAGACTGGCATGCGATGTCACCCATTACAGGGGTGGACTTTACCTGACCATGATTGACTGCGGACTCGGGCGATTAGCCCTATGAAAGAAGCTACGTGGAGGAACAGGCGATGAAATAGCGGCAATCCTCGATGAGGTGTTTTTGGAGCAAGGTTCTGTGGAAGAACTGTTAACTGACAACGGGACCGCATTCAAGTCAGTAGCAGTGACGGAAGTAATGAAGAAATGGAAGATCCAACAATTTTTCAGAGCTGCCAACAGACCCAGTGGCAACGGGATCGTGGAGAGAAACCACCGTACCATAAAGGCAGTTGCGGAAAGAGGAGGCACCTCACCTGAGCAAGCCGTCTACTGGTATAATATGTCGCCTAGATTGCCAGAGACGGTTCCGCAACTGTCAACGTTCGCATATTCCTGGAGACATCCCAGGGTTGAGCTGGCAAGCAGAGTGGCAGAGGCCACAGGGACCATTAAACTCGGGGATGATGTATGGGTGAAGCCACCGGGGGCGCGCTGTACCACACAATGGAGTAGAGGTTTCGTGACTGGGAGGAACACTAAAAACAACATTGTGGTGGACGGGGTACCGAAGCACATTCTCGACATCAGACCAGTGGAAGGCGAAGCAACGGAGGGCAATGTGCAGCAACAGGAGGAGGATGAGACACCTCAGAGCCCAAGTAGAGAGAGGTGACCGCCACAGTGGATGAGAGACTACGAAATATGATCTTGAGATCAGAGAAGCATGTGGTTAGAAGCTAAGAAAAAACGGCTTACCGTGGGTGCTCAGCGAGTGAGTTCAGGCCGAGAAAAGGAAAAACAAAAATGGCGGCCAGCATTTTATTACGTGCGTTCTCGCATAATCTCGTGTGCGCGTGAAGCTGGAAACTACAAAACGAGCTTCATTTCTCGGTGCTGGGCGATTTCAGATCGGGCAGGAGAGTAGGCGCAACGGGAGTGGAGATACTTTCTGAAATTATAATCCTTTTTTGTGTGTTTGAGGTGACCCCCCCCCATTTCGGAGATTACAATATTTTGCACTTTTTCTGACATCTGTCACAAATGGATCCATCTCAGCCATTCAATAGCTTATACACACCACCCCCGCCGAAACGTCTGCAAAACGAATCTCCGAAGACAACATAGAAACGTCCAAGTCCCTAACATATTCTTTGCCAAGATGAGAAAACGATATTAAGATGCTGCCGAGAATAATACGAAACCAGAACGTGAAGAATGTCACAACAAGATGCTTCAATGTTTGAGATTTAAAACATGTGAACGATAATTTTAAAAGGGATCTTATATATTATAATCAACCAAATTCCATTCCATACAAAGAAAAATTACTTCCAGAGAAATATTGATAAAACTGTTAAGGTAATTAACAATTCAAAAACAATAAAAGCAGACAAAACTCAAAACTTCTGCAAACTTACTAAGCAAGAATATTATGAATTACTTTGAATATTACGAAGAACTATAAAACATTAATTTAGATATCGTAAATTAAATTAATTTGGACAACAAAATAATAACCGATAATTTACAAATTGGGCATAGAATGAGGAACATACATAGCAAAGATGCATACACCCTTCTCAAAGATCACAAACCGGTCTTTATTTATAAACGTGACACATACAGGAAAGATGCATACACCCTTCTCAAAGATCACAAACCGGTCTTTATTTATAAACGGGACACATACAGGAAAGATGCATACACCCTTCTCAAAGATCACAAACCGGTCTTTATTTATAAACGTGACACATACAGGAAAGATGCATACACCCTTCTCAAAGATCACAAACCGGTCTTTATTTATAAACGTGACACATACAGGAAAGATGCATACACCCTTCTCAAAGATCACAAACCGGTCTTTATTTATAAACGTGACACATACAGGAAAGATGCATACACCCTTCTCAAAGATCACAAACCGGTCTTTATTTATAAACGTGACACATACAGGAAAGATGCATACACCCTTCTCAAAGATCACAAACCGGTCTTTATTTATAAACGTGACACATACAGGAAAGATGCATACACCCTTCTCAAAGATCACAAACCGGTCTTTATTTATAAACGTGACACATACAGGAAAGATGCATACACCTTTCTCAAAGATCACAAACCGGTCTTTATTTATAAACGTGACACATACAGGAAAGATGCATACACCCTTCTCAAAGATCACAAACCGGTCTTTATTTATAAACGTGCCATATACAGGAAAGATGCATACACCCTTCTCAAAGATCACAAACCGGTCTTTATTTATAAACGTGACACATACAGGAAAGATGCATGCACCCTTCTCAAAGATCACAAACCGGTCTTTATTTATAAACGTGACACATACAGGAAACTGACCCATTAAATTATCGCCCTATTAGCCTCCTCCCACTTTTTGCCAAAATATTTGAGACCTTAATTAACCATGCTCTTGTCCAGCACCTTACAGATGCTAAACTTCTGACCGACCGTCAATATGGATTTAGACAAGCCCGTTCCACGGCAGACATCCTCACTGTAATCTCTGAACGCATATACCATTCACTGGACAAAGCGGGAGAGGGACGAGCGGTAGCTCTAGATATATCTAAGGCTTTTGACAGGGTGTGGCATGAGGGTCTCCTCAGGAAGATTAGATCTTACGGTATCACTGGTAGAATACTTAACGTAATTAAATCCTTCTTAGATAAGAGAAAAATCCAGGTTGTCCTCGACGGTCGCACATCTAAACAATATGATATAAATGCGGGAGTGCCCCAGGGATCTATCCTGGGACCTCTGCTGTTCCTGATATTCATAAATGACCTCCCCGACAAGATTGCCTCTGAGATGGGGATATATGCTGATGACACCACACTCTATAGCAGGCACGACAGGAAAACAAACGAACATATATCTAAAGTAATGGCAGAAACACTAGAGGATGACCTCCAATCAGTAGTGGAATGGGGACAAAAATGGATGGTAACGTTCAATGCCACCAAGACAAAACTGGTTTCATTCAATAATTACAAGAAACCTTCTCTACCACCTATAGCAATGGCCAACGACTATTTATCTGAGAGTACGTCTCTCAAGCTCCTTGGCCTAACGTTCACTGGAAACATGAGTTGGAACAGTTACATCGAGGGCATTGCCAGGGCTGCTGCAAGGAAGGTGGGCTCTCTCTACCGTGCTAGAAAACTTTTAACACCCGAAAGTATCCTGTACCTCTATAAGGCCACTATTCGCCCATGTATGGAGTATTGCTGTCATATTTGGGCCGGTGCATCGGCTACTTGTCTCTCGCTCCTTGACAGGGTTCAAAAGAGAGTCGCAAATCTGATAGGCCCTAAACTGGCATCAAAACTTCAGCCTCTGTCCCATCGGCGAAACGTTGCATTCCTCTGCCTGTTCTACAAGTATTATAATGGTGAATGCTCTGAAGAACTGCAAGCACTTGTGCCCCCACGACGTGAACACCCTCGACAGACCCGACAAGCTGCAAAATCCCACCCCCACACTGTAGAGATCCCTAGATGTAAAAGATCCTTCTACTCCAGTAGTTTCTTCCCCAGAACTGGTAGACTTTGGAATTCCATTCCGGGTCACTGCTTCCCCAACTGTACTGACATGCATAAGTTCAAGTGCAACGTGAACCAACATCTCGCTGCCCTAATCCCTACATAGTACCCCAGTAGATGTTTCCCCTGATAGTAGCCCCCTACACCAAAGTGGCAATGTGCCTTGTTTGGGGTGAAAATGTAATTAAAAAAAAAAAAAAAAAAAAGATGCATACACCCTTCTCAAAGATCACAAACCGGTCTTTATTTATAAACGTGACACATACAGGAAAGATGCATACACCCTTCTCAAAGATCACAAACCGGTCTTTATTTATAAACGTGCCATATACAGGAAAGATGCATACACCCTTCTCAAAGATCACAAACCGGTCTTTATTTATAAACGTGACACATACAGGAAAGATGCATACACCCTTCTCAAAGATCACAAACCGGTCTTTATTTATAAACGTGACACATACAGGAAAGATGCATACACCCTTCTCAAAGATCACAAACCGGTCTTTATTTATAAACGTGACACATACAGGAAAGATGCATACACCCTTCTCAAAGATCACAAACCGGTCTTTATTTATAAACGTGCCATATACAGGAAAGATGCATACACCCTTCTCAAAGATAACAAACCGGTCTTTATTTATAAACGTGACACATACAGGAAAGATGCATACACCCTTCTCAAAGATCACAAACCGGTCTTTATTTATAAACGTGACACATACAGGAAAGATGCATACACCCTTCTCAAAGATCACAAACCGGTCTTTATTTATAAACGTGACACATACAGGAAAAATGCATACACCCTTCTCAAAGATCACAAACCGGTCTTTATTTATAAACGTGACACATACAGGAAAGATGCATACACCCTTCTCAAAGATCACAAACCGGTCTTTATTTATAAACGTGACACATACAGGAAAGATGCATACACCCTTCTCAAAGATCACAAACCGGTCTTTATTTATAAACGTGACATATACAGGAAAGATGCATACACCCTTCTCAAAGATCACAAACCGGTCTTTATTTATAAACGTGACACATACAGGAAAGATGCATACACCCTTCTCAAAGATCACAAACCGGTCTTTATTTATAAACGTGACACATACAGGAAAGATGCATACACCCTTCTCAAAGATCACAAACCGGTCTTTATTTATAAACGTGACATATACAGGAAAGATGCATACACCCTTCTCAAAGATCACAAACCGGTCTTTATTTATAAACGTGACACATACAGGAAAGATGCATACACCCTTCTCAAAGATCACAAACCGGTCTTTATTTATAAACGTGACATATACAGGAAAGATGCATACACCCTTCTCACTTGGCTCATAGCTCCTACTGAACTAGAAATAGGTAAATCAGTAAAAGAATATTATAAAGGATTAACATTCAGATTAAGTCTACTTATATAACTAACTGTGGATTAAGACGACTGAGACAATCAACTGGTTCTTCAATATTGAAAATAAAGAAAAATGCTTTTATACAATTCGATATTGAAAGCTATTATCCATCGATTAGCAATGAATTCTCCGAGGAAGTAATACAATTTATCACCTTTCTTTCTAACATTTCTGATTATGAAATCGAAATCATTAAGAAATGTAGAAATACAATATTGATAAGTAATGACGAACAGTGAATAAAAAATAAGAGACCAGGTCGACTAATTTGATATATCTATAGGCTTTGAACTTAGCTAAAATGACTAATATTGTTGAACTTTATATGTATAAACTGACTAAGGACATTGAAGTTGAAGACATTGGTCTTTATAGAGATGGCAGACATGATTATAAGAAATTTTAATGTCCTGAAATATGATAACATTTATTTGTTATATATTTGTTTTTTGATAACTTTTTCGAATCTATGTGTACAGTAATACAAACCCTTTTCTTTGTTTACGTTGCATAAAACTAAATCAAATTAAATAAAGCCCACATTACCTATACAGTGGCCGTTTTCTGAAATTATAATAATTTGTAATTAGTTTAGGAATGAATAGTGTACGTAGAACTTTATTAACATACACACTTATCTAACTTTATCTTCTAATATATAAACGCCAGTTATCTGTGTGTGTGTGTGTGTGTTTGTATATACAGCTAAAAGTAAAAAATTCTAAACAAACACCCACAAGTTAGTACATTTTTAAAATTAGTGTTGGTCAGGATGAATAATATCTTAAATTCGTTAATTGTTTTCATTTTTGGGGGATTAACTAGACCCTGTTTCATCGGCTTTTCAGTGTTATTATGTACTGATTATATATATATATATATATATATATATATATATATATACTTCGGAGTAGTTTTTATTTAACAATCAGTGGTTATGTAAACGTGAGATTGTAGGTTTACAAAATATTACTGGTAGTAATATTCTATAAGTTATCCCATCTAAACGAGAATTGCTCGATATTCAAGATAGAGCAAATAAATTAAACTGTAATTCAATGAATTTCAAAAAACTTTTATTGAAATGAAATGAAGTGGTTGAGTTTCATATCAAAGAATTTTTATTATTCTAAGCAAGACAAAGAATGTTTTAGAAAGTTTATCTCCTTAACCTATAGGGTTTCGATGTCTACCATCTCATCAGAGGAGTGAAAATATTAGCAAATAGTTATAAAGGTATGCACCCTATTTGCTAAAGTCAGTGAGACATGGAAAGTCAAACTTTCCATGTCTCACTGACTTTAGCAAATAGGGTGCATACCTTTATAACTATTTGCTAATATTTTCACTCCTCTGATGGTAGACATCGAAACCCTATAGGTTAAGGAGATAAACTTTCTAAAACATTCTTTGTCTTGCTTAGAATAATAAAAATTCTTTGATATGAAACTCAACCACTTCATTTCATTTCAATAAGAGTTTTTTGAAATTCATTGAATTACAGTTTAATATATATATATATATATATATATATATATATATATATATATATATATATATCAGCACCTTCCAATGTTTCTTAAATCTTAAAGCTTAACTGGTGTCGAATTAGAATTGAAATTATCCCCCCCTGCTTTTTTTTTTTTGCTTCCTCGAATATCGTTTTTCTAATCATAATAACCATTTCTGTAAAGCCTGATGAAGTTACTGGATCGTTGATACGATTCGGTAACCGAAACATGTGTAACTAAGCAGATAAAATGATAATGCTCCTCATCTTGAGTTAAGCATATTGAGAAGTGATACACGAATTATCATTAGTGTATTAAGCGATGCTCTTTGTGTAAACAAATCGAGCTTAGGTAGTTCGGACGATGTCAAAACATTGTTG
Organism: Euprymna scolopes; assembly: GCF_053919585.1. NCBI lineage: Eukaryota > Metazoa > Mollusca > Cephalopoda > Sepiida > Sepiolidae > Euprymna > Euprymna scolopes. The sequence goes on from NC_136492.1 coordinate 42,799,642, forward strand.
ATTCATAACTCGCACATCAGCCGCCGATTAGCGTAATGGTTAGGAGCCTTGATTGTCGTACAGGCGGTCGGGTTTCAATCGTGGCTTGAGATAGTTGCCTGTCTAGCCGCACTGATGAGCTGTGAAACAGCGAAGCAGTACTGTATGTGGATGATTATCAAGTTCACCCCCGCCCCGAAGCATATTGCCACTTGGATGTAGGAGACTACTATTTGTGACCATGCCCCAAAGATTAACAAGATGTTAGATTAAGTCAGATTTAAACTTATGTATATCAATACATTCAGGGAAGCAGGTAGCAGTAAGGGAATTCCAAAGTCTAGCTGTTAGAGGAAAGAAATTATTAGAGTAGAAAACTTACTGGCATTTAGGGAACTAAACAATGAAGGGGTGTGATTTTGTTGCTAAGCGAGTTTGTCAGGGATATGTTCGTCGAGGAGGCACAATGGCAGCGAGTTCATCAGAGCAAATACCATTAAAATATTTCTAAAACAGTGACAGTTACGCAACATTGAGACGATGGAACAGTGGTTGGAGCTTAGTTGACAAAGTGCAGCCTATTAAATTGAAGATTCTTTTTTGGGCTCTATTCAAGAGGGAGGGGCTAGTGGTAGATACACCAGACCAGATGTGGTAACAACACTCCATGCATGGGCGGATGGTGGCCTTGTAGAGGTACAGGATACTCTCAGGTGTGAGTAGTCTTCTAGCACAACAGAAGGAACCAACTTTCTTTGCAATGTCCTCAATGTATGTGTCCCATTTCATATTATCCGTGAATGTTAAGCAGAGAGAGAGAGAGAGAGAGAGAGAGAGAGAGAGAGAGAGAGAGAGAGAGAGAGAGAGAGGGTGGGTTATCTGATTAAAACTTAAAAGATCTAAAAGGTCTAAATTGAAAGAAAGATACTATTTGATCTAAACATTCAACACTTGTTAGATCTCCTTTTCATATGTCTCTTCATATTTTGTATATTTGTATATATGTATTGTCTCCACGCTATCACCTAATAGAATGCCAGGGTGTGAATTCGCCCTTCCCCGATGGTTTACCACCTAGTCGTGAATTACGCACTTTAAATCGGAAAATATGTAATTGAAAATAAAGTGAGGAAACGAAAAGATGGAAACAGAGGAGTATAAGAGAAAGATAGAATTTTCAAACCAAATTAAAATAGATAAAATGGCGACGACGTTTTGAAGCCTGTGTAGTTTTCATATAATTTAAAGTTGTAAAATTGTGCTTTGTTGTCTGAGGATTCCGCTTAATGAGGTTGAAATAAATTATTACCTAAAACTACATTGAAGTCTGTTTTGTTTTTCCATAGACTCTTCTCTTTCATATATATATATATATATATATATATATATATATATATATATATATATATATATATATATATATATATAAAATATGATAAAACTAAAATATTTATACAGCTAAAAAAAATAAAGCATTTGCTCGTTATCCTGACACTTTTAATTCGTATAAAATAAACCAGAATATATTAATAAAGCAAATCCAAAATTTTATTAGTAATGTATAAAATATATTATTAAAAATAAATAAATAAATTTTATAAAAGTGTGTACATATGGTTTAACTTTTATATATTTTTAATAAATAAACAAGAATGTAATGTCAAAAAATGATAGTACATATAGAAACGTTGTTTTAATTTGAATAAAATAAAATACGCATCAAGTGCGTTTGAAAGCCAAATCACAACGAAATATTAGGAAAATAAACAAATATTTTGCTTGTTTGAAATTTATCACAAATATATTTCAGAGGTATACTCCATCTTCAGTGTGTTGTTTTGTTTCTTTTCTTCTTTTCTTCTTCCTTTCCATGTTGTAAATTTGAAGTAAGAAGTCTGTTTGTAAAGAGCCGCGCGTTGCTGCTAACGGTTGTATTTTGAAAAATTTGAACTGTGCGTGTAATTAATACGGTAGTGTGTGTGTGTTATTTTCTGTGTCACGCTTACATCAAGGTCGTTTTATTGTTATGTACTTCCATTTCTGCCATTAATAATTTTATCTAGAATTCTTCATAAGTTTTGGTTTCGGTTTCGATTATAGTTGATGGCACTCCAGTAATTATTTTTTTTTATAAATAATTTTATCAGGAATTCTTCATAAGTTTTGGTTTCGGTTTCGATTTTGTGTGAAGGAACTGAAGTTATACACACACACACACACATATATATGTATATTCATATTTTTTTTTATTTCGGTTTCAATTCAGGCTAATACGCCCAAGTCATATGGATATATTTTTTTATTTTTGAAATCGCAACTTCATAACATAAAAATCGATACAACATTAACTCTATAAAAATATATACGAAATCTACAAGAATTAAAATATCATATTTAAGCGTACTTTGTGGTCAAAGAGACGAGACGATAAACCATACAGTAAGTGAATGCAGCAAACTGGTCAAAAAGGAATACAAAAACAGGCACGGCCAAGTGGGAAGGGCAGTACACTGGGAATTATGCAAACACTGCATTTTGAACGTACAGACAAATGGTACAAGCATAAGCCCGCAACAGTACCCGAAAACGAAAACCACAAAATCCTATGGGACATGGACATACAGACGGACAACCCCATCCAAGCAAGAAGACCAGATGTCATAATAATTAACAAGAAAGAAAAATCCTGTCAAATCGTAGATTTTGCTGTCTCAGCTGACACCAGGGCGAGTATGAAAGAAAAGGAGACACCGAGCAAATACACAGAGCTAGCCAGAGAGTTAAAAGGGATTTGGATGATGAAGAAAATCAAAATAATACCTATAATAGTAGGAGCACTAGGAACAATCCCGAAAAACTTTAGAAATGATGGAATAAATTGGAACAAGAGGAATATCTGCAAAGATACAACGATTAACAATAAGGAAAATGGCTGAAATATTAAGGAAGCCCTTGAATGCAGAGAATAATACACATGAAACACATGCGTGAACCAGACAACCTGCTGCAGAGACAAAACATGAAGAAGCTTTACAGGGAATTAAGGACAATGAAGCTGCATATCAACAAGTTCTACATCCCCATCACGCATCCCCTTCCATTGCCTCATCACCGTTTTCCCCTCATAAAAAAGTGTGAAACCAAAGAGCCGAGAAGGGCGAAGGAGGAAGGAAAGACCGAGGGGAGAGCGCTGACCAGACCTCCGCTGGACAAGCGCGGAGAGAACTGTGACCTCGGGGAAGCTTAGTGCCACTCAATTCCAGTACACACCAATGACCGCTGCTAGCGAGAAATCAATGGTGAGAGGCTGTAGCGATAACGCAAATTTATTTGCAAATGTTATCGAAGGAGGTGGAAAATGCTGGACGTCTGGGGAGACTTGTAATCACTCAACTTCCAGGAAAAACCACAGACCTGTGATAACCTGTGTGAAAGCTCCATGTGAGCCAATAATAATAATGAGAAGTAGATTAACACCTTCAGCTAAATCACTCCACCAAAATATGATTCTACTTTTTTATGGATGATTACGTGGTAGAAAATAAAATAAAATAAAATAAAACAATTGTTTTAGAATTTCAAGTAGGAAAACAGTTTCGCACATAAATTTAACATAAAATAATAATCATTTTCGACTCATTCTAACAATTTTATCTTTGCTAATCGTTCAAAGATCAAAAATTTAACAAAATCTTATAGAACATAACATTTTCGCTCGATCGTTGACATTTATTTAATTTATTCTGTCAGCGTTTGTTTAATTTTCGATTTGAAGCGGTTGTCAATGGTTCGTGTGCAGAGCTTATGGGGCAGTCATTTTAAAATTCCAACTTAACAGAGTGCACACTAAGTTTATTTTGAACTAAATACCCACTTTTAAATATTCGGCATAAATACCCGAGAAAGGGTTGATATGCCGTAAAGCAAAAACACAACCAGCAACAACCACTTTAAAATAAATCTAAACACAAATAAACTTATCCCTGTGGACAGAAAAGCCTTGTCTTTGGTAATATTTATTATTTCCATATTTTTCCATTTCTTTTTGTTCCGTTAATTGCAGTAACAAATGCTCGAATTTAATTCTTTTTTTTTGAAATGTATATAATTTTAAATATAAATATTTACTTTAATCAGGAAAATTTTTAAATGTTTTCCTTTCATGTATTTTATCAAAACTTTTGATAAGCTCAAAATTTGATAAAAGATTTTCAATTTGTATACGTACTTCTGGAAAAGTAGGCCGGATGTGGATTCGACTTTGCTTTTTAAGATTCTGACCATTCTTTCACGTGCAATTGTTTCTATCTCGTGCACACTTGATTCACTGGGTATATTCGCTAGGTACTTTTAGAATTCTATTTTTTACTTCGTTTTCTCCTATTATTACTGGAATGAAATCTTCCTAAGTTTCCAGTTTCTTTTCATGACTTGATATTTCGTTACTTTCTTCCTCTCAGGTCTGTTTAACTCAGTTTTGTTGGAGAGACTTCTACTAAGGTTGATTATTTTTTCTCCTTATTTTTCCAAATCACTGTGTTAGTAAATATTAATTTTACATACGTGCACTAAAATGTCTTGAGATATGTGACCCTGAAGCTGTTGCTTATATTTACTAGTATATATATATATATATATATATATATATATATATATATATATAGTCATCATTTCATCATTTACGTTTTGCTCGTAAAAATGGACAAATGTACGAAGTGCGTTCAATGAGTTTCCAAATTTTTCCGCATGTTCACCTTTATTGAAAATACACACATGAAACTCTAGTTCCCTTCGAAGTAATCTCCTCCGCACTTCCTGTACCGTTCCAACAACGCCTGGAAGACTCCATGGATGTCCTCTTGTGTGAGTGTGTCAATGATCTTCGCCACAGCCTCAATTGTCTCATAATATTTTCTAATGTTTTCCTTAAGCTTAGAGAATAATCAAAAGTCACAGGGAGCAAGGTCTGGGCTACAGGGAGGGTGGGGAACTGTCTTGATGCACATTTTGCTCAAATAGTTTGTGATCTTCTCTGAGCACCCTAGAGACGAATTTCGCGAAAATCATCTGCATTCAATTCCTCGCGAATAATTGTGTGAACAGTTCCCACACTGACATCAAACTGCGCATTTAATGTTTCTATAGACACACCACGGTCCTTATCCATGAAATTCTTTATTTGTTCAATCAACTCTGGTGTTATGACTTCTTTACTCCTCCCACACCTATTGTCTCTCACAGACCTTCTGTCTTCCTTTAATCTCTTATGCCTCTCAAAATCTGATGCTCAATTCTAGCAAGATGGATCAAAAGTAGTCTGAAGTATTTCATACGTTTCTGTGACATTTTTTCCATGTTTAAAACAGAATTTTATTGCATATCGTAGTTTTAACTTGTTCTCTTCCCGTCCTATATGTGCATTCATGTCACCTCCGATAACCAATAAATTATGTTTGGGGATTGAGCGCACTATTGCTGACAGTTCATCGTAGAAATTCAGGATCTCTTGCTTGTCATTGACGTTGGTAGCAACAAATAACAGTAGTAGCAGGATTACCACTGAAGGTAGCAAGAATTATCCTTTGTGTTATCTTCTCAGCACTTTTCAATGATTTCAATGCTCGAGGGCTAAGCAGAAGAACTACTCCCCCAATGGTACTATTTGTCGAATTTTTCCATGCTGACGCTGATACTAGTGTCCAGCTGTTACCAATTTCATGGTACTTTATGTTCATGTCGTTGTGGAAGAGACGGCGCTCTTGAATACACACACTATCGATATCGTGTTCTTTGGATGAAGCAACAAGTTCTGATATTTGAGATGTGTGTTGAAGTGGCTGTGCATTAAAGGTGGATATTTTGATGGTATGTCTACATTTTGCTAGCTTAGGTTTTGGTGCTATAGTAAACTTGTCGATAGCTGTGGTCATTGCCGACACACCAAGTAGCGACCCTTGGTTACCCATGTGGCGGTCGATGCGGTATGGAATTCTGGTTTGATTTAGAATCATATTGAATCTTTCGATAGCTCGGATAATATCACCTGTGTGAGCTACGTCTACAGGCGAATCGCAGTAATTTCGCAATTAGACTAGTTGAACATGATCGGTGATCTCTTAATGATTCTTCCGCTCAGCGTCTTTTGTGCCCTGCCATTGACTGATTCTTTTGTTCTTCCGCCAAGGCGCATAACTGTCATGCTGCTCCCCATGACGTTACCAGCGCCCATTTACCAGTTCATCAGTCTTCTGTTATGAGTGCTCCTATATGATTACCTATGATGAGACTATATCCTCATTCTGCCACGATTTAGGTCTGATGTGAGTGTTTCTTTCATCAGACGGTATAGTCTGTTGAGGCAATCCTATACTGTTTTAACTCCCGTATGAGCTATGACGCAAGGTTGACATTTGCGGAGATTCAAATACTTTTTATCACCAGGATCGGTATGCTCTTCACAGCATTTTTTGAAGTAATGAAAAAAAAAAAAAATAAATAAATAAATAAAAATTACAAAAATAAAATAAAATAAAATCCTTTCCTCACATGAGATTATTCTGTTCAACCGATAAGACGCAATCGACGTCCAACCAAATTTGAAAGAAAATTTTTTTTGTTGCTTTCAGCCCCTATCAATCGGACCGACATACCCCTCGCAGATGAGGACACTGAATTTTTCGACATCCGCACTGGGGTTCTACAAGGAGATACTCTTGCCCCTTTTCTTTTCATTATCTGTCTTGACTTTGTAATTCGCACCTCTGTTGATATACACAACATGCTAGGCTTCACTCTAAATGAATCCAGAAACAGACGTCATCAATCAGCACACATAACTGATGCAGATTACGCAGACGATATTGCTTTGTTCGCGAACAACACTGCTGATGCGCAAACACTGTTATGTAAGCTAGAAAAGTCTGCAAATGACATTGGTCTCCACATAAATACGGATCAGACAAAGTTTATGACTTTCAATGTGAAAGGAGAGATCAGGGCCTTGGTTGGATCAACACTGAAAGAAGTCGCTGAGTTTACGTATCTGGGCAGCAACATAGTTTCCACAGAGAGAGATATCGGAATTCGCATCTCAAAAGCATGGACCGCATTGGATGGGTACATTCAGTATTGACTTCGAGAGTCGCTGACAAACTGAAAAGGCAGTTCTTCAGGGCAGTGGTAGAGTCTGTCCTTGTTTACGGTGCTACAACCTTGACACTCACTAAAAGATTGGAAAGAAAACTAGACGGCACATACACCCGCATGCTAAGAACAATATTAAATATATCTTGGCAAAATCATCCCACGAAGCAGCAACTTTATGGCAACCTACCTGCCATATCTAATATGATCAGAGAAAGAAGCCTACGATTTACCGGTCATTGTCTGGGAAGCAAGCATGAATTGGTGAGTGATGTATTGCTATGGACTCCACGACACGGACGCACAAGCAGAGGACCACCTCGATCCACGTAATCCAACAAATAGCACACGACGCCAACTGTGAACTTGAAGATCTGAGGCAACTGATGGAAGATAGGAAACTCTGGAGAGGAAGAGTCACATTGGTCCGGGTAAAGAGCCCATGATGATGATGATGATGATGATGATGATGATGATGATGATGTAGCTTTAAAGTGTCCTCGTGTCCAGATTGCATTTTTGAAATTAAGTAGCTGTGACAATCAAGCTTTAGTAGGGTGTATTCCAATTATTGCTGTAACTGTTCATTTGAACCTTAAATCATAGGAATTGGTCAATCATCTCATAAGATGTATAGCAATAACAGTTTTTCAAGAGTCTACAATAATTTTAAATGCCTGTACAAAAAGTCTGGAAACTTATTGAAGGCACCTCGTACGAGAGCATTAGAGCAATAGATCAAGTTAATCCTTTGCAAAATTTAATAGAAGGGGAAAAATCAAGTGCATTTATACCGGGTATTTTGCACTGAAAAATCGCGTCACGAATAAGATGACATCACAGAAAGGCAGAGGAGGAGAAAAAAGAAGAAGAAGAAGAAGAAGAAGAAGCAATCTAATAGATGAAATGACATTGGTGCGAATAAATAAAATGAAAAGAAAGAAGGAAAAGCAGAAAATGAAAAAGACTATATATATATATATGTATATATATATATATATATATATATATATATATATTTATATATATATATGTGTGTGTGTGTGTGTGTGTGTGTGTGTGGAGAGAGAGAGAGAGTGAGAGAGAGAAAGAGACAGGGAGAGAGGGAGGGGAGAGAGTATACGGGAGATAAGCAAGTTCAGACAAAAAGATACGAAACAAAAGGGTGGGTGAAGGGGAAAGAGGAGGTATTTCCATGTTACAAAAGAAGCCAGGAGAATAAAGATTAATTGCAGCAAAGGAGAAAGAGGTGGCAGAAAAATAAAACTCCGTCGGTTTGAAAAATAATAAAAGAGAAAGATAGGAAGAAAGGAGGAAAGATAAAGAAAGAAAAAAAGGGAAGACAGACAAAAGGGAAGAGAACGAAAGAATGATAAAGAAATAAAAGAACGAGAGAGAAAAAGAAAAAGAGAAAGAAAGACAAAAGAAGTTAAAAAGAAAGAGGGAAAGATAGACAGGAAAAAAGAAAAAGGAGAAAGAGAAAAAAAGAAATGAAAATAAAAATAAAAAAGCAATGAAGACATATATATAAATAAAGAGAGGAATATATATATATATATATATATATATATATATATATACATATATAAAGAGAGAGAGAGAGAGAGAGAGAGAGAGAGAGAGAGAGAGAAATGGATGTCATGGAGAGAAGAAAGAATTTTTAAATCATGAATCATAATTCATGAAAAAACAAACAAAAAAACAACAACAAAAAAAAAACAAAACAAATGCTTCGCAATCTGTGTAAAAATTGTTTGAATAATTTGAAATTGAAAACGTGATTTATGCAAAAGAAATTTCGTCAATGTCTTTGACCTTTTAAAATGTGGATTTTCATGAATCTAAAAGCCCATTGTGTTTCTCCCGTTTTTCTCATATACGAACACAAACCACTGAATATTATTTTTAGTCTGTTTTAAATAAACATTAAACTAAACTAAACTAAAATAAAATATATTGATCCCTATCAGCAGAAGTTCTCACTAGCAAATAAATCCAGGTATTGAAAATAGAAAAGTGGTTTGCTTTATTTCTGTTGTTCTTGGCCTTCGGGCCGGGATACAAGTGTAGTATCTGTTCCGGCAGATACTGCAGGCAAAGACCATATGTGGGGGCAACCTTACATATAAGACCTTGGTCGATGTAGGGGCAACCCTTCTTACGAATTGTCACTATCCAGCTCCCCTACTCCCCAGGGAGTTGGTCCCCATTTCCCCTTCACTCCTCACATTAAAAATCGGCCTTGTGCCTAATTTGCTCAGTTGGGGAGCAAATAAACACCCTGTTATTCTTGGCCTTCGGGCTAGGATCAAAGTGTAGTATGTGTTCCAGCGGATACTGCAAGCAAAGACTATATGTGGGAGCAATCCCACATATAAGACATTGGTCAATGTAGGGGCAACCCTTCATACGAATTGTAACTATCCAGCTCCCCTACTCCCCGGGGAGTTGGTCCCCATTTCCCCTTCATTCCTCACATTAAAAATCGGCCTTGTGCCTAATTTGCTCGGTGGGGGAGCAAATAAATACCCTGTTATTCTTGGCCTTTTGATCATAGATCAAAGTGTAGTATCTGTTCCAGCAGATACTGCAAGCAAAGACCCTATGTGGGGGCGACCCTACAGATAAGACCTTGGTCAATATAGGGGCAACCCTTCTTACGAATTGTCACTATCCAGCTCCCCTACTCCCCGGGGAGTTGGTCCCCATTTCCCCTTCACTCCTCACATTAAAAATCGGCCTTGTGCCTAATTTGCTCGGTGGGGGGGGGGAGCAAATAAATACCTCAAAGTGTAGTACCTGTTCTCGCAGTATACTAGGCTTTCTCTTTTTCAAAGACCAGCGACCGCCCACTTGACCAACTTTTGGTCAAGTTCAAGGGTTTTTTCCTGTTTGTCCTCAAAGGACAGACCCCATTCTTTGGGTGAGTGGTCCTTAGGGCATTGTTTTTGTTACCACTAACTGCTTTTCTATTTTTTACAGATAGTCCAGTGTCTGGATCCGACTTAAGCAGCCGGCCGGGCTAGGGGAAACTGACGTGCCTTTTTAGTCGAAGGTCCGCCTAGTTACCAAATCGGCGGGTCGGAGAAGGGCACTGGGCCAACACCTAGGGGGGGCAGGCCTCTGCCTCTTCACCATGGGAGACGCCCCTGGTGTAGCGACCGTGTCGGGGGGGCACCACACCCAGTGGTGTTCCAGTGCCGTTGAGGGAGAGTGCCACATCCGGTGGCACTCCAGTGCCATTGCTGGGGGGCACCACACCCGGTGGTGCTCCAGTGCCGTTGAAGGGGAATGCCACATCCGGTGGCACTCCAGTGCCGTTGTTGGGAGGTATCACATTCGGTGATATCCCAGTGCGGTTGTTGGGGGGTACCACACCCGGTGGTACCCTACAGATAGTTTCGGCGGGTACCACATCTGTAGATACCTCAGTACTGAGGGCAACCACCTCGCCCACAGCCTTTGTATACGAGATGGGAGATTCCACACCCGAGGGAGCCCCATCATCAAGCTATGAGTATTCACCTTCACCACCTGTGTATATCGTGGAGGAATCCAAACTGTGTACCCCTTTACTGAGGGTTGATGACTCACCAGCTCCCACAGCCAAGCCAGAAGGGGTGGGCCCAGGAGCAAAATTCAAAGGAGCAAAATTCAAACCCGGTGACACCCTGCAGCCGTCAACATCCAGTGATAAGACACGTCAGCTGTCCATGGAGGAGGAGATGGCACTTAGCAGTGCAATGGAAGCAGAGCCATTGGAGGATTTTCTCAACCCCTGGGCTTTTGCAGGGCTATCACAGGACACGGTGATAGCCTACACAGAAGAGGAGACCAGGAATGCGTGGGCAAAGTATGTCACGGACACGCCAGGAGGTCCGTGGAAGATGCCGAGACTGCCAGACAGCGGGGAGAGTCCGAGGGTGGTGAGATCGGCAGGTAGCAGCCCAAAGAAAAGTGAGCAGGTACTGAAGAAGTGATCTCTTAACCTTGCAGAGTCTAGGCAGAAAGGCCAAGCTGGAAGAATAGAGCAGAAGAAGGCAGAATGTCCAAAGCTGAAGCAGGCTGAACCAGTCGCGGCGGCAGAAGAGAAAATCCCGAAGAAGAACAGTAGTTGGGGCTCAAAAGGAAAGAAATCCCCGGAAGAGTACCGCCGGTTTTTCCAGGAAAATGCAAGCCCCTGACCGAGGGAAATGTAATTAAATTAGTTCCAGGCACATTGGAAAACCTGAGAACCAGGATAATTTCGCTGGTGACGCTAGACCAAAAACAAAAAGGGCTCACGAGCGTAATCAAGGAAAAGATGATGGCCATGCTCGTGGAGTTGAATATCCCGGCAACATACATAGTGCGACGTAGCTATGCAATGTGGGATCTGCTCCTCCCAACAGCAGAAGACGCAGCAAAGATTACAAAAGAAGACATTGTGTGGAAAAGGCTGAGATGTAAACCTGAATACTTAGAGCAGAGAAGGACAACGGTGTCAGTTATGGGAGTCCTATGCTGTATCAGTGAGAAACACCTTGGTGCCATATTCTCACAATACGGAGATGTTGAGGCCGTAAACCCGGTTCGAGGATTGAGAAACATCGCCATCGGGGATTACAAGATAATAATTAAAATAAACCGGGCTGAGTTTAACGCAATACCAGCCCAACTTAAATGCGAAAAATGGGTGCTGGCACTGTATGTTGCCGAGGCACATAGCAAGAGTCTGCCTTAAAAGGAATCCCGTACCTCCACCAGAAACTGTTCCTCCAAAGACAGTGACAGAGGAAAAAAGGGAAAAGACTCCTAAAGACAAGGAAACCCCCAAGGATAAGGCCACAAGCTGGAGCACGGTGGTCAGGGAAGGAAAGGAGAAGCAAAAGAAGAAAAAGGAGGAGTTGAGTTCGGAATCAGAAGAAGAGGCAGGAGAAGCCGTAGACGAGACCAAGACAAAGATGGATCAAAACAAAAAAGCAAAAGAAGACCAAACAAACTGTGCTCAACCCCAACCCCAACCCCCTCCTCCAGATGAGCAGAATACCCCTCCCCGTTGTACCACCCCTAAACCTACGCCTGAGGAAGAGGCTACTGAAATAGAAATCGCAGAAAAATAGGAAAAAGGAGAGACCACTACCCCTCCAGGAAAGCCGGTCAGGACCGAGAAGACCAGAAAGCGGCCATTTTGCCTGGAGAGAGAGTATGTGAAGTGGACATAGCACAGCTGCAAACGGATCTGAGTGGCAGCCAGAGAAGGAGTTTAAAGCAGCTGGAGAAACTCACTAAAGTTGAGGGGAAAGAAGTGGAAGACCCGAGAAACTTTCGCGAGGCTCCCCTATTAATAAATTTTGTCTGAAAAGAAAAGGGGACAAGAGTTAAAGCCATGTGGAGGATGCTGAAAGAAGCCAAAGAAGCGATCCCAGGGCTGAAGCTTGTAGAAGAGGAGCATCCTTTATTGAGAGCAATAGACGCAAAGTGTGAGGGAAGGGTCCCGATATATGTTCACCACTCCCTTTATAGAGTTTTAAAGTTAACCTTTCCCCTGGATGTGGGAGGTCTGGTCCGAGGAGGTCAGTTCACAATGGAGTTGTTAACTGGCAGCATCGGTCAGACCTTTGGCGTCCTTACCCCCGATGACTTTAGACCCGTGATAGACGAATATTACTAGTTAGGGAATCATGGCAACAACCTAACTAGTTTAAATGCGAGGGGCATGAGATCCCGAAGCCAGACTGCTCACATGCTGAGGGATCTCGTGGCCTTTGAGGTAGATATAGTTGCAATTCAGGAGACCCACTTTGTTGGGCCTGGGGATTACGATGTGCTGGTAAACGACTTTAACGTTTACTCAGCATATGGCAATTCCCGTAGTCGTGGGGCTTCTGTACTAATGAATCGCACCCTAGCTGCGACGGTTACTGTAGTCCACACGGACGCTCATGGAAGGCTGGTCGTGATTGATGTTGCCGTTAAAAGCGGTAAGTTCCGGATTTTGGCTGTCTATATGCCCAATATCGCTGGAGAGAGGGTTTCCTTTTTTCGGCAGGTGGAGGTGTTCCTATCGGCGGATCCGGAGCGGGTAGTTGTAATGGGGGACTGGAATGCCATCCTGGACCCCAAGATAGATAAGGTCAGGGGGGGATAGAGGGTCGGAGAGGTGTGAAAGCAACCTGTCTGACCTGATGGCCTCAAGTGATCTGGTCGACAGATTCCGCCTGGATCACCCGGGAGGGAAATGTGGACGTGGCAAAAAAGTTCGGCCTTCTGTTCAAGTACCTACTTGGATAGGATGTTAGTTAGAAGAAGCGACATAGATTTCTTATCTTGTCCCACGTTCCACTGGCTAGGTCATTTGGACCATAAATTAGTAATGGCCCGTTTGAGAGTAGGTAATAGGCCTAGGTTGGCTGGCTACTGGAAGTTGAACGCCTCCATATTGGAACAGCTGACAGCACTAATTCAGCGGGAGTTAGTGGGGGCGGTTACCGGGAGTAGCTGGTGGGTTAGACTTAAAGCTACCATTAGGCTCTTTTGCGTCCAATATAGCCAACACCTCGTGTTAACTAGGGCACGGACCAAAAAGCACCTAGATGATAGACTGACCCGGGCGGTGGCTGGTGGGGATCCCCTAGAGATAGCAGTAGTTTAGGGGGACCTCCAGCGCTATGCTAGCAGGCGTTATTATGGTCAAGTAGTTAGAGCTAGGTTAAATAGAGTCTTTAACGAAGCCGTGAACGTTGACGCTGTTGAGCATAAGGCTGCCTTAAGACATGGCTCGGATGGGTACATTCAGAAGGTGAAAAACCTGGAAGAACATACCCTCGTATCGACTCGAGAGATTTGCAATGGGTTTCGTCAACATCTGGAGGAACGCTTTATCCAACTACCCAGACTACGCGACCAGGAGTTTGGCAGCTATTTAGCTGGTTCGCCCGGCCTTACTGCGGCCCGAGCAGCTAGCTATGATGGGATGGTTACGGAGCATGAAGTCATTACTGCGTTGAAGCAGGTTGGCCATAACAAATTTCCAGGGCTCGATGGTCTGCCCTACGAACTGTATTTGAGGCTGTTGCCCATGTTTGTTCCTCTTCTGACGGGTGTGTTTAACCACTGGTTTGCCCAAGGATGGATCCCTGGGCAGGTAACCAAAGGAGTGGTCACACTACTGAAAAAAGAGAACGGCATGGTGGGAGGACTTAGATGATTATAGGCCCATCACTCTGCTAAACACAGAGTTGAAGATTTTGGCCCAAGTTCCTGCAAACCGACTGCAGGTTGTTATCGGCGACATGGTCGAACCGGATCAGACTTGTTCTGTGAAAGGGAGATCGATTCAAAACAATTTGCACTTGGTGTGCACGATCATAGAGGGGTTAGAAGACAACACAGGAGCCGTGCTGATCAATTTAGATCAGTCCAAAGCGTTCGATATGGTCGACCATGGTTTCTTGGAATCTGTTATGGAGACCACTAGCTTTGGTCCGGACTTCCGCAAGTGGATTTCCGTTCTGTATCGTAATCCTGTGGTAGCGGTACAAGTAAATGGTAGGTTGTCGGAGTCCTTTGGGGTCTCTTGGTTGGTGCGCCAGGGTTGTCCGCTGTCGCCTCTGTTGTATGTCCTGGTGTTGGAGCCCTTCCTTTGCAAATTAAGGGAGGAGTCAACTAGACCAGTCCTGTGCGGCATAGCTCTACCTGGCGGCAAGTTCGCCAGGATGTCCGCATACGCTGATGATGTCACTGTTTTTGTAGGGTGAAGGATCGATATTAAAGCGGTAATGGAGGCGGTCGCTGAGTATGAAAGTTTCACAGGGGCCGTAGTCAATCACAGCAAGTCCGTTAGCCTGCGGTTGGGCACCTGGACTGGGGTAAACTCGCTTTCAGGTGGGTTCAGCTGGACTGATGGCCCGATAAAGATTCTTGGAGTCTGGTTCGGGCCCGGACTCCAGCTGGACAAAAATTGGTCGGAAGTACAGACGAAAGTCGAATCGTCAGTAAGGACTTGGATTCGCAGGGGCTTATCCCTGAAGGGTCGTGCGGAGGCGTGTCAAACTTACGTCTTTCCGTTGATCCTTTACCACTTGTCAGTACTTCCTCTGCCTGCAGACCGCTGTAAGGCTTTGGAGCGACTCCTTTTCAAATTTCTTTGGAAAGGAGGGAAGCCGTATGTCCGTAGACAGGTCTGTACACAGAAACTCAGCAAGGGAGGCTTAGGAATGTCTGACTTGTTAAATCATAAGTACGCCAAAAGATTGGCGTTCCTGAGTCGGACACTGCTTGAGGAATTGCACTGGGTACCGGTTGTGGAGCAAGCTTTTCCACAGCTCTTATCCTCCCCTGCCACTGAAGGTCGCAGAAGATCAGTGGGGGAACGGCAATTCCTCTCCGAATGCCGAGCCGCCCTTAGGGCATTGCCGGGATCCAGTGACCTTGCACGGCTAGGAGGAGGCTATATCGGGATTTAGTGGTGGGGACCGCAAAAGATCCAGTGGTTGAACAGCTACACATGTTGCGGGAGGAGGTCCTCTCTCAGTGGAATTGGGCGCCAGCCAGAAGCTTCTTAAACAATTCAGAGTTTTCCATAACATGGAGGCTTGTCCGGAATGCGCTGCCACTTTTTGGCGTGCTTGCCAGGGGCTGCAGGAGGGATGAATACGTTCCCTTTTGCCCCCCGCTGCGAGGATGATGAGGATGAGACAAGGGATCACGCCTTTTTTCTTTGCAGCCGAGTTCGGAGGCTCTGGGAGTATGTCGGAGAGGTAAGGGCTCGCGTCGACCCCGAGCGATTGGTGCCGCTTGATTTGGCGTATGTCGTCGACAACATGGATCCGCTGTTCACTGGGGAGAAACGGTTGGTGTTTCTCGCGATCCTAGCTGTAGCTAGGTTAGTGACATGGGTTACACCTCTTAACATTGTCTATGGGGTTGAATCTGTTTCGGATCGGGATCTGGTCGCTTACTTTAAGCATCAGCTTAAAGTAAAGATCAGATGCGATTGGAAAAGATTACATCGCATAGATTTTGATAGAAGATGGGTGCACAACGTATAGGCGCTAGGTTTAAGTTTTTTTTTTCCCACACTAGTGGTATTGGTCAGGCGGTGCTAAGGTTCTACGAAACCCAGCTCCGAGCAAAGTTTTATAGAGTAGGAGTAGTTAGGTTGTAACCACTTCGAGTGGAAAATACTTTATTAGGTGCTAGACTAGGGCAAGTATGATAGCTGATCCTGTCCCCGATTTTATTTTTCATCGGCACTAGGAGAGCTTCCGAAGATGCCCAGTACACCCTTTGTTTTGTCCCCGGTCTGTTGCCCCTACACATACATTTATCTTGGAAGACACCATCCATTCCCTATGTTACCCATCCATATCTAATTTGTTTTCGAAATATCGTCCCTAGATCACCCACTCCCCACTAGGGAACAACCCGCTTGACAGTGGGCGTTCCATATTTAGAAGTAGGTTGGGAGGATCCCTTACTAACCCGCCCCCATAGGAATTTTGTTTGGTTGTTTTATTTTTTTCTTTCTTTTTGGGTGTATCTTAGCTCGCCCCCCTCCCCCATCATCTCATCCCTCATTTATTAAGAAAAAAAATGTTTGTATATATAACTTTTTGTTTTGTTAAAACATGTAAATATTCGTTTTGTTTTTCAGTTTGTATATAAAGCCGACGCATACGCTGGGGAGATTTTAAGTAGATAGGGAAGATCCTAACTTACCCTATATGTGCTTCCGGGTTGCTTTAGCTCACACTACTGCATTTATATTTACTCTCTATCGCCCCCACAACAGCGGAGTTACTATCTTTCAAAGCATATCTGAGAAAATTGACCAAGTCCTTTCTACTTATCCTTCAGCTAACATTCACATATGTGGAGACTTCAATGTTCACAACGTCGAATGGTTGACCCACTCAAACTAGACCGATGATGAGGGGAGGTTCTGTCATGATTTCTCCATTGCCTATGACCTCACTCAGATTGTTCAGGAACCTACCCGTGTGCCCGATAATGACGGCCAGTATGCGAGCCTACTAGACCTTTTTCTCACAACTTGCCCTGAACTATGTTCAGTTTCTGTTCTGTCGCCTCTTGGATCTTCCGACCACTCTGTTGTATCAATCAAGATAAAAATGAAATGTAATAAGTCCCCAGACGTACCTCTTCATCGTACAGTATATCGATACACTAAGGCTGACTGGGATAGCTTCCGTACATTTATATCTGATCTACCTCTGCATTCCATGTTTAAAAAGGATGTGTCCTCTATAGTATTAGACCTAACTGAATGGTTAATTGTAGGTATTGACCATTTCATACCCTCTAAAAAGTTTCAGCAAAAACCTAACAGCCAGCCATGGTTCTCTCCAGAATGTGCTGCTGCCATTGCGCACAGAAATCACTTTTTCCACTGCTTCAAACGTAATAGATGTATGGAAACTAAAGCCGTTTTCAGGACTGCCAGCAACCATTGTAAGAAAGTAATAAGGAACGCAAGAGTGTTGTATGCTCAATCTGTTAAGTCCAAAGTAGCTGAGCAGCGGCTTGGTTCCCACCAGTTTTGGCAAATAGCAAACAGAATCCTGAACAGAAGCGTGTGCTCCATCCCAACTATTACCAATGGACCTGAGGTAATCTCGTCAGCATCAGACAAAGCCAAACTCTTTGTCAAGAACTTTGCAGCTAATTCTACCCTTTGCGACCAAGACCGCCAACCCCCAATATTTCCTCCTGTATCAGAAAACACGCTATGTGATATACGTATATCTGTATGTGATGTTGCGAAGCTAATCAAAAACCTTGATTCGAGTAAAGCAACTGGCCCAAACGGTATTCCAATTATAGTACTCAAAAAACTTCAACCTGAATTAGCGCCCATACTTACAAAACTGTTTAAACGTTGTCTTAAGGAGAATAGTTTCCCATCTCCCTGGAAAATCTCATCAGTATGCCCAGTATTTAAGAATTCAGGTGATCGCTCATCCCCCTCTCAGTACAGGCCAATAAGTCTCCTGTGCGTCATGAGTAAGTTGCTAGAATCTGTGTTAAATACAGAAGTAATCAAACATCTCAACAAAAATAACCTTCTTAGTGACACTCAATATGGTTTCCGTTCTGCTAGATCTACAGCAGATGTCCTTACAGTTATATCACATAGGATTAGCAAATCTCTCGACGGTGGCAATCTTTCTAGGGCAATTGCTCTTGACATATCTAAAGCCTTTGATAGGGTATGGCATAAAGGTTTACTTCATAAGATCGCTAGCTATGGTATAGCTGGAAAAGTCTTCTCAATTATTAAATCATTTCTTTCTGATAGGTTCATAAGAGTAGTAGTTGAGGGGCAAAAATCAGAAGCTCACAGTATTAATGCCGGTGTCCCTCAGGGATCCATCCTGGGTCCAACTCTTTTCCTGATCTACATTAATGATCTTCCAAATCATATCCTTACATCATTTGTAGACATTTATGCTGACGACACTACCATTTATGGTAGCACATCTAAGACAGTAAACGACCAAGTTCTCTCCAATTCTCTCTCCTCTGATCTTGAGCACGTAGTACAATGGGGAAAGGAGTGGCTGGTTACTTTTAATGCATCTAAAACCAAGCTTCTCTCTTTACATCATCAACATTCTAATTCACATTTGTCATCAATTGAAATGAATGGCTCTCGTCTTCAGGAGGCCTCAAGTTTTGACAAGCTTCTGGGCTTGACCATTACTCCTGATCTTAAATGGAATACGTATATCAAATCTGTTGCCAAGGCCGCTGGAAAAATGGTGGGATCTTTCTATCGATCCAGTAGATATCTCACTGCTGATGCTATTCTCTACCTATATAAGAGCCAGGTACGTCCAAGGATGGAATACTGTTGCCACATCTGGGCAGGAGCTGCTAGAAAGGACTTGTCCTGCCTTGATAGAGTTCAAAATAGACTTCGTAGCCTCGTAGGAGATGTCCTTTTCTCCTCCTTGCAACCTCTATCTCACAGAAGAGATGTTGCGAGTTTGTCTCTGATGTATCGTTATTTTCATGGAAAGTGTTCAACTGAGCTTCAATCTATGGTCCCCCCTCGCCAAACTTTCACAAGAAACACTCGTCTAGCTGTAAACACTATCAATAATTTCCCCCACTCTTTTTCTATGCCTAAACCTAAACGTAGATTCCATGAACAAAGCTTCTTTCTTAGAACTGCACGCCTGTGGAATTGTCTTCCGTTTTCCTGCTTTCCGACTGACTACAATATGGTTGTGTTCAAGTCTAAAGTAAATAAGTTCTTGATGAGCCGTTCCATATAACTTATTAAATTTACCAAATTTTCATTACTAATGATTACTATATTGACCAATTTCTACTGTACACTCTTTAACCCTTATCCTTGAGTGGCCTCTGGGCCTTGATAATGTGGTGACGCCTTTGTAAAAAAAAAAAAAAAAAAAAAGATAAACTCCATGGTAAGAATGAGGTATTATGGTGATAGTGTCTTAGTGTAGTAAACTTAATAAAGTCTTTAAAAGACCTAGCAAGTAGTTAGAAATGACCCTCGACCCCTACTTCCCCCTACTGGCCCTGGTGCCTTAGTGTCTTGGACCCCAAATTAGGGCCTGGCAGTAGATAATGCCGGGCCAGGATCAAAGTGTAGTATCTGTTCCGGCAGATACTGCAAGCTATGACTAGCTATGACTAGCTATGACTAGCAAAGACCAGATGTGGGGGCAACCCCACATGCCTGACCATTAACCAGCTCCCATTTCCCACCTCTCGGGAGCTGGTCCCCTTTTTCCCTTCCCCCTCCCTTCACTCCTCACATTAAAAATCGGCCTTGTGCCTAATTTGCTCGGTGGGGGAGCAAATAAACACCATCTGTTCTGGCAGATGCTGCAAGCAAAGACCATATGTGGGGGCAACCTCACAGATAAGACCTTGGTCAATGTAGGGGCAACCCTTAATACCAATTGTCACTATCTAGCTCCCCTACTCCCCAGGGAGTTGGTCCCCATTTCCCCTTTACTCCTCACTTTAAAAATCGGCCTTGTGCCTAATTTGCTCGGTGGGGGAGCAAATAAATACAATAAATCCAGGTATTGGTTAAGCAAAATTAAAACCCTAAAATAGAAATAGAATTTACAACAGAATGTTTTTCGCAAATTAAGCGATGACCATGCTTAAAAATACTATATATGGTTTCATTTAATTAATAGTCATACATAAATTTATACATGAATAAAAACTACCTGGCAAATATACCCGGTGAACCAAGTGCAAAAGAGATTCAAACAATTGCACAAAAGGGACAGCCAGAATGTTTAAAAAGGATCTCTCTATTGGATACTTAAGTTAGCGGGTGAATGTTTGACATCCGGTAGGATGCTCTATCCCCAGCTTGAACAAACTAATAATAAGAAAATAAACACATTTGATTATTAGTATTAACCTTGTTATTTAGATTCTTCAGACTGTTCTCGTTTTGAATGTTATTTTCACGACGTTTCGGTCGATGTAACCTTCAACATTCTTCAGGTGTATCTTGTCGAATTCGGAAATGTTGGATATAGCGGACATGCACGATACCGAACATTTACATACAAGAAGATCGTCAGTCGACTCTTCATCCACAGTATTATGGCCACGGGAAAGCCAACTGAATATATGTAGAGTACTCTTTTCGATGCGCGACATAACACTATAATCATCATGATATTATACAACCAATAATAGAGTGGCCGCTCTAAGCACCATCAAAGAATTAGGACTTTTGTACTCTCAGTCGAAATACAGCAGCCAGATAAACTATCAAACCGGTACCCTCAAACCTGTAAGACAAGAGTGGCCAAGTCTAATCGCGTGAACATATATGGCACATCAAGCACCCACAAGATGCCAGTAACGAAACAAAACTTTCATAAACAAAGTTTCTTTTCTTATAACATCTCATCCGTGGAACAAGGTACCATAAATTTGCTTCCCCACTGACTACAATGATTGTCTTCAAGTCTTATGTGAACAAATACTTCTTGAGTCGTCTGAATTTTTGAACACTTCGGGATACATGTAAAGTCGATTATATGTAAAGTCGATTAACGAGCTTTTTAATCTTTATCTTCGAGTGGTCCCGTGCCTTGATAAGTAGTGAAATATCAGTAAAATGTAAATAAAACTAAACTAAATCAACATAATACTTATCAATGAATGACAAAGTAAAAAGAAAAGAGATTATTCCAATAATGCACGTTCTGAAATATGGTTACTTGTTGTGTTATACTAAGACAAAACAAAAGAAAAGGCTATCAAGTAAAGATCAGCAAAACCTTGGAGAAAAAATACTAATAAGAGAGATATTATAACGAACCTGATTTGTTAAACTAAACAATATTGAATAATTAAAAAATTACTAGCAGAAAAGTAGCAGAAACTCGCCATGACGCAAGCGAACAACAGAAGACATTGTTTTTTGAAAGAAACAGCTTTCCTTAAAAGCTTGTATATAAGGCAATTTATCAGCTGTTTTCACTTGTAAGTAATCCATTTCGGATAAAGTTAATGTCGGTTGTCAAGAGAAAAAAACGGGCCGTTTAAGGGCCACCCCCTTCTTAGATATTTTTTCGTAGTTTTGTATAGACTAGCGTTTATCGTTTTTTTTTTTTCAAGGGGTATTTTATTCCATTTCTTTGTTTATTCACTCGTAGACTTGTATATAATCATGTTTTTTGCGAGTGTATTTCATAGTCCTCCAGATAATATCGAGGCGTCATGAGAGAATACGCACCGTTTGGGGACTTTCCTTTCTACGGCTTGTTCGCGTATCGCTATCGTCCTCACTGATGCTAGGCCCAATTATCTGAATTGCATTTGAATAAACTACTCAATAAAAAAAAAATGACGTTTGATAACTAAGCGGTTCCTGTTATGAGCAACTGCTTTGCGCGTGTCGTTTAAATGTTCAAAGACTGCGCCTAACATATTCGTTAATGAAACAAAAATGTAGTAGGCAAAAAAAATAAATGTTCTGTCAGCAACAGTACAACTTCAAAATAGTCAATATCGCCCACCTCCAGAAGAGAGGGAATTCCTGTCCGTGATAACCGTGGTAAAAGAAGACACACTCCAATCGCCAGAAACACCCACACACACAATTTGCAGGACACTGCCGGCTCGTCTCTAGCCTCCTGCTTTTATAGTGGCCGGGAATTATCCATTTGCATAATCACATGAGAAAGAAACGTGATTTTCCGAGAGTTGCATGGGGTAAACGCTAATAAAAACCCCCGGACGCCATCTTGGAATTCTCTTTTCCCCCCAACCGGTGACATAACAGACGTACCCGAGGTAAGTTTTTTTTCTCCTCATTTTAGCTATTGCTACTTCTGCTACAGTTAAGAATAGCGAAGAAAATAATAATAATAATAATAATAATAACAACATTAATAATAATAATAGTAGTATTAGTAGTAGTAGTAATAATAGTAGTAGTAGTAGTAGTAATAATAATAGTAGTAGTAGTAATAATAATAACAATAATAATAATAATAGTAATAATAATAATAATAATAATAATAATAAAATAAAAAAAATATATATAAATAAAATAAAATATATAAATATATATAAAATTAAAATATAATACATAAATAAATTAATAAAATCATTAAATAAACCAATAAATCTACTCACAGAAATAACTACACTGGAGACACTTGCTACCATTTCATGCGGTATTCTTTTTCGCCCAGAGCTACATTGAATATTATTATCTTTATGTGGCGTTTACCGGCTGTGACTCCTTTTCAGCCTTTAATTCCAAGCTAGCTTAAGTGTTGATATAGGTTTGCTTATCTGAATTGCATTTGAATGAACTGCTCAATACAATAAAACTGTTTAATAACTTAGCGTTTCCTGTTATAAGCTTTGCGCGCGACGTTTAAATGTTCGAAGGTTGCGGCTAACATATTCGTTAAGTTAAGACCTGCTCATATGGAAAGGAATAGAAAAAAGAAAAGCGAAAAATAAATAAAATAAAAATAAATAAAACAAGTAAATATAAATAAAAAAAAACATAAATAAATTAATAAACGCATTAAATAAATGAATACATCTAATAACAGAGATAACTTCACTGTAGACTCTAGCTACCATATCATGCGGCATTTCTTTTTACCTAGAGTCACATTGAACATTGTCCAGTTATCTTTATGATGCGTTTACTGGCTGCGATTCTTTTTCGGCCTTTAATTCCAAGCTGTCCTAAAAGTTGATATAAGGATATAAGGAAACCTCTTGCTCCAATCTCAACTGCTCGAAGGATTGCAACGTAATCTTCACGGGTCAGCTCCCTTTTTAGGTCTTCATATTTCTTGTATTGATGTTGTTTTTTTACTCGGCTCTCATAATTCAATTTAATCAGAATGAGTCTTGTTCTTGTTCATGATGAGAGAACAATGTCTGGCCGTTGCCTCTTTTCTCTTATAAATTTTGGGTAATTACTTTGCCAGCCAGGGAGATCTGCGACGATTACCAATCATCATCGATTCCAAGAATATTTTGGCTATGTACTAGTAATAAACCAGTTGGTGCCCGGAAAATTCATCCCCGGAAAACTCGTCCCCGGAAAACTCGTACCCGAAAAACTCCCCCCCCCCTTTTGCTAGACAGAAAAACTGGTCCCTTATATATCTAAATATCGATT
Source organism: Euprymna scolopes (assembly GCF_053919585.1). Classification (NCBI taxonomy): domain Eukaryota; kingdom Metazoa; phylum Mollusca; class Cephalopoda; order Sepiida; family Sepiolidae; genus Euprymna; species Euprymna scolopes. The sequence goes on from NC_136492.1 coordinate 42,823,433, forward strand.
GAAAGCACATTTTATGGCCGTTCTTAAAGAAGAAATTAGCCAGAAATTTGGCGATTAAGGGGTCAAAGTTCAACGATTTGACCTTTGAGAACTCTACCAAACACCTCCGACAATTTTGGGTCTACGACTTTGAAATTTTAGATATAGGTTCCTTGGACATGGATCTAATTAATAACTTTATTTGAGTCCAAAACAATACATTTTAAGGGTTCATAAAAGGGGTCAAACGGTGGTCGTAACAACATAAACGTTAGGTTTTACCCCGTTCTTTTAAAAAAAAAAAAATTGACCTCTGCGGTCTCTTCCAAATTACTCAGACAATTTCTGGTCTAAATATTTGAAATTTTACATAAAGGATATTCAGAGATATGCAAGCTTTTGCATCAGCTTGGGACCAAAATTTTAGTTACCAATATATAAATGTATGTATGTATGTCTATTTGCATGTCTGCCTTAAACGTTCAATAGAGGCGACGGATTTTACCAAGATCAGTATCGTTTTAAAGTTCGACCTTTCATACGACAAATATCGAAAAATTGGCTAAAAACATTAATATCTCCCCCTTCAACTAGACCCTTTTCTACAGGGGGAGGGTTACTTTTTTCGTCGATATTGTTGAAAGTTATCCTCTCCTTTAGATTGTCTAGCCCTAATTTTAAAAAATGTCGCTTCCGGTTTGGCGGTGGTCGTAACAGCATCGTGTTCGTAGTGGTCGTGGTCGTAACGTTAGGTTTTACCCCGTTCTTTTCCTCCTTTGCGGTACGGGTTCGAGCCTGCCTTCCGACTACCACTTTTTTTTTTGCTCAACATACACATCCAAACACCCGGGCAACGCCGGGCGCCCATGCTAGTATATTTTTATAGATAACGTAAAGTGAACGTGTCTGTGTATCTATGTGTCTGTATACATTTTCCTACACAATAACTCTGTTAATTTTTAGTCTACAGACTCGAAATTTGATATGCAGGATACTGAGATTTGGCAATTTGGACAGAAATTTGGCGATTAAGGGGTCAAAGTTCAACGATTTGACCTTTGAGAACTCTACCAAACCCCTCCGACAATTTTTGGTCTACGCCCTTGAAATTTTAGATATAGGTTCATTGGACATGGATCTAACTTAATAACTTGATTAGAGTCCAAAACAATACATTTTACGGGGTCATAATAGGCGTCAAATTAAAAAAAATTGACCGTTTTTTTTGTTTGATTTTTTTTTTTTTTTGCTAAGCATATACCTCAACGCCGGACTGAAATGCTAGTCTATATATCTATAAAAGTGAACGTATATGTGTGTGTGTGTCTGTCTGTTTGTGTGTCTGTCTATGTACATGTCCCTATGCAATTTTTAGTCTACAGACTCGACATTTGATATAGGGGTAGTGAGATTTGGGAAAATCAATGTGATCGGGGTTCGGCCAGAAATTTGTCTGTTAAGGGGTCAAAGTCCAAGGATTTGACCTTTGAAAACTCGACCAAACAACTCCGACAATTTGGGGTCTAAACACTTGAAATTTTAGATATAGGACATGTATGTAACTTAATAACTTGATTTGAGCCCAAAACAATAAATGTTAAGGGGTCATAATAGGGGTCAAATTTTAAAAAATTGACCGTTTTATTTTGTTTTGTTTTTTGCTAAGCATATACCTCCAAACACCCGAGCAACGCCGGGCACCCATGCTAGTATATCTATAAAAGTGGACGTATATGTCTGTCTGTGTGTGTACATTTCCCTACGCAATAACTCTGTCAATTTTAAGTCTACAGACTCGAAATTTGATATAAAGGGTACTGATACTTGGGAAAATCTTTGTAGGCCGTTGTCGGGTAAAAATTGGGCTGTTGAGGGGTCAAAGTTCAACGATTTGATCTTTGAGAACTCTACCAAACTTCTTTGCCAATTTTGGGTATAACAACTTTCACATGGATCTAACGTAATAACCATTATTTGAACCCCAAACAATAAAGGTTAAGGGGTCAAAATAGGGGTCAAATTTTAACGTCGAGCGGAAATGCTAGTATATCTATAAAAGTGAATGTGTGTGTGTCTGTTTTGCGTCTAAACACTTGAAATTTTTGATATAGCTACTTATACATGGATCTGAATAACTAAATAACTTGATTTGAGCCCAAAACAATAAATGTTAAGGGGTAAAAAAAAAGGGGTCAAAGTTTTTAAAAAAATTGACTTCTGCGGTCTTTACAAATTACTCAGACAATTCCTGGTCTAAACATTTGAAATTTTACATAAAGGGTATTCAGAGATAGGGCAAGTTTATTAATTAGTTTGGGTGTAAGATTTAAGCTTTTGAGAGGTCAAAATTCAAAAGATTTGACCTTTGCAGTGTCTAGCAAACTCCTCACCGAATTTTGAGTTTAATCATTTAAAATTTACACATAACAGGTATTCAGTCAGGCGGCAAGCATTTTAATCAGTTTAGGGGCGAAAATTTGACTGCCAAAATGTGAAAGTTGAAATAGTTGACCTTTGCCGATCCTACGAAATTTCTCCGCCAATTTTGGGTCTACAGACTTGAAATTTTAGATGTTGGTAACTTGTACATGGGTAAAACTTTATATTTTGATTTGAAACCAAAATAATACACGTAAAAGGGTCAAAATTAGCGTCCAATTTATAAAAAAAAATTACCTCCGCGGTCTCTACGAAATTACTCAGACAATTTTTGGTCTAAATAGTTGAAATCTTACATAAAGTGTATTCACACGTACATCACGTTATGAACAGTATATAGGGTCCGAGCAAAGCTGGGATGAATTACTAGTCTATCTATCTACATATCTAGAAAGGTGAACGTGTCTGTGTGTCTGTGTGTCTGTCTGTGTGTCTGTGTACATTTCCCTTCGCAATAACTCTGTTAACTTTTAGTCTACAGACTTGAAATTTGATATACAGGGTACTGGGATTTGGCCGTTAAGGGGTCAAAGTTCAACGATTGGACCTACCAAACTTCTCCAATAATTTGGGGTCTAAAATTTTTAAATTTTAGATATAGGTGCCTCGGACATGGATCCAACTTAATAACTTGATTTGAGCCCAAAACAATAAATTTTAAGGGGTCATAATAGGGGTCAAAGTTTAAAAAACTGACCTTTTTTTTAATTTTTTTACTTTTTATTTTTTGCTCAGCATACACCTCCAAACACCCGGGCAACGCCGGGCTGAAATACTAGGAGATCTATAAAAGTGAACGTGTCTGTGTGTCTGTCTGTCTGTGTGTCGGTCTGTGTACATTTCCCTACGCAATAACTCTGTCAATTTTAAGTCTACAGACTCGAAATTGGATATACAGGGTACTGCGATTTGGGAAAATATATGCGATCGGTTTTCTGTCAGAAATTTGCCTTTTAAGGGGTCAAAGTTCAACGATTTGACCTTTGAAAACTCCTCCGACAATTTTGGGCCTAAACAATGTAAACTTTTGATATAGGGTCCTTGTATAACATATCAGCCGGTCACTGGCATGTGACCGGCTTCACCTGTTACACTAATCGTCTTAGACACGGTTCCATGATGAAGTGACGATGAGCCAGCCATGAGGGGCTGAGTATCAATAGGAAAAACATACCTCAGATGTTGGATGTGGCGATGTGGCTTCTTCTTCTCCCAGGCAACGTCTTGACCTTTGGTGGCATTCGGGTTGGAATCTTCTTTTTCCACAAGGCCGGCTCATTCTCCAATGAAGGCATTTATGGCAGACACACACACACAAAGAAAAAAAGACACGCGACACAATTGTAATGTATAGTGTATAATCTTAACTATTTTACAAAAAATATATTACAATACAATATACAACTTATAATTGATTTTTTTACAATTAAACCTAGGCAATAGGCTTTTCAAAACTAAGCTACCCTAACTAGTGTTGAGGGAGGGGGTGCTCCCCCATTTACGGAGAAACAGAAATATGCCTGCTCACCTTATGACGATCTGGAGAGAAACGAGAGGGCGATCTAAAAAGGGAATTCTGGGAATACATTTCTTTGTATCCCTACGCTCATGGCCAAATCACCACTCGGCCGTGCTGTAGAGTGTGTTAGCAACCGTGGCACTGAGATATAGTGTCACATCCGTCGCTATGCAATCTGAAATTTATGAGTATTCATAAATTTCAGAAGTCCCTAGTTTTCCGTAGCTGGTGCGCCAACCAGCCGTCAGCGATCAATGTCTCCATGCTTTTCGTTCCGTCAGGAACTCAGTGAAGCAATTTTTTTCTGCCAGGCCCCTGTTAGACTGGTATACTGCTTCAAATATAAGAGGGTGTAATCATCCTCGCCCCTCATCGAGGCAGTGAAAAAAAATGATGGGGGGGGGAATTCCAACCTCCCAGCATAATATAACTTACACACTCAGGTTCTCATGATTTCAGTTACTGGATTTACGCTTTCTTCAGAAACCAGTATAATATGTTTTAACCAAGCCGGAGTTTACGTGAGTTCATAACGCCGACCTATACATATTTCAATTTATAATGTATTTTAACCAAGCCGGAGTTTACGTGAGTTCATAACGCCGACCTATACATATTTCAATTTATAATGTATCTTAACCAAGCCGGAGTTTACGTGAGTTCATAACGCCGACCTATACATATTTCAATTTATAATATATTTTAACCAAGCCGGAGTTTACGTGAGTTCATAACGCCGACCTATACATATTTCAATTTATAATGTATTTTAACCAAGCCGGAGTTTACGTGAGTTCATAACGCCGACCTATATATATTTCAATTTATAATGTATTTTAACCAAGCCGGAGTTTACTTTTTTTTTTTTTTACAAGCCGGAGTTTACGTTTTTTTTTTACAAGGCTGTCACCACTTATAAAGGCCCGGAAGCAACTCAGGGATAAGGGTTATTGCGTGTACAGTACGTTAGTGTGGAGATTTAATAAAAGTGTCTACTTAAGGGGGCAGTTCATCGGGAATTTGTTTACGTTGGACTTAAAGACATACATGTTGTAGTCAGGTGGGAAGCAGGCAGACGGAACAGAGTTCCACAGGCGTGCAGTTCTAAGAAAGATGCTTTGTTCATGGAATCTACGTTTTGATTTAGGCACAGATAAAGAGTGGGGAAAATTCTTGACAGTGGTTTCAGCTAGACGGCTGTTTTCGTGAAAGATTGGCGAGGGGGGGGGGGCAGAGATTGGAGTTCAGACGAGCACCTGCCATGGAAATAACGATAAAACAAGGATAGGCTCGCAACGTCTCTACTGTGGGAGAGAGGTTGCAGGGAACGGAAAAGGGAATCCCCCACTAAGCCACAAAGTCTATTTTGTACTCTGTCAAGGCAGGATAGGCTGTTTTTAGCAGCTCCTGCCCAGATATGGCAGCAGTATTCCATCCTTGGACGTACTTGGCTTTTATATAGATAGAGAATTGCATCAGTAGTTAGATATCTTCTGGAGCGGTAGAAGGATCCCACCATCTTTCCAACGACCTTGACAACAGACTTGATGTACGTGTTCCATTTCAGATCAGGAGTAAAGGACAAGCCCAGAAGCTTGTCAAAACATGGGGCTTCTCTAGACGAGAGCCATCCATTTCAATTGATGCCAGATGTGAATCAGAGCGTTGATGATGTAAGGATAGGAGTTTGGTTTTAGATGCATTAAAGGTAACCAGCCACTTCTTCCCCTACTGAACCACGCGCTCGAGATCAGAAGAGAGAGGATCAGAGAGAACTTTGTCATTTACAGCCTTTGATGTGTTGCCGTAGATGGTCGTGTCATCAGCATAGATGTCAACGAATGATTTAAGTATGTATTTAAGTATTTATTTAGGATGGACCCCTGAGGGACTCCAGCATTAATACTGCAGGCCTCTGATTTTTGTCCATCGACCACTACTCTTATGAGCCTATCAGAGAGAAATGATTTAATGATAGAGAAAATATTTCCAGCTATAACGTAGCTGGAAATCTTGTGAAGTAGGCCTTTATGCCATACCTTGTCGAAGGCCTTTGATATGTCAAGAGCAATTGCCGTAGAAAGGAAGCCTTTGTCAAGAGATTCACTAATCATATGAGATATAACCGTTAGCACACCTGCGGTAGATCTTGCAGAACGGAAACCATATTGCGTATCACTAAGAAGGTTATTTCTGCTGAGGGGGTTGACTATTTCTCTATCTAATATGGATTCCAGCAACTTACTCATGACACACAGGAGACTTATTGGTCTGTACTGAGAGGGAGATGACTTATCACCTGAATTCTTAAATACAGGGCAAACTGATGAAGTTTTCCAGGGTGTTGGAAAGCACTTCTCCCTAAGGCAACGCTTAAACAGTTTCTTAAGTATGAGAGCAAGTTCTGATTTAAGCTTTTTTAACACTATAATTGGGATGCCGTCAGGGCCAGTTGCTTTACTGGAATCAAGGTTCTTGATTAGCTTGGCGACTTCATGCACAGATATTTGTATGTTACCTAGCGTGTTCTGTGTTATAGGAGGAAATATGGGAAGTTGATGGCCTTCGTCGCATAGGGTAGAATTAGCTGCAAAGTTCTTGGCAAATAGTTCGGCCTTGTCTGATGCTGACGAGATGACCTCAGGTTCATTGGTAATGGTTGGGATAGAACGCACACTTCTGTTCAGGATCCTATTTGTAATTTGCCAAAACTGGTGGGAACCAAGTCGCTGCTCAGCTACTTTGGATTTAATGGACTGAGCATATAGCTCTCTTGCATTTTTTATTACTCTTTTATAGTGGTTGCTGGGGTTCCTGAAAGCAGCTTTAGTCTCAGTGCATCTATTACGTTGGCAGTTATGGAAAAAGTGATTTATGTGCGCGATAACAGCAGCACATTCTGGGGAGAACCATGGCTGGCTGTTAGGTTTTTGTTAGAATATTTTAGATGGTATGAATCGATCTATGCCTACAATTAATCATTCGGTCAGGTCTGATACTATAGAGGACACTTCCTTTTTTTACATGGAATGCAGAGGTAGATCAGATATGAATGTACGGAAGCTATCCCAGTCAGCCATAGAGTATCGGTATACAGTTAGATGGAGGAGTACGTCTGGGGACTTATTACATTTCATTTTCATCTTAACTGATACGACGGAGTGATCGGAGGATCCCAGAGGAGAAAGAACAGAACATGAACATAGCTCAGGGAAAGTTGAGAGAAAAATGTCTAGAAGGCTTGCATATTGACCTGTAGTATCGGGCACACGGGTGGGCTCGCAAGCAATCTGAGTGCGGTCATAAGTAATGGCAAAATCATGACAGAACCTCCCCTCATCGTCTGTCTTATTTGAGTGGATCAGCCATTCCACGTTATGGACGTTGAAGTCACCACAGATGTGGATGTTAGATGAGGGATGTGCAGACAGGATGTGGTCTATTTTCTCAGATAGTAAATCCGCTGTTATGGGGCCGATAGAGGACAAATATAAATGCAGTGGTGTTAGCAAGTGCAACCCGGAAGCACATATAAGGTAAATTAAGATCTTCTCTAGAGATATCCATGCCACACGGGAAGCGATCTTTAATGTAGGCACATATTCCATGCCTATGGCGGTCTTGGGGGTCAGATTTAGATGTTAAGTTAGAGTATCCGTTAATCATAAACTCATCTAGGGAAGTGGTCGGCCCTTTTCCAGTTTCGCTTAGAAATAATATGTCCGGTTTTGTCTCCTGTAATTGGGTTTCAACCTATGGAAAGTTAGAACGTAGACCCTTGATGTTGGAGGAGACATGGTAGTAGGGGTCTACGTTGGAATATGCGGTTCCAGGTTCGTGAGTTCATCACGCCGACCTATACGTTTTTTAATTTATTCTGCATCAACTTATAACATTATTTCCGTAACTGGATTTGCGCTCGCTTCAACAACCAATATAATGTATTTTAACCAAGCCGGAGTTTACGTGAGTTCATCATGCCGACATATACATATTTTTAATTTATTATTTCAGTAACTGGATTTACGCACTTATATATATATATATATATATATATATATATATATATATATATATGTGTGTGTGTGTGTGTGTGTGTGTGTGTGTGTGCATTTGTAGGTAAACAAATATATATATATATGTATAATTGTTTCGGTTAGTTCTACTGACTTATTACCCATAGAATCAGCCGTTTTTTTCCTTATGGCACTTGTATTTTTTTAAGACTATACTCCATTCAAATCAGACAAGCCTGGCACAAGATCATTTCAATATATTTGTCAGACTTTGTAATCTACTATTTATTACATTTTCCAGGCGAGTTTCCTGCTATTTTCTTCGGTCTTTGGACATTTTAGAATCATTTTTCACGAGTGTTTATGTGCGCGTTGAGTGAGTAACGCACACCACCCGCGGATAACTCGCTGCCAGTCCGCCCGTCTTCGGTGTAAAATTGTAAGATACGTTCTTTCATAACAAGTCCAAGGAAAGTAATTGTTTGATTTCCGGCAATGGAGTCGTAAATATCGGCTGCCATTTTTCAGCTCATAAAACCTGTTTTAATCTTCCCAGCTGAAGCGGTGGCCAGGATGAGTCATCATCGCGTCTCTTCTCTAACACATCCAATAGCAACAATCCTCTGCCCCATGTGTGTGTGCTTCGGCGATCCTGTACAAACATACACCCACACACAACATACATACATACATACATACATACACACATGTACATACATACATACATACATACATGCATACATACACACACATACATACACCCACACACATGTATATACATACATACATACATACATACATACACACACACACACATATATATATTCAAGCAAATATTAAATAAGTAAAAATTAAATATTATTAAATGCAACGGAGACACTTTGCTTTATGATTCTTTTTCGATTTTCCGTATAATCTTTTTTGTATCAAAATCAAAAATATTAATAAAAGTTCAATAGTTGGTGCTGTCACGATCGCTTTTGATTCGTCCATGAATCATCATCAGGTGTTGAAGTAAAAGTCGGAATGAGTGAAAATGAGAATTAAAAGTGAAAACTAAATTATACAATAAATGGCGATAAGTTAAAATATATAGAGTCGATGAAAAGTCGATTAAAAATTCGAGTATTAAAACTAGCAAGTTCGTGGACACCGTTAATAAAGTCCGTCCAATACGAACTACGAATGTTACTGTTATTTTTTTTGAATGCGATATCATTTATAGTGAATTGAAGGGTTCTAATATATGACGCTTCAAGAATTTTTAATTTTTTAATATTATTTTGATGTTGTATAATTATATGTTGTCAACGAGGACGTTTCTAAGATTGGAGTGGGACAGTTATGTTCTTTTATCAAATGTTTATATACAGAACTAGTATTATTTAGATGTATCGTTAATGGCCGGGACAACGTTGTCGTTGTATGCCGAATGTGTGTATTATTTTCGAAGTTACATTCTCCCATAGATCATTTGAATTTATACCCTAAAACGTTTTTATAGCAGTCGATGAGTTGTTTCTAACCACAAAGTTTTGTGTTTGTGCGATCCATTTCTTGTCATACACATACGCACACATACACGCACACAAACATACGCGCGCACGTACACACACGTACACATATTCACGTTCACGTACATACACTCACATTTATGTGCATACACACGCACACTAACGTACACACATGTACGCACACATACGTGCACACGTACGCACACATGGGCAACGTCACTTCCCCTTTAAAGGAAATCCACACATGCGGAAAGGACGCCGGAAACAACTACAAAAGCAAGAGCCCTGAGCTGTTTCTTTCTTTTCGATTCGGCTCCCGAACTGAGCGGCGACGGACCAACCGCTCCCTTTTGGGGCGCGCGCACCCGCGCGCCTCACGTCCCCTGCTACTATGTGTGAGCCAACAGACATTACGTACACCTTACACACTTTCTCTCTCGATGGCCAGGATTGACTCTCTCTCTCTCTCTCTCTCTCTCTCTCTCTCTCTCCCTAAAACAATAGACTTTCCCTTTCACCATCTAACAGCGAGAGACGCACGCCAGACTGGATTGACTTTCTCACTCTCTCTCTATAACAATAGGCTTTCCTTCTCACCAGTTAACAGCGAGAGACGCACGCCAAACTAAACACGTGCTGTACCCTTTTCTTTCATTTGTTTCCTCATGAAATAAATTCTAGTTCGTTTAATTCAATAAACGCGTTGTTCGTTCCTTATCCAATTCAAATTCATTTTTACTATTTTGTACGACTGGGGGATATGTATAATATATCCACCAGTCCACTACATGTTGTAAACTTCTTGTAGTAGATAATTAATTTAATTTTAGACTTTCTGTCAACAGGCCTAAAGTATCTACGTATGATGTTTTTAATTGCGTTTTCTTCGATTCTGAAGTTCGGTGTCATTTGATTTTATAAAATATATTAATGGGGTTTGCATTGTGGTGTTGGCTAATATCATCATTAGGGTTTTCAAGGGATTATAGCATTCGTTTTATTTTCTCATCAACAATATAATTAGGAAAATGATTATTGTGAGTACTTGTTTAATGTTTTTTTTATTTCAGTTAGTAATGCTTTTTTGTGGATGATATCATTTTAGCGCGATTTAATAATTTTTTATTATGACTATTTTGTACTTTTATGGGCACTCACGTAATAAAAAATATAAAAAAGTATAAATATAATACGGTCTGTAGTCTCGTTTTTTAACAGAATAAACGCTTTAAAATAAGTGAAAACACTAACAACTTAACCAGTTAGGTAGAAAACGGACACTTAGAAAATCGATTTTATTTTTTTAAACAACAGTACACAAGTAAAAATATATTTTAAAAATATTATGGGCGGGGGGTATAGTCTCTTTTAAAAACAATATTTCTATCAACGGCCATAAAATGTGTTTTCAATCAATATTTATTCAATAGGAGACCAGTTTTCCTACCTGGCCAAAAAAGTGGGAGTTTTCCGGGTACGGTGTTTCCGGGTACGAGTTTTCCGGGGACGTGTTTTCATAAATTCATATATATATATATATATATATATATATATATATATATATATATATATATATATATATACTCATGAGCAAAAAAGAAAAAATGGGCCAAACAAATTTGATACATTTTATTGCACTAAAAGCTATATTAAAGAAAGTACAATTGAACAAAGAAACTTAAACGAGACTAATAACACAAAACAAGACATTTACTTTAATAAATGCTTCAGATGGAATAGCATTTCCTTTTGATTTCTTTAAAAGATCAATCCTTTTAGACATGCTCTCAAGCAAAGTGGAAGACTGTGAAGAGGAGATTCTATTCCATTCGCTTTGCACAGCTTCACACAGTTTGTCATTGTTCGAGAAATTCTTTCGTCTAATGCACGAGATATTATGGACCAAATAATCTCGATTGGGTTTAAATCGGGACCTTGACTTGGCCAAAAAATCATATCAATTGAACTATCAGAAAAAAATTGTTTTGTGACGTTAGCAGTGTCTGCAGGGGCATTATCATGTTGAAAAATAATGTTCTGGGATATTCCCAGTTTCTGGATACTGTTTCTAGCATTCGAATGTATTCCTTTGCATTGACTTCTCACATCTAATAATTTCTCCAACTTTTGCCGCAGTAAAAGTTCCCCATACCATTATCCCTCCATCCCCATGTTTAACTGTCATTTTTATGCGACTTTTCGAAAATCTTTCTCCAGTTCTTCGATTGCACCGTTCCGGAGCATCAGGAGCATCACTAACAAGACAAAATCTTGGTGCATCTAACCAGAAAACATTCCTGAACCAGTATGTATCTTTCTTGCCATAACACGAGAAAAATCTCTTTCTATCATTGATGTTCTTCTTAGATAAAAATGGCTTCTTTGCACACCTTTTAGAGGAAAATCCTATTTCTTTCATTCGTCTAGATATTGTATATTTAGAAAGAGAATTTCCAGTCCCTGTTTTGAAATCTTTGCTATGGTCAACATAAGTTTTCTTTCGATATTTCAAAACAATTAATTTAAGCATGTGGTTGTCCTTCAAAGTGGATGCTCTAGGGCGATCAGATCCAGATTTCCCTTTTACCAAGCGTTCAACTTCGAATCTTTGAGCAATTCGCTTCATTGCAGAAAGACATGTTTTCATGTTTTCTTTTCTTAAAATATAAAAAATCTGCTTGTAAGTCATTTTGGACTGCCTTAATCCTGTAATTCGGTTTTTTATATCCTCATAAAGATGCGGTCTTAACATTTTTAGGATTAATTTTTTCACTTATTATTATATGCTATAATAATAATGATCTTCAAAATAGAAAATTTCAGTTAAAATTAACAGAAATTCATGAAAAATATTGAAAAAATCGATTTCTTCCTTCTTTCACTCTTGGTCCATTTTTTTTGCTGATGAGTGTATATTTCTATATATCTATATATTTCTATATATCTATATATTTCTATATATCTATATATTTCTATATATCTATAAAAATTTCTATATATCTATAAAAATGTTGAATAGACAGACAAATTGCTTTGAAACATGAAGATACAAATATTTTATTCATATAAAAAAACATTCAATTATTTTTTTAATGGAAATGTTTCTTATTAATTTCAGATAGTAAAATATTAATCATCAGAGGATGAAAGAATACTTTTATCTTTTTCCGTAAGTGAAACATTCATGTCCTAGTGTTGTTTTATCATTACTCTGCTGATGTTGACGCACGCGGTTTTGTTGAAAAAATCAAACAAAAATTTCAGTCTGAGCTTTTAGACGCTTGTCTAATCAGTAAAACCGCTAGAAACATCATTATGAAAATTAAAATTATGTATGCGTGTATATATGCATGTGTGTATATGTGTGTGTGTGTGTGTGTGCGTATTTGTGTCCATGTATGATATCCCTATCGCTGATTCATTTTTACTTTAAATCACCAAAACAAATTCTTTCTTTTAATATCATACTGGCATGTAGTGCCCGGCCTTGTCTTACTGTAAAATCCGCTAAAATAAATTTTAATTCATGCAGATTTCGTATTTATAATTACAGAGACAATTCACTATTGAATATTACATTGTACCTATAGTAATTTCAAAAGATAAATAAACGACCTGAATAACATCAACTAAAGTTGAACCCAAAACATTTAGCGCTCCAGCCACGTTCCCTACGGTTTGAGCTATCGAAATATAGATAGAAAAGTTTTAAATTAAACCACTTCAAGCTATGAATGAATCTGCACAATAGAAATATATCAACAAGTTGAAATGAACATTTTACATTTTAACTTGACGACATATATCTGTGCGCGTCATTCATCCATCCAAACAAAGATTTTACTCATTATAAACAATCATGGGTGTATGATTACTATTTCTCGTAAATTTCAGAATTATGTGACCAGTAGTTTTAGGGTATATCGGTTAAGCACGCACACACACATACATACATTTACTGATTTATTTATATATATTTTGAATCAGTTGCTTTCGATAGTATGTACTGAATTATTTGCCTTAGTTTTATGCACGAAGTAATCACTGTATCTATCCATCTATCTATTGATCCACTTTATCTTTCAATATATATATATATATATATATATATATATATATATATATATATATATATATATATATATATATACTAGCAAAAGTACCCACCGTTGACTGGGTTCAAAAACAGCCTACAGAAAATGGACTCTGACTTATGAGAATATAAGTTATGAAAAGGAAGGGTTGTAAAAAGATAGGTTCGAATTTGGGGGTATCGAAGCAAAAGCAAAATATGATGAAAGTAAAAAGAAAATAGATAAACCCCATAATTTATTATACCATACCTGTTCACACTGGAACACTTATCACAATATTCTGTGGATCTATATTAAAAAAACCTTGTTAAGCTTTGTAACATATTTCCATTCTATGGAGGTCAGGCGCGAACGAACACCCCATAATTTTATTATACCATATTTCTTCAAACTTAAACATAATTATTAAAGTATACTTACGCAGATAGATCTGAAAAGTCTTTATTAAAGTCTGTGCCTATTTCCATTCAATGGAGGCCAGGTGAGAATGCAGACCCCTCAATTTTATTATATCATACCTATTTAAGTTAAAACATACTTATCAAAGTATTATTATGTACATCTATATCAACAACACTTGTAAATGTTTTTTTTTAATTTTTAAATTTTTATTTCCATACTTTGTGGACCAGACGAGAACGCAGTACCCACAATTTTAATGAATCATCATTATGACAGATCAAACATACCCATTCCTGTGTCTCGATACATCTTCTATCATTATATGTGATCAGTTTTCTATAAAAGCCAACCATATAGGAGCCTATTCGTGACCAGACACACACACAAACGTATATATATATATAAAGCTGTACGTCTGTGTGTGTGTGTGTGTGTGTGTGTGTGTGTGTGTGTGCGGTTAAGAATAGGCTCCTATATGGTGTACTGTTTTAAAAAACTGATTACATATAATGATAGAAGATGTATCGAGAATCAGGAATGGGTATGTTTGATCTGGCAGTGGTTCATAAAAATTTTGGGGTCTGCGTTCACGCCTGGCCCCCAAAGTATGGAAATAAAAAATGAAAAAAATGTTTACAAGTGTTTTTGATATAGATGTACATAAGAATAATTTGATAAGTATGTTTAAAATTAAATAGGGATTGTATAATAAAATTGTGGGGTCTGCGTTCGCGCCTGTACTCCATGGAAATATGGCACAAACTTTAACAAAGACTTTTTATAACTATTTGCGTAAGTATACTTTGATAATTATGTCTCAGTTTGAAGAAATATGGTATAATAAAATTATGGGGTGTTCGTTCGCGCCTGACCTCCATAGAATAAAAATATGTCAAAAAATTTAACAAGATTTTTTAAAAGGGTTGAGGGTTCACAATAACACGTTAACTTTAATCTTCATTCACGTTAGCTTTTATTTATTTTTTTTAAGTTGAATCATATTGTGTAAAATAAATTCACCTCATAAATTCACGTTCTTATTAAAGTGAAAGCTCAAAATAAAAGTCGGAACTTTAGACAATTCTCGACACAAATTTTGCATAACTCTGTTTTTACTTCTCCACTTGCACGTGGCACTTTTTAGAAAATAGATAAATAGATAAATAAAAAGAATGTTACTTGTTATCGTGTCAAAAGAAGGAAAAAATCCTGCTCACGTGATTACGTGTCTTTTTAAAAACATTTACATAACCTTTTTATTTTTATTTGTATATCTGTTTAAGCTTTTTTTACTAGAAGGAATTCAGTTGATTTCTGCGTGTTCTTTATATTACAATAGTACAACTCTGAATCCGAAGGCGCAATACTACACCGTTCAATACTGTAAAACTGAAACGAAGCTGTTCTGTTTGAAAAGAGCGCCATTTTCTTCTTATTCATATTTATATCGATTCTTTGCTTTTACAAACTAAAGTAATTACGTGTTTACTTTTTTAATATCCCATTTTGCTGTTTCCGATTATTTTACTAAAGTAAATAAAGCGTCATTATTTTTCAAAACTGTTTTTGTTTCTTTGTTTTTCGATATTTCGTCGATATTATTTAGTAAGAGTGTTTAGCAGAAAAGCCAATAAACGACTGGCCGAAAAATAAATATGCAGGAAATAAATGTATCCATAGTCAATAAAAGTTCAGTTCATGATTTTTTTTGTTTTGAAATGCTCTTTACTTGAAATAATTTCAGCGAACTGAAATTTAAACGAAATTAGGGGCGATAACTACTTGAATGAATTTTTATATAAACTACACATGCCATAATCGAATATTCCTCAAGCATAAAATAAGGGAAAACATTAAAATATGTTTATAAATATTCCTTACGTTGACGGAACTTTCTTAAATTGTTAACATAGAATGCTCAGGTGCCCCTCCTTCAAACTGAAAACGGGGCTTTCCATTTCAAAGTCGCTTCCATTTTGATTTTTTTAAACCGGTTTGTGAATTAAAAATAAATTGTTTTTTTTTTACAAATTACTTGAAAATACAAACCAATGAACTTTTCTACCATGAAAGTAACTTTTATTGACTATGGTAATATTTCTTTCTTGTATATTTATATTATTATATGTATAGCATTTTCTCTTTGTAAGGAAACATCATTTTGTTGGTCACTCTTGGCTACGAATAACCTATCATACTTTCATCAATCACAGTCCATTTCCTGTAGGCTCTGTTTGAACAACGATAGATTTAGTAATCGTGCGAGGTTAGCTGCGTGGTAGAGATTTAGGCTTCTTATCATGGGGTGCTGATTTCGAATCTCGCTAGATTCAGCCACTCTGACGGGTCGTAGACGATGAAACACGTGTCCAAAGCTAATTATATTCAAAAGAATAATGTATAGATTAGTGCAAAAACAATATCGTTTTCTCACATATGTTACATTTAGATATGATTTCTGAACGAATTATATATCAATGTGAAGCGCGTTTTTCGCTCTATCGAATCGTGTTATTTGTTACCGTTCTCAAATTATTCATTCGTTGTTTGCAGGCTTTTTCTACAGTATGGAACAAATTCAAATTCGCACGATTTCCTTGTTCCAGTTCAAATTAGGCCGAAAAGCTGTCGATTGATAACGAACATTTGAAAGCCTGAATTGAAGCTGATCCTCGCAAAACCACATGAGAAGTTGCTGTTGAACACGAGGTCGGCCACCCAACAGTCGTTCGCCATTTAAAGCAAATAGAGAAGTAAAAATAGTTGGATAAATTGGTGCGTCATGAATTTAACGATAATAAAAAAAATCGTCGTTTTGAGGTTTCTTCTTCGCAACAAAAACGACGCATTTCTCGAGGAGATTGTTACGTATGATGAGAAGTGGATTCTCTACGACAACTAGCGACACTCAGCACAGTGGTTAGATGTTAAAGAAGCTTCACAACACTCCTCAAAGCCGAAATTGCACAAAAAAAACGTTATGGTAACTGTTTGGTGGTCTGCAGCCGGTCTCATCTATCACATTTTCTTGAATCAGGGTGAAGTACTGCCGACAAATTGACGAAATGCACCAGAAGCTCCACCGTATGTGCCCAAGATTAGTCAATATAAAGGGACCAATTCTCCTCCATAACAACGCTCGCCCGCATGTTGCTCAACTCACCCTACAGAAGCTGAACGAATTGGGATACGAGACTCTACTTCATCCGCCATATACACCGGCCTCTCGCCCATCGAATATCACTTTTTCAAGCATCTCAACAACTTCCTGCGCCAAAAATGTTTCAAAAGTCGAGATGATGCCGAATCGTCCTTCAATGACTTCATCGCTTCCAGAACTCTGGATTTCTATGTTAATGGGATAAATGAACTTGTTTCTTGTTGGCAAAAATATGTCGAGTCTAATATGCTATTTCGATTATTAAAGTTTATTATGAAAGGAGTTGTGATCTTTTTAAGTCGAACGTCAAAAAACGATATTATTTTTGCATCAATATATTATATATAATCAACTATTCAATAATGTGTGAATCAATATATTATATATAATTTAACTTCATACGTGGATTCCAAGTTAAATGTTCTTTTGATCTAATTGTTCCATATTACCGTTAATAACATTATATCTCTCATACTCTGAAATTTTCAAAATTTGTGCTAACCAGCAAAATTATATATGGTTTATATATGCATGTTATTTTGCTAACTACTTTTCTCCGAGGATTCTTTGAATCTTTATAGAATAAGGAAAAATCTTCTAATATGTATCTCTTGTTTTAAATTGTAATTTGAAAAAAATTAAGTTTCTTTTAATCCACACATACACACGCTCGCGCGTGTACATATGTCTGGTTTAATTGTTATTTAACTATAATCGGTATGAGATACTTCCCTATGGAGTTTAGGGTAAATTGTCTTCCTTACAACTGGATAGTCATCACATAATTTAGGAACGTGTACGAATATGTATATATATATATATATATATATATATATATATATATATATATATATATATATATATACGTTTCGTGGTTAAATTTTAAATTCTGAAAAAAACAACATATAGAGACATATATTCGATTAAAGAATTTATTGCTTGACAAAAGGAATATATAGAGGGATTATTTTAATTCAGGAAATATCAGTGTCTTATCACGCTTATATATATATATATAATTATTTTCCACAGCCGAACCAACATCGCAGCCCACAAAAGCCAAGAAAGCCGGTAGTCCAAGACTAGAGTTTCACCGTCATTTGGGCTCATCAATTAGACATATCCGCGCTCAGGATTTGAAACCCGAACCTCTTGCATGCTAGGCGAGCACTCTACCAACTGAGCAAACACGTCACACACACAAAAATGTCTATTAACGTACACAGATCAAGCAACCCGCGGCACAGATCCGATAGTGGAAAGAACCTACCTCATATTGAACAAGGGACGAGGTATCAAACCAGCTTTAACCCAAGCCGACGTCTCACCAGTAGGAATTTTATATACTCGAAAGGACGATGTCACCTTACGAGTAATCAGTAGAATGTTCAGAAAGTGTGAGAGAATATATATGATTATTTTCCACAGCCGAATCAACGTTGCAGCCCACAAGAGCCAAGAAAGCCAACAAACCCGTTTGCTGGCTTTCGTGACTCTTGTGGGTTGCGACGTTGGTTCGGCTGGGGAAAATAATTATATACATATATTCTCTCACACTTTCTGAACATACATATTCAGCCTTGCGCACCCAAGGAGACGATTGATAATGTTAGAACGTAGATTAATCCACGTTGATGTTTATATAATTCTACTTATATATATAGCTTTGCTCGGGCTCCATGTACTGTTCATAACTGTACATGCATATATATATATATGCATATACATCAGTTGGAGATATTCATTGATTTAAAACCACCTGAACAGTGAGATTAATTTTTTTTTTTTCCACTGTTCTTCCAACTGAAACCAAAATTCCCTTCTTCCCTCATTCGTTTTCTTAGTTTTTAATTTATCATTCTGACGTTTCCTCTTAGAGGGTCAGACGATAAGGCCTTAAGGAAAATTTTAATAATTTCACCTGCCCATTTCTTGTTTTTTGGTATTTAAATTAAATTATGTTTCCTCTGAAATTTCTCCTTCCTTTTTGTTGTACCAAAAATTTACTTACATATTTTCGAGGTCGGTACAACTCACAATTTATCAAAACGTTAAACAAAGTTATACGTATTAAAAATAAGTTAATCGTTTTGAAGTGTAGGATGGAATTTCTTAAATCTTGCCGCCTAAATCATGTTGCTCCCGGTTATATCTGCCATCGTATTTCTAAAATTAAATGTAGAAATACATTGGCAGTTCAACGTGTTTTCCTACAAGATGAAATCCTGTTTAATTCTGATACATATAATTCGTTACGTAGTAAACACCTTTTACTTTGGGCCATGGTTTGGAAAGAACTATCTTTCTTTGATAAACTCCGTTTTTCTAGGTTTTTATCCATCGGCGATAATTTTACCCGTATTAAATGTACTTCTTCTTATGATAAATATTTAAAAAATTTAATTACTAAGAAGTTTGGGATTATAACAAATTTGGATAAACATATATTCAATTATTCTTCTCATGTTTTGTCCAATACAGAAGAATTTGTTTTATCTGCTGGCTTACAATTTTGCATTCCTCCCCCTTCTGTTGATAAAATCTCAGTATTTAGTGAAATTGAATTATTGTATACTCAATTAAAACACCATTCGCCTATCTCTACTGATGAATTAACTAGTGTTAAAATTCAGTTGGGCGAATTAGGTCGGAGGTTTTCTGCCATAAATACTAAATCTAGTGATTTTGTTTGGCAGAAAAATCATTTTGAAGCGGCAAAATTAATTAAGTCTAATCCCGACATTTATCTTTCTCGCCCGGATAAAGGATCGGGCGTTGTTATACTTAACAAAACGGATTATATCTCCAAAATGTTACAAATCTTGGACGATAAAAGTAAATTTCTCCGTTTGGGTGATTTAAGCCATGATGATACTTTTCGTATGGAAATAAAAATCCAGAAAAGATTTCTTCAACTTCATAAAAGCGGATTTATTTCTAAGGAGATTTATGATAGAATCCGACCCATCGGTTCTCAAAGGCCTAGAATGTACGGTTTACCCAAGGTCCATAAACCCAACATTCCTTTGCGACCCATTTTATCTATGCTGGGTTCTGCACAACACGAACTTGGTAAATGGTTGGTTGATCTTCTTAAACCTGTGCTTTCTTTTTATTCGGTCCATTGTATCTCTGATTCTTTTCAATTCGTATCTCAGATACAAAAATTACCTTTATCTAAAAATACCGAGTTCTTGGCTTCCTTTGACATTAATAGTCTTTTTACTAATATACCTTTGGATGAAACCATTGGTATTTGTGCTGACTATCTATACCGTGGCCCCTTAAAATCTCCACAATTTCCTGAACGAATTTTCGTTGAACTGATGGAACTTGCTACTAAATCAGTCTCCTTTAGTTTCAACAACATTATGTACCGTCAAATTGATGGGATATCTATGGGTAGCCCTCTTGGTCCTTCGTTAGCCAACATTTTCGTTGGATTTTTGGAAAACGAATTATTTTCCAAAATTACTAAGCCAGCATTCTACACACGCTACGTTGATGATACTTTTGCATGCTTTCCCTCTCGGAGCGAAGCTGAACAGTTTCTTCGTCTTCTTTGCAACCTTCATCCATCTTTACAATTTACTATGGAGGTTGAAGACTGTAGCTCTCTCCCATTCCTCGACGTTCGTGTTTCTAAAGTTGGTACTACGTTTGAGACCTCTGTTTATAGAAAACCTACATTTACAGGGCTCTATCTTAATTGGTTTTCTTTTGCCCCTCAGTCTAGAAAAATAAACCTCATTAGCGCCCTTACGCATCGTGCACTTATGATTGTTCACCAAACCGTCTTGATACGGAACTTGGGGAAATTACAAATATTTTTCTTAATAATGGATATCCCATTAATATAATAAAATCTACTATTGAACGTAAAATTACTACATTTAATAGTGGTAAACATATTGGTCCATCACGTTGTCCCATCTATTTAAAATTACCATGGTTGGGTCCTGTTGGCCTTCATATGGGATTATAAATACAAAAATAGGATTTCTTCTGCTACTCAACGTTGTTTTCCATCTACAATGCTTAGAGTAGTTTACACAACTCGAACCTTTTTCTCTTCTTTTCGTAAAGATGTTTTGCCAACCATTCAAAAGAACTCTGTTGTTTATAAATTTGTTTGTCAGTGTGGAGCTGACTACGTTGGCAAAACATCCCAAAGATTAGAAATGAGAATATCCCAACATATCCCTCGGGATATTCGACTACACCAGGTTTCGAGAACATCCGGGCACTCCCAAGCTCATGAGTCCGCCATTGGCAATCACCTGTTGAGTATAAATAGGTGTGCCGATCAATATTCCGATGGGTGGTTTTCTGTTTTATACAGTGCTAGGTCGAACTATCATCTCAATATCATTGAGGCGTTAGTTATTAACAACTCTCGACCTAGCCTGTGTAGACAAAAGATTCTGAAACATCAGTTGGAGATATTCATTGATTTAAAACCACCTGAACAGTGAGATTAATTTTTTTTTTTCCACTGTTCTTCCAACTGAAACCAAAATTCCCTTCTTCCCTCATTCGTTTTCTTAGTTTTTAATTTATCATTCTGACGTTTCCTCTTAGAGGGTCAGACGATAAGGCCTTAAGGAAAATTTTAATAATTTCACCTGCCCATTTCTTGTTTTTTGGTATTTAAATTAAATTATGTTTCCTCTGAAATTTCTCCTTCCTTTTTGTTGTACCAAAAATTTACTTATATATATATATATATATATATATATATATATATATATATATATATATATATATATATATATATATATATATATATATATATTAAAAGTTTTACTCATGGGCAAGGAATCTACATATATTAATTTTAAGTGTTAAGACCCAAAAATTGGCGGAGGAGTTTGGTAGAGTCTGTAAAGGTCAACTCTTTCAACTTTGACCTTTTGGAAGCTAAATTTTCGCCCCAAAACTGATCAAAAACTTGCGGCATGTCTGAATACCCTTTATGTAAAATTTCAAATGTTTAGACCCAAATTTTGCTGAATAGTTAATTGGAGACAGCAAACGTCAAATTTTTTAAACTTTGACCTCTTGGTAACTAAATTTTCTGCCAAACAACGACTAAAAAGCTTGCCATATATCTAAATACACTTTATGTAAAATTTTAAATGTTTAGACCAAAAATTGTCTGAGAAGTCAATTTCTTTTTAACTTTGACACCAATATAGTTTTGGGCTCAAATCAAATTAAATAATTTGATCCATGTCCAAGGAATTTACATCTATAATTTCAAGTGTTTAGACACGAAATTGACGGAAGAGTTTCCTAGAGTTTTCAAATGTCAAATCGTTGAACTTTGACCCCTTGACAGCCAAATTTCTGACCAAAAACCGATTATAACATTTTCCCAAATCTCAGTACCACTTATGTCAAATTTCGAGTCTGTAGACTGAAAATTGACACTTTCCTACCCAATTTGGTAGGGAAATGTGCATACACAGACAACATCACTTATATATATATATATATATATATATATATATATATATATATATATATATATATATATATAGTCACCAACACGCAGATTGTTTATTGTCTACGACGCGTCAATATGGCTAGACATAGTAAGCGTGTCCGCACCGAAACTCGAACCCCAACCTCTGGTCGCATCAAAATATAATCAGCAGTCAAGTGATTTATTAACTGCAGAGCATGCATTTTTATATTTGAGAAGCCTTATCATATTTTGAAATTAAACTATGACAACGCATATGTTAAGTGATTAGATTTATGCTTGTGATATTTCGAGATTAAATCTCCTCATCAATTAGAAATACGGAAAAAGTTTTTGGCTCACTTTTCCCACGTGTTTTTATTGTTGGAAATCCCCTATAAATTGCATCACACACGCTTTCAATAAAATTTAAATTTTCGAAAGACGTATATTAGCTCAAGCAAAGCATTAGGAATAATAAAAATGTTATTGTCTATTAAGAACAATGGAAAAATTGTTGAACTTTTTAAAATTCATGTCATAAAATATAACCACTTTGTATACATAGTGTTATGTTTTTTTTTTTTACAAATTCGCATAAAATATAGGAAAAAAGTGTTCGTATGTTTATTTGGTATGGAGATTTTACATCGAAATATCGCAAAAAACACAATGACAACGCTTGTTTGTCGAGTTCTTTTTTTACATATGCACGAATAAGGTGCAATATATAACTAGAAACAATGTGTTCTGTAAGGATTATTCATCGAGGTTGGGTTAGATTGTTTGAATGAGGAAAAAACCCTTCGAAGGATGAGGTAATACCTGGGAAGGATGAGGTAATACCTGGGCGGATGACCTAAAACATAACTATTCTTAAAGTGGTTGGGTTTTTTGCAAACCTGTCCCCAAAATCAGAATATGCGAAAGAATCCCCGTCTGGTATGGAAATAAAGATGGAAATTTACGTATCAAGGTACTGTACCGACACTGTTAAAGGAGTATAAAATAGTAATTAATAATCTGTTTTTTTGGTATTGAACATTTGAATGCGAGCATTAGAATTGGTTGCAAAAATATTATCGCGATTCTGAGACTAGATAGCATCATATGATATTTTTACGTGAGTTTCTCTCATCTTATCTTGGGATTTGGTCTTGGTTGATTAAAAACATCACATATCTTGAATAATAACTGTAATGGAATCCAAGCGTCTGGCATTTGCTCACACAAATTGACCTAAAGATTGGTGGTAAATCTACTTAACAGCAAATAATATTTTCTGAAAGAGAGGTCGATAACCGTTTGGCTTTTATGGATAGGATCACGCATTAATGAGTCTGGGCGGTTCAAACCCGTCCCTGGTTATCTTGCGTCACTTAACGATATCATGATATTGAATGTTTTAAAATGAATATAGGCGTAGGACGTCTTCACGGTGCCATGTACTTTGCCTTCTGACCAATTATGACACATGATCAATTTAATGAAAGGTAATAAATATCATCAAAGTATCTCACGCCGAAATGACAACCTTCCTCTTACTCCTTTGACGAGTCATCCTTTTCCTACTTCTTCGGCAGCAATTGTCTAGTATTCTGTATAGAAAGAAAAGCGAATAAACTGTGATTAAACGCTTGAAAAGAAAATTGGTACAGACCTGTTTTATGCAGTATGTAATGTTCGTTGGCAGACAAAAAAGAAAAAAAAATAGCTGCTATGTGTCTTTACATATTTTCTATCTTGTCACCTGACATGTAAATAAAACGCTTCCGGTTTTGAATAAAAAGGCTGATTTTTCAGTTACTTAAGCAGTTTGAATTTAGAGGCTGGAACAACAAAGTTTGACAACAGAGTTACGAGTTTTGGAATTACGAATTTTAACAGCAGTGTGACAGATTTGATTAGTGAGTTTTGACAAGCAGTGCGTCAAATTTAACCCCGGAAATTGTCGCTTGGAAAATATAGAATAGTTAATATTTGACTATTTAACCAATATTTAATCTAATTAGAATTGAACAATTTTCGTATCTAACTAATCTTCGTTTTCTTTTTTTTTTTTTTTTGCTCTTTTTGTGACAGAATGATTTTTCTTGGTTGATCTACCACAAGTTTGGTTTGACATTTTCGTCGTTCTGTCAAACTTAAATATACAATGTAATAATTTCTCTTTTACGCATTCTTGTTAACTTTGACATGCGTCCATGCTTCTCTTGGTCCATATATATATCTGTTACACTTAAGTTTAAAATAGCATTTTTGTCTGTCACACGGAAGTTTCAAAGAGAATTTTTGTCGATTTATCATAGCAAAGTTTAAAATAGAATTTCCCTCGATCCGTCGCAATTTTGCCTGAAAAAGCATTTCCTCGGTCTGTGATATTTCGCTAGTCTATGACGTTTACATTAGAAATAGTATTTGTATCAGTCTGTTACTCTTTAGTTTAAAACAGAATTTGCATCTGTTTGTCACGCATAACTTTGACATCAAATTTGTGTTGGTCTGTCACAATAAAGTTTGAAATACTATTTGCAGGGATTTGTGATTTGAAATGGTGTCCGTGTCACTTTGTCAGGGTAAAATTTAAATTGTATTTGTGTCAGTTCGTCACGCTTAAGTTTGAAATTGAATCAGTGCGCTCACAATCTTTATATGATGCTTTACATTTCCGTTTCTCAGTCCGTCTGTCTGTCACGCTTTAGTTTAAAATAGCATTTACACCATTAAACGCGCAAATTGAATGGGCGTATATTATTTTCTTCTTTATTCTTTAAATAGAAGTGGCTATAGTGAACTTGTGAAGGTTTGCAGTTTTTGATCTCAACGTACAACGTTCCAAGTAAGACTGAACTATTTTATTACTTTCAATTATGTGCATGGGAAATGGAGTAATGAACCTTTCCTCTTTATCTTATAGTGCAGATTAAATTCACAAGTAGGCAAACTCCGACACACCATCTCCAATCAGGTAGGCCCTGCCACCTGATAGACACCGTGTACCTGAATATTCATCACTTAGACGGCTGAGGAAGAGTGGGTGGTTTCCTCACAAATGCAATGTGCACTAAAATAAAAATCCAGTATAGAAATTATCTTATAATTTCAAACTAAGATCATCGTGATTGAGAGGGCACCCTTTTTCTTTTTCTTTCTAAGTTAATTAATCAGTAATTTATGTTTCTAAATAAATGTCTCTCCCAGTTTTTTATGAATAAAATATTGGCAATAAAAACAAACAAAACAAAACTTTATTCCAATAAAAGTCTGTTGTATTTGATCGAATACAAACAATATATTAGTATAACACTTTTAAATACACCTTTTGAAATACAAACCACGGCTGTCGTCATCTGTTATTGTTAATTCTTGTGGGTTTGTTTTACTGTACACATAGATTCGAAAAAGTTGTCAAAAAACAAATATATAACAAATAGATGTTATCAAAGGCAAGATAAGTTACTTTTCTACTTAACTGGATATATTTTTCGTGTTTTTATTCAATGTAACATGTTTATTCAGTTCGAAAAACATACAGTGTTCACCGATGTATTGGAAAATTAAAGATGGCGCCTCACTCCATCTTTAACACGGTAAGTTTGGGAAAAGGTGTTATAAATAAGAAAAATTAAACAAAATACGGTTAAAAACCCGCCGAATATATGTCAACCTCTGTCTTGGTAACATATATTGAGCGAGTTTTAACAGTATTTTATCCAGTTTTTTATTTATAACACCTTTTTCCAAACTTACCGTGTTAAAGAGAGAGTCAGACGCCATTTTGAATTTTCCAATACATCGGTAAACACTGTATGGTTTTCGAGCTGAATAAACATGTTACATTGAATAAAAACACGAAAAATATATCCAGTTTGGTAGAAAAGTAACTTATCTTGCCTTTGATAACATTTATTTGTTATATATTTGTTTTTTTGACAACTTTTTAGAATCTGTGTACAGTAATACAAACCCATTCTTGTTATTTGACGGCATATCGGCCCGTTGAGTTAGCCCATTACATTTTCACGGCGAGGAGGTTTGGGAATCACTAAAACATTTCTTTCTTTGTTTTTTCTTTTTTTTTACTTGTAACATTGCGTGGTGGATTGTCTGTTTGAGATCACGGCCCCGTTACTCGTAACTGTATAGCTCCACCTGAAAATGTTAAGATAGACCAAAGTCTTATCAGAGCCATATTTCTCCATGTTTTAAGTATTTTCAAAGTTATTTTCAGAAGAAACGTGGATAATTAAAAAACTATACATCAGACCAGGCTGAAACCATGCATAGTGGTTGCTGTTACAAAAAAGTATTAGATCCATATATCAAATTGGCAAGCAGTGCTTTTTAAGGTGAATATCAGTTATAATGTGAGACTTCATTGGCTACAAAATGGACTAAGTACCGAGTCTTGATGATGAACAGAACAAACTCTATCACCTATATCTACAAAGTCACATTTTGCGCATACATGGAGTATTGATGCCACAGCGAGCTGGCGCATGGACCAGTTACCTCCCCCTTTTAGATAAGAGCCCTGAAGGATTATCTGACTAAATAGATCTCTCATGTTCGAAATGTTACATTCCTGCGTTTGTTTTTCAAATGCGTCATTGGAATCTGCTCCGACGAACTTGTTGTTTTGATGTCCTCTGCACGTAAGTACACCCAGCTAACCCTACAATTTGCAAAAGTTCCCCCTTTCACGGTACAGGTTCTCGGATGCCTGAAGGCTTTTTACTATAATACCTTCTTTCGTTAACTATTAGCCTTTAGAATTCCATCCCTTCTTTCTGCTCCCCTGATTGTATCAACGTGCAGAAATTTAAATGTAATGTGAAAAAATATCTTGTTGCACAACTCCCCACTAAGAATGCTACTATGGATATGGCCCGTAATCCACAGTAACCTCTTACATATACGTGGCAATATGCCTTACTTGGCGTGAATACACGTAAAAAATAGATCCATAGTCATTCATTACACGTCAGTTAAGTTTCTCTGAATTGAAATTTATTCTTGTGGCCTCGTATATTCATATTGCATAGATTTTTGGATAAAAAGTAGAATAAGGATTTTAAACGTAAGGTTTAGTAGCATTATATCCTAATCTTAATCTTCATAACAGTGATATAAGATAACGGAAAAGAGAACGAAATGCCAAGGTCTTATATACGACATGAAAAGAAACTGGAATCTTAGGAAGGTATCAATCATATACAAGTCATTATATGAGCAACCGGACTCATAAAAAAATAATATTAAAAACTACATGGAAAATATACCCGGAACCAAGTACAAAAGAGATAGAAACAAGTGCATTTAAAGGGAGGTTAGAATCTAAAAAAGACTTCTCGGTTGAAATGTATGAGGTAACTGGTGAATATGTGGCATCTTATAGGATGTCCCATCCCTAGCTAAAACAAAATGATAAGAAAATTAAAAAAAATAAATTGTTGTGTTTGGAGAATTAATTTCATCTATCCTATGTGTTTTTTCCAGTTTTGTATTAAAAATGAATCTTTTAGAATGAATAGTTTCCAATAAAAATTCTGTCTAGGGGTTGCTATGTCGTAATGAAGACAAAACGAACAGAAACATACGTATACTTTTGTCGAATTCTATTTTCTATCCTATATGTCTGGTTTAATTGTTATTTAACTATAATCGGTATGAGATACTTCCCTATGGAGTTTAGGGTAAATTGTCTTCCTTACAACTGGATAGTCATCACATAATTTAGGAACGTGTACGAATATGTATATATATATATATATATATATATACGTTTCGTGGTTAAATTTTAAATTCTGAAAAAAACAACATATAGAGACATATATTCGATTAAAGAATTTATTGCTTGACAAAAGGAATATATAGAGGGATTATTTTAATTCAGGAAATATCAGTGTCTTATCACGCTTATATATATATATATAATTATTTTCCACAGCCGAACCAACATCGCAGCCCACAAAAGCCAAGAAAGCCGGTAGTCCAAGACTAGAGTTTCACCGTCATTTGGGCTCATCAATTAGACATATCCGCGCTCAGGATTTGAAACCCGAACCTCTTGCATGCTAGGCGAGCACTCTACCAACTGAGCAAACACGTCACACACACAAAAATGTCTATTAACGTACACAGATCAAGCAACCCGCGGCACAGATCCGATAGTGGAAAGAACCTACCTCATATTGAACAAGGGACGAGGTATCAAACCAGCTTTAACCCAAGCCGACGTCTCACTAGTAGGAATTTTATATACTCGAAAGGACGATGTCACCTTACGAGTAATCAGTAAGCTAACCTTACGAGTAATCAATAGAATGTTCAGAAAGTGTGAGAGAATATATATGATTATTTTCCACAGCCGAATCAACGTTGCAGCCCACAAGAGCCAAGAAAGCCAACAAACCCGTTTGCTGGCTTTCGTGACTCTTGTGGGTTGCGACGTTGGTTCGGCTGGGGAAAATAATTATATACATATATTCTCTCACACTTTCTGAACATACATATTCAGCCTTGCGCACCCAAGGAGACGATTGATAATGTTAGAACGTAGATTAATCCACGTTGATGTTTATATAATTCTACTTATATATATATCTTTGCTCGGGCTCTATGTACTGTTCATAACTGTACATGCATATATATATATATATATATATATATATATATATATATATATATATATATATATATATATATATATATATATATTAAAAGTTTTACTCATGGGCAAGGAATCTACATATATTAATTTTAAGTGTTAAGACCCAAAAATTGGCGGAGGAGTTTGGTAGAGTCTGTAAAGGTCAACTCTTTCAACTTTGACCTTTTGGCAGCTAAATTTTCGCCCCAAAACCGATCAAAAACTTGCGGCATGTCTGAATACCCTTTATGTAAAATTTCAAATGTTTAGACCCAAATTTTGCTGAATAGTTAATTGGAGACAGCAAACGTCAAATTTTTTAAACTTTGACCTCTTGGTAACTAAATTTTCTGCCAAACAACGACTAAAAAGCTTGCCATATACCTAAATACACTTTATGTAAAATTTTAAATGTTTAGACCAAAAATTGTCTGAGAAGTCAAATTCTTTTTAACTTTGACACCAATATAGTTTTGGGCTCAAATCAAATTAAATAATTTGATCCATGTCCAAGGAATTTACATCTATAATTTCAAGTGTTTAGACACGAAATTGGCGGAAGAGTTTGCTAGAGTTTTCAAATGTCAAATCGTTGAACTTTGACCCCTTGACAGCCAAATTTCTGACCAAAAACCGATTATAACATTTTCCCAAATCTCAGTACCACTTATGTCCAATTTCGAGTCTGTAGACTGAAAATTGACACTTTCCTACCCAATTTGGTAGGGAAATGTGCATACACAGACAACATCACTTATATATATATATATATATATATATATATATATATATATATATATATATATATATATATAGTCACCAACACGCAGATTGTTTATTGTCTACGACGCGTCAATATGGCTAGACATAGTAAGCGTGTCCGCACCGAAACTCGAACCCCAACCTCTGGTCGCATCAAAATATAATCAGCAGTCAAGTGATTTATTAACTGCAGAGCATGCATTTTTATATTTGAGAAGCCTTATCATATTTTGAAATTAAACTATGACAACGCATATGTTAAGTGATTAGATTTATGCTTGTGATATTTCGAGATTAAATCTCCTCATCAATTAGAAATACGGAAAAAGTTTTTGGCTCACTTTTCCCACGTGTTTTTATTGTTGGAAATCCCCTATAAATTGCATCACACACGCTTTCAATAAAATTTAAATTTTCGAAAGACGTATATTAGCTCAAGCAAAGCATTAGGAATAATAAAAATGTTATTGTCTATTAAGAACAATGGAAAAATTGTTGAACTTTTTAAAATTCATGTCATAAAATATAACCACTTTGTATACATAGTGTTATGTTTTTTTTTTTTACAAATTCGCATAAAATATAGGAAAAAAGTGTTCGTATGTTTATTTGGTATGGAGATTTTACATCGAAATATCGCAAAAAACACAATGACAACGCTTGTTTGTCGAGTTCTTTTTTTTACATATGCACGAATAAGGTGCAATATATAACTAGAAACAATGTGTTCTGTAAGGATTATTCATCGAGGTTGGGTTAGATTGTTTGAATGAGGAAAAAACCCTTCGAAGGATGAGGTAATACCTGGGCGGATGACCTAAAACATAACTATTCTTAAAGTGGTTGGGTTTTTTGCAAACCTGTCCCCAAAATCAGAATATGCGAAAGAATCCCCGTCTGGTATGGAAATAAAGATGGAAATTTACGTATCAAGGTACTGTACCGACACTGTTAAAGGAGTATAAAATAGTAATTAATAATCTGTTTTTTTGGTATTGAACATTTGAATGCGAGCATTAGAATTGGTTGCAAAAATATTATCGCGATTCTGAGACTAGATAGCATCATATGATATTTTTACGTGAGTTTCTCTCATCTTATCTTGGGATTTGGTCTTGGTTGATTAAAAACATCACATATCTTGAATAATAACTGTAATGGAATCCAAGCGTCTGGCATTTGCTCACACAAATTGACCTAAAGATTGGTGGTAAATCTACTTAACAGCAAATAATATTTTCTGAAAGAGAGGTCGATAACCGTTTGGCTTTTATGGATAGGATCACGCATTAATGAGTCTGGGCGGTTCAAACCCGTCCCTGGTTATCTTGCGTCACTTAACGATATCATGATATTGAATGTTTTAAAATGAATATAGGCGTAGGACGTCTTCACGGTGCCATGTACTTTGCCTTCTGACCAATTATGACACATGATCAATTTAATGAAAGGTAATAAATATCATCAAAGTATCTCACGCCGAAATGACAACCTTCCTCTTACTCCTTTGACGAGTCATCCTTTTCCTACTTCTTCGGCAGCAATTGTCTAGTATTCTGTATAGAAAGAAAAGCGAATAAACTGTGATTAAACGCTTGAAAAGAAAATTGGTACAGACCTGTTTTATGCAGTATGTAATGTTCGTTGGCAGACAAAAAAGAAAAAAAAATAGCTGCTATGTGTCTTTACATATTTTCTATCTTGTCACCTGACATGTAAATAAAACGCTTCCGGTTTTGAATAAAAAGGCTGATTTTTCAGTTACTTAAGCAGTTTGAATTTAGAGGCTGGAACAACAAAGTTTGACAACAGAGTTACGAGTTTTGGAATTACGAATTTTAACAGCAGTGTGACAGATTTGATTAGTGAGTTTTGACAAGCAGTGCGTCAAATTTAACCCCGGAAATTGTCGCTTGGAAAATATAGAATAGTTAATATTTGACTATTTAACCAATATTTAATCTAATTAGAATTGAACAATTTTCGTATCTAACTAATCTTCGTTTTCTTTTTTTTTTTTTTTTTTGCTCTTTTTGTGACAGAATGATTTTTCTTGGTTGATCTACCACAAGTTTGGTTTGACATTTTCGTCGTTCTGTCAAACTTAAATATACAATGTAATAATTTCTCTTTTACGCATTCTTGTTAACTTTGACATGCGTCCATGCTTCTCTTGGTCCATATATATATCTGTTACACTTAAGTTTAAAATAGCATTTTTGTCTGTCACACGGAAGTTTCAAAGAGAATTTTTGTCGATTTATCATAGCAAAGTTTAAAATAGAATTTCCCTCGATCCGTTGCAATTTTGCCTGAAAAAGCATTTTCCTCGGTCTGTGATATTTCGCTAGTCTATGACGTTTACATTAGAAATAGTATTTGTATCAGTCTGTTACTCTTTAGTTTAAAACAGAATTTGCATCTGTTTGTCACGCATAACTTTGACATCAAATTTGTGTTGGTCTGTCACAATAAAGTTTGAAATACTATTTGCAGGGATTTGTGATTTGAAATAGTGTCTGTGTCACTTTGTCAGGGTAAAATTTAAATTGTATTTGTGTCAGTTCGTCACGCTTAAGTTTGAAATTGAATCAGTGCGCTCACAATCTTTATATGATGCTTTACATTTCCGTTTCTCAGTCCGTCTGTCTGTCACGCTTTAGTTTAAAATAGCATTTACACCATTAAACGCGCAAATTGAATGGGCGTATATTATTTTCTTCTTTATTCTTTAAATAGAAGTGGCTATAGTGAACTTGTGAAGGTTTGCAGTTTTTGATCTCAACGTACAACGTTCCAAGTAAGACTGAACTATTTTATTACTTTCAATTATGTGCATGGGAAATGGAGTAATGAACCTTTCCTCTTCATCTTATAGTGCAGATTAAATTCACAAGTAGGCAAACTCCGACACACCATCTCCAATCAGGTAGGCCCTGCCACCTGATAGACACCGTGTACCTGAATATTCATCACTTAGACGGCTGAGGAAGAGTGGGTGGTTTCCTCACAAATGCAATGTGCACTAAAATAAAAATCCAGTATAGAAATTATCTTATAATTTCAAACTAAGATCATCGTGATTGAGAGGGCACCCTTTTTCTTTTTCTTTCTAAGCTAATTAATCAGTAATTTATGTTTCTAAATAAATGTCTCTCCCAGTTTTTTATGAATAAAATATTGGCAATAAAAACAAACAAAACAAAACTTTATTCCAATAAAAGTCTGTTGTATTTGATCGAATACAAACAATATATTAGTATAGCACTTTTAAATACACCTTTTGAAATACAAACCACGGCTGTCGTCATCTGTTATTGTTAATTCTTGTGGGTTTGTTTTACTGTACACATAGATTCGAAAAAGTTGTCAAAAAACAAATATATAACAAATAAATGTTATCAAAGGCAAGATAAGTTACTTTTCTACCTAACTGGATATATTTTTTGTGTTTTTATTCAATGTAACATGTTTATTCAGCTCGAAAAACATACAGTGTTTACCGATGTATTGGAAAATTCAAGATGGCGCCTCACTCCATCTTTAACACGGTAAGTTTGGGAAAAGGTGTTATAAATAAGAAAAATTAAACAAAATACGGTTAAAAACCCGCCGAATATATGTCAATCTATGTCATGGTAACGTATATTGAGCGAGTTTTAACAGTATTTTATCCAGTTTTTTTATTTATAACACCTTTTTCCAAACTTACCGTGTTAAAGAGAGAGTCAGACGCCATTTTGAATTTTCCAATACATCGGTAAACACTGTATGGTTTTCGAGTTGAATAAACATGTTACATTGAATAAAAACACGAAAAATATATCCAGTTTGGTAGAAAAGTAACTTATCTTGCCTTTGATAACATTTATTTGTTATATATTTGTTTTTTGACAACTTTTTAGAATCTATGTGTACAGTAATACAAACCCATTCTTGTTATTTGACGGCATATCGGCCCGTTGAGTTAGCCCATTACATTTTCACGGCGAGGAGGTTTGGGAATCACTAAAACATTTCTTTCTTTGTTTTTTCTTTTTTTTTACTTGTAACATTGCGTGGTGGATTGTCTGTTTGAGATCACGGCCCCGTTACTCGTAACTGTATAGCTTCACCTGAAAATGTTAAGATAGACCAAAGTCTTATCAGAGCCATATTTCTCCATGTTTTAAGTATTTTCAAAGTTATTTTCAGAAGAAACGTGGATAATTAAAAAACTATACATCAGACCAGGCTGAAACCATGCATAGTGGTTGCTGTTACAAAAAAGTATTAGATCCATATATCAAATTGGCAAGCAGTGCTTTTTAAGGTGAATATCAGTTATAATGTGAGACTTCATTGGCTACAAAATGGACTAAGTACCGAGTCTTGATGATGAACAGAACAAACTCTATCACCTATATCTACAAAGTCACATTTTGCGCATACATGGAGTATTGATGCCACAGCGAGCTGGCGCATGGACCAGTTACCTCCCCCTTTTAGATAAGAGCCCTGAAGGATTATCTGACTAAATAGATCTCTCATGTTCGAAATGTTACATTCCTGCGTTTGTTTTTCAAATGCGTCATTGGAATCTGCTCCGACGAACTTGTTGTTTTGATGTCCTCTGCACGTAAGTACACCCAGCTAACCCTACAATTTGCAAAAGTTCCCCCTTTCACGGTACAGGTTCTCGGATGCCTGAAGGCTTTTTACTATAATACCTTCTTTCGTTAACTATTAGCCTTTAGAATTCCATCCCTTCTTTCTGCTCCCCTGATTGTATCAACGTGCAGAAATTTAAATGTAATGTGAAAAAATATCTTGTTGCACAACTCCCCACTAAGAATGCTACTATGGATATGGCCCGTAATCCACAGTAACCTCTTACATATATGTGGCAATATGCCTTACTTGGCGTGAATACACGTAAAAAATAGATCCATAGTCATTCATTACACGTCAGTTAAGTTTCTCTGAATTGAAATTTATTCTTGTGGCCTCGTATATTTATATTGCATAGATTTTTGGATAAAAAGTAGAATAAGGATTTTAAACGTAAGGTTTAGTAGCATTATATCCTAATCTTAATCTTCATAACAGTGATATAAGATAACGGAAAAGAGAACGAAATGCCAAGGTCTTATATACGACATGAAAAGAAACTGGAATCTTAGGAAGGTATCAATCATATACAAGTCATTATATGAGCAACCGGACTCATAAAAAAATAATATTAAAAACTACATGGAAAATATACCCGGTGAACCAAGTACAAAAGAGATAGAAACAAGTGCATTTAAAGGGAGGTTAGAATCTAAAAAAGACTTCTCGGTTGAAATGTATGAGGTAACTGGTGAATATGTGGCATCTTATAGGATGTCCCATCCCTAGCTAAAACAAAATGATAAGAAAATTAAAAAAAATAAATTGTTGTGTTTGGAGAATTAATTTCATCTATCCTATGTGTTTTTTCCAGTTTTGTATTAAAAATGAATCTTTTAGAATGAATAGTTTCCAATAAAAATTCTGTCTAGGGGTTGCTATGTCGTAATGAAGACAAAACGAACAGAAACATACGTATACTTTTGTCGAATTCTATTTTCTATCCTGTCTAACCCCCTCTCTTGAAATTTCCCGCTTTTCGTTCCAATCCAATTAAACGCATTAAAATGATTGAAATTAAAACGTATGATTTGAACGAAAACTGCAATATTTATGATTGTTCTCAGTCTTGATTGACAAAAGATTCATTGTACGCTGTTCTCTTTCATTCGCTTGTTATAAAAGGTTTCTCTAGTTTAGAAACGTCCAAACATCTCCATAATAAGTTCGGTCCGTTTATCGCTTAAGTTTTGAATTACATTTTTGTCCACATGTCACGCTAAAGTTTGAAATAGCATTTTCTCAGTCTGTCACGTTAATGTTTCAAATTGCATTTTTGCCAGTTTGTCATGCTAAAGTTTCAAATAGCATTATTATCCCTTTGCCACGTTAAAGTTAAAAGTAGTAGTTTTGTCAGTATGTCACGTTAAAATTGTATTTTTGTGTGTTCGTAAGGTGACGGTTTAATATAGAATTTTTCCAGTGTGTCACCGTAAAGTTTGAAATTGCATTTCTGTTGGTTTGTCACGCAAAAATTTGAAATTGCATTTTTGTCTGTTAATGAGGCTAAAATTTTAAATTGCATTTTGTCAGTGTGTCATCCTAAAGTTTGAAATTGCATTTTTGTTGGTTCGACACACAAGAATTTGAAATTGCATTTTTGTCCGTTTATCCGGCAAAATTTTAAAATTACATTTTGTCGGTCTGTCACCCTAAATTTGATATTGCATTTTTGTTGACTTGTCACGCTAAAATTTGAAATTGCATTTTTTGTTAATTTTTCACGCTGAAATTTAAAATTGCATTTTTGTTAGTTTGTCACGCTAAAATTTGAAATTGCATTTTGTCGGTCTGTCACCCTAAAGTTTGGAATTATATTTTTGTTGACTTGTCACGCTAAAATTTGAAATTGCATTTTTGTCCGTCCGGCTAAAACTTGAAATTGCATTTTGTTGGTTTGTCACTCTAAAGTTTGATATTGCATTTTTATTAGTTTTTCACGCTAAAATTTGAAATTGCATTTTTGTTGACTTTTCACGCTAAAGTTTGAAATTGCATTTTTATTGGTCTGTCACGCAAAATTCTAACATAGCGTTTTCATCGGTTTATAATCCTTATGTTTAAAAAACAAACACATGAACATTTTCATCATGAAATGGCAAGTTGAATGAACATACCTTATGCATATTGATTCTTGTTTCCGGCATATCAACCATTTTATAACTTCTTATAATAAATTATTATTAATACTTTGTTTAAGACAACTTTATGCATCTATGTACTCATGTTTATGGCGTTTTGGAAACAGAAACATTTGATTCGTTGACAATAAAAAAGAAATAGGAAGAGTACTAAATGATCGAGTTTAATAATCCGCAATATATATATATATATATATATATATATATATATATATATATATATATATATATATATATATTACATAGGAGTCACCACTTATCAAGGCCGATAGGCCACTCAGGGATAAGGGTTAAAGAGTGTGCAGCAGTCAAAAGGACAATATAGTAATCGATAGTAATGGAAGTTCGGTAAATTTGTTAACTTAAGTGGAACGGCTCATCAGGAACTTGTTCACGTTGGACTTGAAGACAACTATATTATAGACAGCTGGAAAGCAGGAAAACGGAAGGCAATTCCACAGGCGTGCAGTTCTAAGAAAGAAACTTTGATCATGAAATCTATATTTAGGTTTAGGCACAGATAAAGAGTGGGGGAATTATTGATAGTGTTTTCAGTATATATGTATGTATAAACGCTAATCGGCTAATTATGTTACTTTGAAATATAATTTCTAATGTTTATTTTCTCAATAAAAACAATGCGGAAACGTATTTATCGTAGTTACTAACTCTCTTATGAAAAGAAGAAGTAGCATATTGTTTTCAACGAAATTTCGCAAATGTTTTACTTTGTACTTACTATGAAGCGGTAGGAACTAAGTAAATATGGTAATTGACATACCCAGGTATTGTTCCAACATTGTCGCCGAAGCAGGTAAAAGAATAGTAGTAAATATTTTTTTATTTCAAGATTAGAGAATAAAAGTAGAAAGATCCAGCATATAAAATCAAAAGTAGATTCTTTGAGAAAGCAGGTGCGCGTTGGAAATGAATGTTTCTCTTTAGAGCACAATTGAACCATGATACTTGGTATTTGCATTTTAAACTTTAATTAAAGCCATTAAGAATTTTACAAAATCAACAGTAGATTCTCTTCAGTGCAATGCAGACTACTATGTATTAAGACTAAATCATTGCGGGGGAGGATTGATAAATGACCGATTTTACCAATTTCGACGACAATAAATATGTGAGGATGAAACATTCATTGATCTTCATTTATTCCCAGGCAACGTCGGGTCTCTCTACTAGTATAACCATAATGACATTTTCTTAGGCGCATTATATCACATAAAAAAGAGGAGTTGCTAATATTCTAAGCTGGTGCAAGAATCATTAGTTCTTTTCTTTTAGACAAGGTCCGAAAAGAGCCCCCAGTCTAATAGATTCCCCCACTGTCAAAATGATTAATCCCTGTGTATGTTTTACAAGTATTTCAATAGAATGTGATCTGACCTTGAAATAGACTTAAGTATCAGTTGGTGTCTAGCATTGGTAACATATAGAAGTCACCTTTGATACCTGTCGCCATGATCGACTTAGAACAGAAATGATGATGGAAACTTCATGATTCTTTAACTAATATCTCGCTCAGATAATATGCTAGTAAATATTCGGAGTGTCTGTGTGATTCTGTCCACTTCAACGTTCAGTGTTCTGTCTTATTCCAAATGCAACCACGGTTAGGGTTAACGAAGGCGTATCGAACATGAACCGACCAGTATCTATCGTGGAATCAAATGAAATGAATAAAGAAATATTTAAAAACGTTTATTTTCGTTCATGATCATCGATTTAGCTTAATCAATATTCAATCTCATAGGAGAAGACGACAATATCTTGACCAATAACATAAGATCCAATTGAAACTGCGTGTGATTTTCGCCCAACCCGCTGATATAACTCTTAGACT
This sequence comes from Euprymna scolopes, assembly GCF_053919585.1. Lineage (NCBI taxonomy): Eukaryota > Metazoa > Mollusca > Cephalopoda > Sepiida > Sepiolidae > Euprymna > Euprymna scolopes. The sequence continues at coordinate 42,862,080 of NC_136492.1, forward strand.
CAATGAACAGCGAATAAAATTCAGCATTTAAATAACTTCAAGAAATCGTTTGTATACTCAAAATGTTAAGTTATTTCTTAAAATATAAGAATCTGTTAAAATTACTTCCGAATGATACAGAGATAAGACAAGTATCAGAAGGATATCAATGAATGTTATATTTCGAAGAATTAATAAAATCGAAATTAGAATCAACTGATGCAATAAGTATTGCGAAATTTAAAATATAAATACTAGCAGTTCAGCCCGGTTTTGCTCGGGCCTTATGTACTATTCATAATTTTATGTGCACATGTATATATATATATATATATATATATATAATTTTATGTGCACATGTATATATATATATATATATATATATATATATATATATATATATATACATGTGCACATAAAATTATATATATATATATATATATATATATATATATATATATACTTATATATAATTTTATGTGCACATATATATATATATATATATATATATATATATTAAAACGTTTGACTCATGTCCAGGAAACTCACATCTAAAATTTCAAATGTTTAGACCCAAAATTGGCTGAATAGTTTGCTAGAGACACAAAGGTCAAATCTTTTGTACTTTGATCTCTTGACAGCTAATTTTTCGGCCAAAAACCGATTAAAATCTTGCCCTATGTCTAAATACATTTTATGTAAAATTTCAAATGTTTAGACTAAAAATTGGCTGAGAGGTCTTTTTTTAACTTTGACCTCAATTTTGACTCCTTAACATTAATTGTGTTGGGCTCAAATCAAGTTAAAAATTTTGACTCATGTCCAAGTAACCTACATCTAAAATTTGAAGTGTTTAGAACCAAAATTGGCGGAGGAGTTTAATAGAGTTTAGCAATCAAATTTCTAGCCGAAACCCGGTTAAAAATCTCAATACCCCTTATGTCAAATCTCGAGTTTGTAGACTTAAAATTAATAGAGTAAGTTGGTAGGGAATGTACACACACAGACATAGGCAATTTCACTTTTATAGATATATAGATTTTAAATAACGCCGATGAAATACTGCTGCCACATTTGGGGAGTGAAGGGTACCTCACAGAACGCTCTTTCGTGCCTTGGCAAAGTACAACATCGACCTCTGAAATAAAATAAGTCATTTTTTTCTTAGATAACATTTCTCGCATAAGAAACGCTGTCAGTTTCTCTCTACTCTATCGTTGTTTCTTTAGAAGGTGCTCGACTAAACTACAGTCGTACGTTCCTCCTTGTAAGCCATTCACAAGTAGAACTAATCTCCTACCACAACAAAAATGTCTTTCTTTTTCCTTCGATCTGCATTTCCATAAAGTAAGCTTATTTGCAATAGATTGCTGTCTATAGAACATATTACCGCAGGATTGCTCCTCTGGTTATTAGATTTTTATCGTCTTCAAATCCAATGTTAGCAAATTCGTGTCATGGACTAACCCATTAGTAACAAAATGCAATTCATAATATCATCAATGTTAGTACTTTCGTAGTAGGTTGGCAATTATTTCGTCTGTGGCAATTATTGAGCTTTATCTTCAATCTAATAAAGTTTGACACGCCGGTTTCCGTCAGATCACCGAAGTTAAGCAACAATAAGCCTGGCCAGTACCAGATAGGTGATAATTTGAAACTTCTAGGTGCTGTATGTGCTCTGCACTTATCTCGGCATTGTTTTCAGTCGTTCCGGGCTTCTCCTTGCCACTGGAATCAAGCAGTTCTGATTCAGGAGAGGTATGGCTGTTGATTACGCAACCGCACAATTACACGCGCAGCTTCCCCTACAGAGGGTATCCTTTGTCTTTCGAGACTAAACGGAGGCACCGAAAATCCTCAAGTGGATATTGGCCTTAATAAGCAGTGACATCCAATATAAAACGAGAAAGAAAAAAGCTGTTTTTATCAGTTGGAAGTTTGTGAACCATTTTTCTCGAAAGTGAAATATACTAAAGTCGATGAGGAATAAAGTTGTGTGACGAACAGCTGAATGAGGTTTTTCGGCTCATTTGACAATCATTTCATTTGATATGATACAGTTACCGCACAATAAACAGAAACAAGTGTCTCATTAAATTAATTACATTTTACCATTTCCATCTGAACTGAAAAATTTCGCACACGTTGTTCAACTGTATTAATCACAATAACTATTTTATCTTCGATTTTATTCCTTCAGTAAAATAAGTAAATCTATTGAAATACATCAAATCGCTTGTTTTATTTAAACTATGCAATGAAGGCAACTTTCTGGACAGTGCTGTCTGGTGCAAAAACAATTTATTCATATTGTATTTAACTAAAAATGTAACACAGCGTGGACGCGCGTATTCAAATGCATGCAAAGTGACGTCACCGCTAAAGAAAAAAAAAGGACTACAAAGAAGAGAAAGAGAACGATCACGAGGTCACGTTAGATGCGTGAATCACGCTTGCAAAAGACGGTCACGTGGATACAGAACAGATCAAGCCTTTAGAACCGCGTATGCTATCCATACATTTGATGCATATGACTAGTTTGTCACTTGACAACGTCACCCTGATGAGATGATGGACGAGTCTTTTGCTAAGCTGCTATGCCCGACCCGGTTTTTTTTTGGGGGGGGGGCATTGGCCGAATGTTAGTTTCTGGAATACCGCAACATGTCAGGAATATATTACGTGCTTCGTCGATGGTGAAAACGATGAGGAACGACTGTTGAGATGATCAAGAGCTGCCATGAGTGAACACGAAGGCTCTTCTGTAAAATTGGCTGCTCCCACCTCCACCAGATGAACACCTTCAGAATCAAAAGTGCGCAATGACTGTAGAAAATTGGCTTGCTATTGGTGTGATAGTCCTAACCATTTGTTAAAGGACTGCTTACAGAATCGTCAAGAGAGGCCGGACAGTCGGGTGTGCAAAGTCCATCGTGACATACGTTACTTCAAATGCAGTGGCCTTGGACATATAGCATCTTAGTGCCAGGGAAACGAGGAAAGAGGGGGAGGCATTAGCATTAATCTCCTCCTCAACAACTGAAAACTAAGAAGCCCCCCCCTCCATAAAAGTACGTATAGATAGGCAAGAGTGCACGGCCTTGATCGATTCCGGGTGTTTGCACACTCTAGTGAGTAAAGCCGTTTTGGAAGCGGAAGTCAGCAGGAATCCTAACAGCTGATGGAAGGAAATTGAATTTCGGAGGATGCGGTAGAGGTTGGCCAAGTTCCAGCTGTCGACATCGAGGCGTGGGTCATGGATAAACAACTGTTGAGCTTCGATCTACTGTTTAGGATTGATACAATCAAGAAACTCGGTGGAGCTTATTTTACGAATTCATGCGAAGCACGTTTCGGAGGCCTAAAGTGCCATCTCGATCGACGAGCCTGACTTTACTGTGACTTATGATCTCAATTCGGGCATTTTTACAATAGTCAAAAAAACAAAAAAAAAAAAAAACAACAACAAATGTATGAGGTGAAAAAATAAAAAAAAAATGTAAAAAGGAGGGGGTAAAATAATTTTTAAATGTAAAAAGGAAGGTGTGAAAAATATATAAACAAATGTAAAAAGGAGGGTGTGAAAAATATATAAACAAATGTAAAAAGGAGGGTGTGAACAATATACAAACAAATGTAAAAAGGAGGGTGTGAAAAATATATAAACAAATGTAAAAAGGAGGGTGTGAAAAATATACAAACAAATGTAAAAAGGAGGGGGTGAAAAATATACAAACACATGTAAAAAAGAAGGGTGTGAAAAATATACAAACAAATGTAAAAAGGAGGGTGTGAAAAATATATAAACAAATGTAAAAAGGAGGGTGTGAAAAATATACAAACAAATGTAAAAAAGGAGGGTGTGAAAAATATATAAACAAATGTAAAAAAGAAGGGTGTTAAAAATATACAAACAAATGTAAAAAGGAGGGTGTGAAAAATATATAAACAAATGTAAAAAAGGAGGGTGTGAAAAATATACAAACAAATGTAAAAAGGAGGGTGTGAAAAATATATAAACAAATGTAAAAAGAAGGGTGTGAAAAATATACAAACAAATGTAAAAAAGGAGGGTGTGAAAAATATATAAACAAATGTAAAAAAGAAGGGTGTTAAAAATATACAAACAAATGTAAAAAGGAGGGTGTGAAAAATATATAAACAAATGTAAAAAAGGAGGGTGTGAAAAATATACAAACAAATGTAAAAAGGAGGGTGTGAAAAATATATAAACAAATGTAAAAAGGAGGGTGTGAAAAATATATAAACAAATGTAAAAAAGAAGGGTGTGAAAAATATACAAACAAATGTAAAAAGGAGGGTGTGAAAAATATATAAACAAATGTAAAAAGGAGGGTGTGAAAAATATATAAACAAATGTAAAAAAGAAGGGTGTGAAAAATATACAAGCAAATGTAAAAAAAGAGGGTGTGAAAAATATATAAACAAATGTAAAAAGGAGGGTGCGAAAAATAAATAAACAAATGTAAAAAGGAGGGTGTGAAAAATATACAAACAAATGTAAAAAGGAGGATGTGAAAAATATATAAACAAATGTAAAAAAGGAGGGTGTGAAAAATATATAAACAAATGTAAAAAGGAGGGTGTGAAAAATATACAACCAAATGTAAAAAGGAGAGTGTGAAAAATATATAAACAAATATAAAAATGAGGGTGTGAAAAATATACAAACAAATGTAAAAAAGAAGGGTGTGAAAAATATATAAACAAATGTAAAAAAGAGGGTGTGAAAAATATACAAACAAATGTAAAAACGAGGGTGTGAAAAATATACAAACAAATGTAAAAAGAAGGGTGTGAAAAATATACAAACAAATGTAAAAAGAAGAGGGTGAAAAATATACAAACAAATGTAAAAAGGAGAGTGTGAAAAATATACAAACAAATGTAAAAACGAGGGTGTGAAAAATATCTAAACAAATGTAAAAAGGAGGGTGTGAAAAATATACAAACAAATGTAAAAAGGAGGGTGTGAAAAATATATAAACAAATGGAAAAAGGAGGATGTGAAAAATATACAAACAAATGTAAAAAGAAGGGTGTGAAAAATATACAAACAAATGTAAAAAGGAGGGTGTGAAAAATATACAAACAAATGTAAAAACGAGGGTGTGAAAAATATATAAACAAATGTAAAAAGGAGGGTGTGAAATATATATAAACAAATGTAAAAAGGAGGGTGTGAAAAATATACAAACAAATGTAAAAAGGAGGGTGTGAAAAATATATAAACACATGTAAAAAGAAGGGTGTGAAAAATATATAAACAAATGTAAAAAGGAGGGTGTGAAAAATATATAAACAAATGTAAAAAGAAGGGTGTGAAAAATATATAAACAAATGTAAAAGGGAGGGTGTGAAAAATATCTAAACAAATGTAAAAAGGAGGGTGTTAAAAATATACAAACTAATGTAAAAAGAAGGGTGTGGAAAATATACAAACAAATGTAAAAAGGAGGGTGTGAAAAATATATAAACAAATGTAAAAAGGAGGGTGTGAAAAATATATAAACAAATGTAAAAAGGAGGGTGTGAAAAATATACAAACAAATGTAAAAAGGAGGGTGTGAAAAATATATAAACAAATGTAAAAAGCAGGGTGTGAAAAATATACAAACAAATGTAAAAAAAAGAGTGTAAAAATATACAAACAAATGTAAAAAGGAGGGTGTGAAAAATATACAAACAAATGTAAAAAGGAGGGTGTGAAAAATATACAAACAAATGTAAAAAGGAGGGTGTGAAAAATATATAAACAAATGTAAATAGGAGGGTGTGAAAAATATATAAACAAATGTAAAAAGGAGGGTGTGAAAAATATACAAACAAATGTAAAAAGGAGGGTGTGAAAAATATACAAACAAATGTAAAAAAGAGGGTGTGAAAAATATACAAACAAATGTAAAAAGGAGGGTGTGAAAAATATACACACAAATGTAAAAAGGAGGGTGTGAAAAATATATAAACAAATGTAAAAAGGAGGGTGTAAAAAATATATAAAGAAATTAAAAAAGGAGGGAATGAAAAATATATAAACAAATGTAAAAAGGAGGGTGTGAAAAATATACAAACAAATGTAAAAAGGAGGGTGTGAAAAATATATAAATAATGTAAAAAGGAGGGTGTGAAAAATATACAAAAAAATGTAAAAAGGAGGGTGTGAAAAATATACAAACAAATTTAAAAAGGAGGGTGTGAAAAATATATAAACAAATGTAAAAAGGAGGGTGTGAAAAATATATAAACAAATGTAAAAAGGAGGGTGTGAAAAATATACAAACAAATGTAAAAAGGAGGGTGTGAAAAATATATAAACAAATGTAAAAAGCAGGGTGTGAAAAATATACAAACAAATGTAAAAAAAAGGGTGAGAAAAATATACAAACAAATGTAAAAAGGAGGGCGTGAAAAATATACAAACAAATGTAAAAAGGAGGGTGTGAAAAATATATAAACAAATGTAAACAGGAGGGTGTGAAAAATATACAAACAAATGTAAAAAGGAGGGTGTGAAACCTATATAAACAAATGTAAAAAGCAGGGTGTGAAAAATATATAAACAAATGTAAAAAGGAGGGTGTGAAAAATATATAAACAAATGTAAAAAGGAGTGTGTGAAAAATATACAAACAAATGTAAAAAAGAAGGTGTGAAAAATATATAAACAAATGTAAAAAGGAGGGTGTGAAAAATATATAAACAAATGTAAAAAGGAGGGTGTTAAAAATATACAAACAAATGTAAAAAGGAGGGTGTGAAAAATATACAAACAAATGTAAAAAGGAGGGTGTGAAAAATATATAAACAAATGTAAAAAGGACGGTGTGAAAAATATACACACAAATGTAAAAAGGAGGGTGTGAAAAATATATAAACAAATGTAAAAAGGAGGGTGTGAAAAATATATAAACAAATGTAAAAAAGAGGGTGTTAAAAATATACAAACAAATGTACAAAAGAAGGGTGTGAAAAATATACAAACAAATGTAAAAAAGAGGGTGTGAAAAATATACAAACAACTGTAAAAAAGAGGGTGTGAAAAATATACAAACAAATGTAAAAAAGAGGGTGTGAAAAATATATAAACAAATGTAAAAAGGAGGGTGTGTAAAATATCTAAACAAATGTAAAAAGGAGGGTGTGAAAAATATATAAACAAATGTAAAAAGGAGGGTGTGAAAAATATATACACAAATGTAAAAAAGAAGGGTGTGAAAAATATACAAACAAAGGTAAAAAGGAGGGTGTGAAAACTATACAAACAAATGTACAAAAGAAGGTGTTAAAAATATATAAACAAATGTAAAAAGGAGGGTGTGAAAAATATATAAACAAATGTAAAAAGGAGGGTGTGAAAAATATACAAACAAATGTAAAAAGGAGGATGTGAAAAATATATAAACAAATGTAAAAAGGAGGGTGTGAAAAATATACAAACAAATGTAAAAAGGAGGGTGTGAAAAATATACAAACAAATGTAAAAAGCAGGGTGTGAAAAATATATAAACAAATGTAAAAAGGAGGGTGTGAAAAATATATAAACAAATGTAAAAAGGAGTGTGTGAAACATATACAAACAAATGTAAAAAGGAAGGTGTGAAAAATATATAAACAAATGTAAAAAGGAGGGTGTGAAAAATATATAAACAAATGTAAACAGGAGGGTGTGAAAAATATACAAACAAATGTAAAAAGGAGGGTGTGAAAAATATACAAACAAATGTAAAAAGGAGGGGGTGAAAAATATATAAACAAATGTAAAAAGGAGGGTGTGAAAAATATATAAAGAACTTTAAAAAGGAGGGTGCGAAAAATAAATAAACAAATGTAAAAAGGAGGGTGTGAAAAATATACAAACAAATGTAAAAAAGAGGGTGTGAAAAATATACAAACAAATGTAAAAAGGAGGGTGTGAAAAATATATAAACAAATGTAAAAAGGAGGGTGTGAAAAATATACAAACAAATGTAAAAAGGAGGGTGTGAAAAATATACAAACAAATGTAAAAAGGAGGGTGTGAAAAATATACAAACAAATGTGAAAAGGAGGGTGTGAAAAATATATAAACAAATGTAAAAAGGAGGGTGTGAAAAATAAACAAACAAATGTAAAAAGGAGGGTGTGAAAAATATACAAACAAATGTAAAAAGGAGGGTGTGAAAAATATACAAACAAATGTAAAAAAGAGGGTGTGAAAAATATACAAACAAATGTAAAAAGAAGGGTGTGAAAAATATATAAACAAATGTAAAACGGAGGGTGTGAAAAATATATAAACAAATGTAAAAAGCAGGGTGTGAAAAATATACAAACAAATGTAAAAAGGAGGGTGTGAAAAATATACAAACAAATGTAAAAAGGAGGGTGTGAAAAATATACAAACAAATGTAAAAATGGAGGGTGTGAAAAATATATAAACAAATGTAAATATGAGAGTGTGAAAAATATACAAACAAATGTAAAAAAGAGGGTGTTAAAAATATACAAACAAATGTAAAAAGGAGGGTTTGAAAAATATATAAACAAATGTAAAAAGGAGGGTGTGAAAAATATATAAACAAATGTAAAAAATAGGGTTTGAAAAATATACAAACAAATGTAAAAAAGAGGGTGTGAAAAATATATAAACAAATGTAAAAAGCAGGGTGTGAAAAATATACAAACAAATGTAAAAAGGAGGGTGTGAAAAATATATAAACAAATGTAAAAAGGAGGATGTGAAAAATATACAAACAAATGTAAAAAGGAAAGTGTGAAAAATATATAAACAAATGTAAAAAGGAGGGTGTGAAAAATATACAAACAAATGTAAAAAGGAGGGTATGAAAAATATATAAACAAATGTAAAAAAGAGGGTGTGAAAAATATAAAACAAATGTAAATAGGAGGGTGTGAAAAATATAAAACAAATGTAAAAAGGAGGGTGTGAAAAATATACAAACAAATGTAAAAAGGAGGGTGTGAAAAATATACAAACAAATGTAAAAAGGAGGATGTGAAAAATATACAAACAAATGTAAAAAGGAGGGTGTGAAAAATATATAAACACATGTAAAAAGAAGGGTGTGAAAAATATATAAACAAATGTTAAAAGGAGGGTGTGAAAAATATACAAACAAATGTAAAAAGGAGGATGTGAAAAATATATAAACAAATGTAAAAGGGAGGGTGTGAAAAATATCTAAACAAATGTAAAAAGGAGGGTGTTAAAAATATACAAACTAATGTAAAAAGAAGGGTGTGAAAAATATATAAACAAATGTAAAAAGGAGGGTGTGAAAAATATATAAACAAATGTAAAAAGGAGGGTGTGAAAAATATATAAACAAATGTAAAAAGGAGGGTGTGAAAAATATACAAACAAATGTAAAAAGGAGGGTGTGAAAAATATATAAACAAATGTAAAAAGCAGGGTGTGAAAAATATACAAACAAATGTAAAAAAAAGAGTGTAAAAATATACAAACAAATGTAAAAAGGAGGGTGTGAAAAATATACAAACAAATGTAAAAAGGAGGGTGTGAAAAATATACAAACAAATGTAAAAAGGAGCGTGTGAAAAATATATAAACAAATGTAAATAGGAGGGTGTGAAAAATATATAAACAAATGTAAAAAGGAGGGTGTGAAAAATATACAAACAAATGTAAAAAGGAGGGTGTTAAAAATATACAAACTAATGTAAAAAGAAGGGTGTGAAAAATATACAAACAAATGTAAAAAGGAGGGTGTGAAAAATATATAAACAAATGTAAAAAGGAGGGTGTGAAAAATATATAAACAAATGTAAAAAGGAGGGTGTAAAAAATATACAAACAAATGTAAAAAGGAGGGTGTGAAAAATATATAAACAAATGTAAAAAGCAGGGTGTGAAAAATATACAAACAAATGTAAAAAAAAGAGTGTAAAAATATACAAACAAATGTAAAAAGGAGGGTGTGAAAAATATACAAACAAATGTAAAAAGGAGGGTGTGAAAAATATAAAAACAAATGTAAAAAGGAGGGTGTGAAAAATATATAAACAAATGTAAATAGGAGGGTGTGAAAAATATATAAACAAATGTAAAAAGGAGGGTGTGAAAAATATACAAACAAATGTAAAAAGGAGGGTGTGAAAAATATACAAACAAATGTAAAAAAGAGGGTGTGAAAAATATACAAACAAATGTAAAAAGGAGGGTGTGAAAAATATACACACAAATGTAAAAAGGAGGGTGTGAAAAATATATAAACAAATGTAAAAAGGAGGGTGTAAAAAATATATAAAGAAATTAAAAAATGAGGGAATGAAAAATATATAAACAAATGTAAAAAGGAGGGTGTGAAAAATATACAAACAAATGTAAAAAGGAGGGTGTGAAAAATATATAAATAATGTAAAAAGGAGGGTGTGAAAAATATACAAAAAAATGTAAAAAAGAAGGGTGTGAAAAATATACAAACAAATTTAAAAAGGAGGGTGTGAAAAATATATAAACAAATGTAAAAAGGAGGGTGTGAAAAATATATAAACAAATGTAAAAAGGAGGGTGTGAAAAATATACAAACAAATGTAAAAAGGAGGGTGTGAAAAATATATAAACAAATGTAAAAAGCAGGGTGTGAAAAATATACAAACAAATGTAAAAAAAAGGGTGAGAAAAATATACAAACAAATGTAAAAAGGAGGGCGTGAAAAATATACAAACAAATGTAAAAAGGAGGGTGTGAAAAATATATAAACAAATGTAAACAGGAGGGTGTGAAAAATATACAAACAAATGTAAAAAGGAGGGTGTGAAACCTATATAAACAAATGTAAAAAGCAGGGTGTGAAAAATATATAAACAAATGTAAAAAGGAGGGTGTGAAAAATATATAAACAAATGTAAAAAGGAGTGTGTGAAAAATATACAAACAAATGTAAAAAAGAAGGTGTGAAAAATATATAAACAAATGTAAAAAGGAGGGTGTGAAAAATATATAAACAAATGTAAAAAGGAGGGTGTTAAAAATATACAAACAAATGTAAAAAGGAGGGTGTGAAAAATATACAAACAAATGTAAAAAGGAGGGTGTGAAAAATATATAAACAAATGTAAAAAGGACGGTGTGAAAAATATACACACAAATGTAAAAAGGAGGGTTTGAAAAATATATAAACAAATGTAAAAAGGAGGGTGTGAAAAATATATAAACAAATGTAAAAAAGAGGGTGTGAAAAATATACAAACAAATGTACAAAAGAAGGGTGTGAAAAATATACAAACAAATGTAAAAAAGAGGGTGTGAAAAATATACAAACAAATGTAAAAAAGAGGGTGTGAAAAATATACAAACAAATGTAAAAAAGAGGGTGTGAAAAATATATAAACAAATGTAAAAAGGAGGGTGTGTAAAATATCTAAACAAATGTAAAAAGGAGGGTGTGAAAAATATATAAACAAATGTAAAAAGGAGGGTGTGAAAAATATATACACAAATGTAAAAAAGAAGGGTGTGAAAAATATACAAACAAAGGTAAAAAGGAGGGTGTGAAAACTATACAAACAAATGTACAAAAGAAGGTGTTAAAAATATATAAACAAATGTAAAAAGGAGGGTGTGAAAAATATATAAACAAATGTAAAAAGGAGGGTGTGAAAAATATACAAACAAATGTAAAAAGGAGGATGTGAAAAATATATAAACAAATGTAAAAAGGAGGGTGTGAAAAATATACAAACAAATGTAAAAAGGAGGGTGTGAAAAATATACAAACAAATGTAAAAAGCAGGGTGTGAAAAATATATAAACAAATGTAAAAAGGAGGGTGTGAAAAATATATAAACAAATGTAAAAAGGAGTGTGTGAAACATATACAAACAAATGTAAAAAGGAAGGTGTGAAAAATATATAAACAAATGTAAAAAGGAGGGTGTGAAAAATATATAAACAAATGTAAACAGGAGGGTGTGAAAAATATACAAACAAATGTAAAAAGGAGGGTGTGAAAAATATACAAACAAATGTAAAAAGGAGGGGGTGAAAAATATATAAACAAATGTAAAAAGGAGGGTGTGAAAAATATATAAAGAACTTTAAAAAGGAGGGTGCGAAAAATAAATAAACAAATGTAAAAAGGAGGGTGTGAAAAATATACAAACAAATGTAAAAAAGAGGGTGTGAAAAATATACAAACAAATGTAAAAAGGAGGGTGTGAAAAATATATAAACAAATGTAAAAAGGAGGGTGTGAAAAATATACAAACAAATGTAAAAAGGAGGGTGTGAAAAATATACAAACAAATGTAAAAAGGAGGGCGTGAAAAATATACAAACAAATGTGAAAAGAAGGGTGTGAAAAATATATAAACAAATGTAAAAAGGAGGGTGTGAAAAATATACAAACAAATGTAAAAAGGAGGGTGTGAAAAATATACAAACAAATGTAAAAAGGAGGGTGTGAAAAATATACAAACAAATGTAAAAAAGAGGGTGTGAAAAATATACAAACAAATGTAAAAAGAAGGGTGTGAAAAATATATAAACAAATGTAAAAAGGAGGGTGTGAAAAATATATAAACAAATGTAAAAAGCAGGGTGTGAAAAATATACAAACAAATGTAAAAAGGAGGGTGTGAAAAATATACAAACAAATGTAAAAAAGAGGGTGTGAAAAATATATAAACAAATGTAAAAAGCAGGGTGTGAAAAATATACAAACAAATGTAAAAAGGAGGGTGTGAAAAATATATAAACAAATGTAAAAAGGAGTGTGTGAAAAATATACAAACAAATGTAAAAAGGAAAGTGTGAAAAATATATAAACAAATGTAAAAAGGACGGTGTGAAAAATATACAAACAAATGTAAAAAGGAGGGTATGAAAAATATATAAACAAATGTAAAAAAGAGGGTGTGAAAAATATAAAACAAATGTAAATAGGAGGGTGTGAAAAATATAAAACAAATGTAAAAAGGAGGGTGTGAAAAATATACAAACAAATGTAAAAAGGAGGGTGTGAAAAATATACAAACAAATGTAAAAAGGAGGATGTGAAAAATATACAAACAAATGTAAAAAGGAGGGTGTGAAAAATATATAAACACATGTAAAAAGAAGGGTGTGAAAAATATATAAACAAATGTTAAAAGGAGGGTGTGAAAAATATACAAACAAATGTAAAAAAGAAGGATGTGAAAAATATATAAACAAATGTAAAAGGGAGGGTGTGAAAAATATCTAAACAAAGGTAAAAAGGAGGGTGTTAAAAATATACAAACTAATGTAAAAAGAAGGGTGTGAAAAATATACAAACAAATGTAAAAAGGAGGGTGTGAAAAATATATAAACAAATGTAAAAAGGAGGGTGTGAAAAATATATAAACAAATGTAAAAAGGAGGGTGTGAAAAATATACAAACAAATGTAAAAAGGAGGGTGTGAAAAATATACAAACAAATGTAAAAAAGAGGGTGTGAAAAATATACAAACAAATGTAAAAAGGAGGGTGTGAAAAATATATAAACAAATGTAAAAAGGAGGGTGTGAAAAATATACAAACAAATGTAAAAAGGAGGGTGTGAAAAATATACAAACAAATTTAAAAAGGAGGGTGTGAAAAATATACAAACAAATGTGAAAAGAAGGGTGTGAAAAATATATAAACAAATGTAAAAAGGAGGGTGTGAAAAATATACAAACAAATGTAAAAAGGAGGGTGTGAAAAATATACAAACAAATGTAAAAAGGAGGGTGTGAAAAATATACAAACAAATGTAAAAAAGAGGGTGTGAAAAATATACAAACAAATGTAAAAAGAAGGGTGTGAAAAATATATAAACAAATGTAAAAAGGAGGGTGTGAAAAATATATAAACAAATGTAAAAAGCAGGGTGTGAAAAATATACAAACAAATGTAAAAAGGAGGGTGTGAAAAATATACAAACAAATGTAAAAAGGAGGGTGTGAAAAATATACAAACAAATGTAAAAATGGAGGGTGTGAAAAATATATAAACAAATGTAAATAGGAGAGTGTGAAAAATATACAAACAAATGTAAAAAAAGAGGGTGTTAAAAATATACAAACAAATGTAAAAAGGAGGGTGTGAAAAATATATAAACAAATGTAAAAAAGGAGGGTGTGAAAAATATATAAACAAATGTAAAAAAGAGGGTGTGAAAAATATACAAACAAATGTAAAAAAGAGGGTGTGAAAAATATATAAACAAATGTAAAAAGCAGGGTGTGAAAAATATACAAACAAATGTAAAAAGGAGGGTGTGAAAAATATATAAACAAATGTAAAAAGGAGTGTGTGAAAAATATACAAACAAATGTAAAAAGGAAAGTGTGAAAAATATATAAACAAATGTAAAAAGGAGGGTGTGAAAAATATACAAACAAATGTAAAAAGGAGGGTATGAAAAATATATAAACAAATGTAAAAAAGAGGGTGTGAAAAATATAAAACAAATGTAAATAGGAGGGTGTGAAAAATATAAAACAAATGTAAAAAGGAGGGTGTGAAAAATATACAAACAAATGTAAAAAGGAGGGTGTGAAAAATATACAAACAAATGTAAAAAGGAGGATGTGAAAAATATACAAACAAATGTAAAAAGGAGGGTGTGAAAAATATATAAACACATGTAAAAAGAAGGGTGTGAAAAATATATAAACAAATGTTAAAAGGAGGGTGTGAAAAATATACAAACAAATGTAAAAAGGAGGATGTGAAAAATATATAAACAAATGTAAAAGGGAGGGTGTGAAAAATATCTAAACAAATGTAAAAAGGAGGGTGTTAAAAATATACAAACTAATGTAAAAAGAAGGGTGTGAAAAATATACAAACAAATGTAAAAAGGAGGGTGTGAAAAATATATAAACAAATGTAAAAAGGAGGGTGTGAAAAATATATAAACAAATGTAAAAAGGAGGGTGTGAAAAATATACAAACAAATGTAAAAAGGAGGGTGTGAAAAATATATAAACAAATGTAAAAAGCAGGGTGTGAAAAATATACAAACAAATGTAAAAAAAAGAGTGTAAAAATATACAAACAAATGTAAAAAGGAGGGTGTGAAAAATATACAAACAAATGTAAAAAGGAGGGTGTGAAAAATATACAAACAAATGTAAAAAGGAGGGTGTGAAAAATATATAAACAAATGTAAAAAGGAGGGTGTAAAAAATATATAAAGAAATTAAAAAAGGAGGGAATGAAAAATATATAAACAAATGTAAAAAGGAGGGTGTGAAAAATATACAAACAAATGTAAAAAGGAGGGTGTGAAAAATATATAAATAATGTAAAAAGGAGGGTGTGAAAAATATACAAAAAAATGTAAAAAGGAGGGTGTGAAAAATATACAAACAAATTAAAAAAGGAGGGTGTGAAAAATATATAAACAAATGTAAAAAGGAGTGTGTGAAAAATATACAAACAAATGTAAAAAGGAAAGTGTGAAAAATATATAAACAAATGTAAAAAGGAGGGTGTGAAAAATATACAAACAAATGTAAAAAGGAGGGTATGAAAAATATATAAACAAATGTAAAAAAGAGGGTGTGAAAAATATAAAACAAATGTAAATAGGAGGGTGTGAAAAATATAAAACAAATGTAAAAAGGAGGGTGTGAAAAATATACAAACAAATGTAAAAAGGAGGGTGTGAAAAATATACAAACAAATGTAAAAAGGAGGATGTGAAAAATATACAAACAAATGTAAAAAGGAGGGTGTGAAAAATATATAAACACATGTAAAAAGAAGGGTGTGAAAAATATATAAACAAATGTTAAAAGGAGGGTGTGAAAAATATACAAACAAATGTAAAAAGGAGGATGTGAAAAATATATAAACAAATGTAAAAGGGAGGGTGTGAAAAATATCTAAACAAATGTAAAAATGAGGGTGTTAAAAATATACAAACTAATGTAAAAAGAAGGGTGTGAAAAATATACAAACAAATGTAAAAAGGAGGGTGTGAAAAATATATAAACAAATGTAAAAAGGAGGGTGTGAAAAATATATAAACAAATGTAAAAAGGAGGGTGTGAAAAATATACAAACAAATGTAAAAAGGAGGGTGTGAAAAATATATAAACAAATGTAAAAAGCAGGGTGTGAAAAATATACAAACAAATGTAAAAAAAAGAGTGTAAAAATATACAAACAAATGTAAAAAGGAGGGTGTGAAAAATATACAAACAAATGTAAAAAGGAGGGTGTGAAAAATATACAAACAAATGTAAAAAGGAGGGTGTGAAAAATATATAAACAAATGTAAAAAGGAGGGTGTAAAAAATATATAAAGAAATTAAAAAAGGAGGGAATGAAAAATATATAAACAAATGTAAAAAGGAGGGTGTGAAAAATATACAAACAAATGTAAAAAGGAGGGTGTGAAAAATATATAAATAATGTAAAAAGGAGGGTGTTAAAAATATACAAAAAAATGTAAAAAGGAGGGTGTGAAAAATATACAAACAAATTTAAAAAGGAGGGTGTGAAAAATATATAAACAAATGTAAAAAGGAGGGTGTGAAAAATATATAAACAAATGTAAAAAGGAGGGTGTGAAAAATATACAAAGAAATGTAAAAAGGAGGGTGTGAAAAATATATAAACAAATGTAAAAAGCAGGGTGTGAAAAATATACAAACAAATGTAAAAAAAAGGGTGAGAAAAATATACAAACAAATGTAAAAAGGAGGGCGTGAAAAATATACAAACAAATGTAAAAAGGAGGGTGTGAAAAATATATAAACAAATGTAAACAGGAGGGTGTGAAAAATATACAAACAAATGTAAAAAAGAGGGTGTGAAACCTATATAAACAAATGTAAAAAGCAGGGTGTGAAAAATATATAAACAAATGTAAAAAGGAGGGTGTGAAAAATATATAAACAAATGTAAAAAGGAGTGTGTGAAAAATATACAAACAAATGTAAAAAAGAAGGTGTGAAAAATATATAAACAAATGTAAAAAGGAGGGTGTGAAAAATATATAAACAAATGTAAACAGGAGGGTGTGAAAAATATACAAACAAATGTAAAAAAGAGGGTGTGAAAAATATACAAACAAATGTAAAAAGGAGGGTGTGAAAAATATATAAACAAATGTAAAAAGGACGGTGTGAAAAATATACACACAAATGTAAAAAGGAGGGTGTGAAAAATATATAAACAAATGTAAAAAGGAGGGTGTGAAAAATATATAAACAAATGTAAAAAAGAGGGTGTGAAAAATATACAAACAAATGTACAAAAGAAGGGTGTGAAAAATATACAAACAAATGTAAAAAAGAGGGTGTGAAAAATATACAAACAAATGTAAAATAGAGGGTGTGAAAAATATACAAACAAATGTAAAAAAGAGGGTGTGAAAAATATATAAACAAATGTAAAAAGGAGGGTGTGTAAAATATCTAAACAAATGTAAAAAGGAGGGTGTGAAAAATATATAAACAAATGTAAAAAGGAGGGTGTGAAAAATATATACACAAATGTAAAAAAGAAGGGTGTGGAAAATATACAAACAAAGGTAAAAAGGAGGGTGTGAAAACTATACAAATAAATGTACAAAAGAAGGTGTTAAAAATATATAAACAAATGTAAAAAGGAGGGTGTGAAAAATATATAAACAAATGTAAAAAGGAGGGTGTGAAAAATATACAAACAAATGTAAAAAGGAGGATGTGAAAAATATATAAACAAATGTAAAAAGGAGAGTGTGAAAAATATACAAACAAATGTAAAAAGGAGGGTGTGAAAAATATACAAACAAATGTAAAAAGCAGGGTGTGAAAAATATATAAACAAATGTAAAAAGGAGGGTGTGAAAAATATATAAACAAATGTAAAAAGGAGTGTGTGAAACATATACAAACAAATGTAAAAAGAAAGGTGTGAAAAATATATAAACAAATGTAAAAAGGAGGGTGTGAAAAATATATAAACAAATGTAAACAGGAGGGTGTGAAAAATATACAAACAAATGTAAAAAGGAGGGTGTGAAAAATATACAAACAAATGTAAAAAGGAGGGGGTGAAAAATATATAAACAAATGTAAAAAGGAGGGTGTGAAAAATATATAAAGAACTTTAAAAAGGAGGGTGCGAAAAATAAATAAACAAATGTAAAAAGGAGGGTGTGAAAAATATACAAACAAATGTAAAAAAGAGGGTGTGAAAAATATACAAACAAATGTAAAAAGGAGGGTGTGAAAAATATACAAACAAATGTAAAAAGGAGGGTGTGAAAAATATATAAACAAATGTAAAAAGCAGGGTGTGAAAAATATACAAACAAATGTAAAAAAAAGAGTGTAAAAATATACAAACAAATGTAAAAAGGAGGGTGTGAAAAATATACAAACAAATGTAAAAAGGAGGGTGTGAAAAATATACAAACAAATGTAAAAAGGAGGGTGTGAAAAATATATAAACAAATGTAAAAAGGAGGGTGTAAAAATATATAAAGAAATTAAAAAAGGAGGGAATGAAAAATATATAAACAAATGTAAAAAGGAGGGTGTGAAAAATATACAAACAAATGTAAAAAGGAGGGTGTGAAAAATATATAAATAATGTAAAAAGGAGGGTGTTAAAAATATACAAAAAAATGTAAAAAGGAGGGTGTGAAAAATATACAAACAAATTTAAAAAGGAGGGTGTGAAAAATATATAAACAAATGTAAAAAGGAGGGTGTGAAAAATATATAAACAAATGTAAAAAGGAGGGTGTGAAAAATATACAAAGAAATGTAAAAAGGAGGGTGTGAAAAATATATAAACAAATGTAAAAAGCAGGGTGTGAAAAATATACAAACAAATGTAAAAAAAAGGGTGAGAAAAATATACAAACAAATGTAAAAAGGAGGGCGTGAAAAATATACAAACAAATGTAAAAAGGAGGGTGTGAAAAATATATAAACAAATGTAAACAGGAGGGTGTGAAAAATATACAAACAAATGTAAAAAAGAGGGTGTGAAACCTATATAAACAAATGTAAAAAGCAGGGTGTGAAAAATATATAAACAAATGTAAAAAGGAGGGTGTGAAAAATATATAAACAAATGTAAAAAGGAGTGTGTGAAAAATATACAAACAAATGTAAAAAAGAAGGTGTGAAAAATATATAAACAAATGTAAAAAGGAGGGTGTGAAAAATATATAAACAAATGTAAACAGGAGGGTGTGAAAAATATACAAACAAATGTAAAAAGGAGGGTGTGAAAAATATACAAACAAATGTAAAAAGGAGGGTGTGAAAAATATATAAACAAATGTAAAAAGGACGGTGTGAAAAATATACACACAAATGTAAAAAGGAGGGTGTGAAAAATATATAAACAAATGTAAAAAGGAGGGTGTGAAAAATATATAAACAAATGTAAAAAAGAGGGTGTGAAAAATATACAAACAAATGTACAAAAGAAGGGTGTGAAAAATATACAAACAAATGTAAAAAAGAGGGTGTGAAAAATATACAAACAAATGTAAAATAGAGGGTGTGAAAAATATACAAACAAATGTAAAAAAGAGGGTGTGAAAAATATATAAACAAATGTAAAAAGGAGGGTGTGTAAAATATCTAAACAAATGTAAAAAGGAGGGTGTGAAAAATATATAAACAAATGTAAAAAGGAGGGTGTGAAAAATATATACACAAATGTAAAAAAGAAGGGTGTGAAAAATATACAAACAAAGGTAAAAAGGAGGGTGTGAAAACTATACAAATAAATGTACAAAAGAAGGTGTTAAAAATATATAAACAAGTGTAAAAAGGAGGGTGTGAAAAATATATAAACAAATGTAAAAAGGAGGGTGTGAAAAATATACAAACAAATGTAAAAAGGAGGATGTGAAAAATATATAAACAAATGTAAAAAGGAGAGTGTGAAAAATATACAAACAAATGTAAAAAGGAGGGTGTGAAAAATATACAAACAAATGTAAAAAGCAGGGTGTGAAAAATATATAAACAAATGTAAAAAGGAGGGTGTGAAAAATATATAAACAAATGTAAAAAGGAGTGTGTGAAACATATACAAACAAATGTAAAAAGGAAGGTGTGAAAAATATATAAACAAATGTAAAAAGGAGGGTGTGAAAAATATATAAACAAATGTAAACAGGAGGGTGTGAAAAATATACAAACAAATGTAAAAAGGAGGGTGTGAAAAATATACAAACAAATGTAAAAAGGAGGGGGTGAAAAATATATAAACAAATGTAAAAAGGAGGGTGTGAAAAATATATAAAGAACTTTAAAAAGGAGGGTGCGAAAAATAAATAAACAAATGTAAAAAGGAGGGTGTGAAAAATATACAAACAAATGTAAAAAAGAGGGTGTGAAAAATATACAAACAAATGTAAAAAGGAGGGTGTGAAAAATATATAAACAAGTGTAAAAAGGAGGGTGTGAAAAATATACAAACAAATGTAAAAAGGAGGGTGTGAAAAATATACAAACAAATGTAAAAAGGAGGGTGTGAAAAATATACAAACAAATGTGAAAATGAGGGTGTGAAAAATATATAAACAAATGTAAAAAGGAGGGTGTGAAAAATATACAAACAAATGTAAAAAGGAGGGTGTGAAAAATATACAAACAAATGTAAAAAGGAGGGTGTGAAAAATATACAAACAAATGTAAAAAAGAGGGTGTGAAAAATATACAAACAAATGTAAAAAGAAGGGTGTGAAAAATATATAAACAAATTTAAAAATTAAGGTGTGAAAAATATATAAACAAATGTAAAAAAGAGGGTGTTAAAAATATACAAACAAATGTAAAAAGGAGGGTGTGAAAAATATATAAACAAATGTAAAAAAGGAGGGTGTGAAAAATATATAAACAAATGTAAAAAAGAGGGTGTGAAAAATATACAAACAAATGTAAAAAAGAGGGTGTGAAAAATATATAAACAAATGTAAAAAGCAGGGTGTGAAAAATATACAAACAAATGTAAAAAGGAGGGTGTGAAAAATATATAAACAAATGTAAAAAGGAGTGTGTGAAAAATATACAAACAAATGTAAAAAGGAAAGTGTGAAAAATATATAAACAAATGAAAAAAAGGAGGGTGTGAAAAATATACAAACAAATGTAAAAAAGAAGGGTGTGAAAAATATATAAACAAATGTAAACAGGAGGGTGTGAAAAATATACAAACAAATGTAAAAAGGAGGGTGTGAAACCTATATAAACAAATGTAAAAAGCAGGGTGTGAAAAATATATAAACAAATGTAAAAAGGAGGGTGTGAAAAATATATAAACAAATGTAAAAAGGAGTGTGTGCAAAATATACAAACAAATGTAAAAAAGAAGGTGTGAAAAATATACAAACAAATGTAAAAAAGAGGGTGTGAAAAATATATAAACAAATGTAAAAAGCAGGGTGTGAAAAATATACAAACAAATGTAAAAACGAGGGTGTGAAAAATATATAAACAAATGTAAAAAGGAGTGTGTGAAAAATATACAAACAAATGTAAAAAGGAAAGTGTGAAAAATATATAAACAAATGAAAAAAAGGAGGGTGTGAAAAATATACAAACAAATGTAAAAAGGAGGGTGTGAAAAATATATAAACAAATGTAAACAGGAGGGTGTGAAAAATATACAAACAAATGTAAAAAGGAGGGTGTGAAACCTATATAAACAAATGTAAAAAGCAGGGTGTGAAAAATATATAAACAAATGTAAAAAGGAGGGTGTGAAAAATATATAAACAAATGTAAAAAGGAGTGTGTGAAAAATATACAAACAAATGTAAAAAAGAAGGTGTGAAAAATATATAAACAAATGTAAAAAGGAGGGTGTGAAAAATATATAAACAAATGTAAAAAGGAGGGTGTTAAAAATATACAAACAAATGTAAAAAGGAGGGTGTGAAAAATATACAAACAAATGTAAAAAGGAGGGTGTGAAAAATATATAAACAAATGTAAAAAGGACGGTGTGAAAAATATACACACAAATGTAAAAAGGAGGGTGTGAAAAATATATAAACAAATGTAAAAAGGAGGGTGTGAAAAATATATAAACAAATGTAAAAAAGAGGGTGTTAAAAATATACAAACAAATGTACAAAAGAAGGGTGTGAAAAATATACAAACAAATGTAAAAAAGAGGGTGTGAAAAATATACAAACAAATGTAAAAAAGAGGGTGTGAAAAATATACAAACAAATGTAAAAAAGAGGGTGTGAAAAATATATAAACAAATGTAAAAAGGAGGGTGTGTAAAATGTCTAAACAAATGTAAAAAGGAGGGTGTGAAAAATATATAAACAAATGTAAAAAGGAGGGTGTGAAAAATATATACACAAATGTAAAAAAGAAGGGTGTGAAAAATATACAAACAAAGGTAAAAAGGAGGGTGTGAAAACTATACAAACAAATGTACAAAAGAAGGTGTTAAAAATATATAAACAAATGTAAAAAGGAGGGTGTGAAAAATATATAAACAAATGTAAAAAGGAGGGTGTGAAAAATATACAAACAAATGTAAAAAGGAGGATGTGAAAAATATATAAACAAATGTAAAAAGGAGGGTGTGAAAAATATACAAACAAATGTAAAAAGGAGGGTGTGAAAAATATACAAACAAATGTAAAAAGCAGGGTGTGAAAAATATATAAACAAATGTAAAAAGGAGGGTGTGAAAAATATATAAACAAATGTAAAAAGGAGTGTGTGAAACATATACAAACAAATGTAAAAAGGAAGGTGTGAAAAATATATAAACAAATGTAAAAAGGAGGGTGTGAAAAATATATAAACAAATGTAAACAGGAGGGTGTGAAAAATATACAAACAAATGTAAAAAGGAGGGTGTGAAAAATATACAAACAAATGTAAAAAGGAGGGGGTGAAAAATATATAAACAAATGTAAAAAGGAGGGTGTGAAAAATATATAAAGAACTTTAAAAAGGAGGGTGCGAAAAATAAATAAACAAATGTAAAATAGAGGGTGTGAAAAATATACAAACAAATGTAAAAAAGAGGGTGTGAAAAATATACAAACAAATGTAAAAAGGAGGGTGTGAAAAATATATAAACAAATGTAAAAAGGAGGGTGTGAAAAATATACAAACAAATGTAAAAAGGAGGGTGTGAAAAATATACAAACAAATGTAAAAAGGAGGGTGTGAAAAATATACAAACAAATGTGAAAAGGAGGGTGTGAAAAATATATAAACAAATGTAAAAAGGAGGGTGTGAAAAATATACAAACAAATGTAAAAAGGAGGGTGTGAAAAATATACAAACAAATGTAAAAAGGAGGGTGTGAAAAATATACAAACAAATGTAAAAAAGAGGGTGTGAAAAATATACAAACAAATGTAAAAAGAAGGGTGTGAAAAATATATAAACAAATGTAAAAAGGAGGGTGTGAAAAATATATAAACAAATGTAAAAAGGAGGGTGTGAAAAATATACAAACAAATGTAAAAAGGAGGGTGTGAAAAATATACAAACAAATGTAAAAAGGAGGGTGTGAAAAATATACAAACAAATGTAAAAATGGAGGGTGTGAAAAATATATAAACAAATGTAAATAGGAGAGTGTGAAAAATATACAAACAAATGTAAAAAAGAGGGTGTTAAAAATATACAAACAAATGTAAAAAGGAGGGTGTGAAAAATATATAAACAAATGTAAAAAGGAGGGTGTGAAAAATATACAAACAAATGTAAAAAGGAGGGTGTGAAAAATATATAAACAAATGTAAAAAGGAGTGTGTGAAAAATATATAAACAAATGTAAAAAGGAAAGTGTGAAAAATATATAAACAAATGTAAAAAGGAGGGTGTGAAAAATATACAAACAAATGTAAAAAGGAGGGTATGAAAAATATATAAACAAATGTAAAAAAGAGGGTGTGAAAAATATAAAACAAATGTAAATAGGAGGGTGTGAAAAATATAAAACAAATGTAAAAAGGAGGGTGTGAAAAATATACAAACAAATGTAAAAAGGAGGGTGTGAAAAATATACAAACAAATGTAAAAAGGAGGATGTGAAAAATATACAAACAAATGTAAAAAGGAGGGTGTGAAAAATATATAAACACATGTAAAAAGAAGGGTGTGAAAAATATATAAACAAATGTTAAAAGGAGGGTGTGAAAAATATACAAACAAATGTAAAAAGGAGGATGTGAAAAATATATAAACAAATGTAAAAGGGAGGGTGTGAAAAATATCTAAACAAATGTAAAAAGGAGGGTGTTAAAAATATACAAACTAATGTAAAAAGAAGGGTGTGAAAAATATACAAACAAATGTAAAAAGGAGAGTGTGAAAAATATATAAACAAATGTAAAAAGGAGGGTGTGAAATATATATAAACAAATGTAAAAAGGAGGGTGTGAAAAATATACAAACAAATGTAAAAAGGAGGGTGTGAAAAATATATAAACAAATGTAAAAAGCAGGGTGTGAAAAATATACAAACAAATGTAAAAAAAAGAGTGTAAAAATATACAAACAAATGTAAAAATGAAGGGTGTGAAAAATATACAAACAAATGTAAAAAGGAGGGTGTGAAAAATATACAAACAAATGTAAAAAGGAGGGTGTGAAAAATATATAAACAAATGTAAATAGGAGGGTGTGAAAAATATATAAACAAATGTAAAAAGGAGGGTGTGAAAAATATACAAACAAATGTAAAAAGGAGGGTGTGAAAAATATACAAACTAATGTAAAAAGAAGGGTGTGAAAAATATACAAACAAATGTAAAAAGGAGGGTGTGAAAAATATATAAACAAATGTAAAAAGGAGGGTGTGAAAAATATATAAACAAATGTAAAAAGGATGGTGTGAAAAATATACAAACAAATGTAAAAAGGAGGGTGTGAAAAATATATAAACAAATGTAAAAAGCAGGGTGTGAAAAATATACAAACAAATGTAAAAAGGAGGATGTGAAAAATATATAAACAAATGTAAAAAGGAGGGTGTGAAAAATATACAAACAAATGTAAAAAGGAGGGTGTGAAAAATATACAAACAAATGTAAAAAGCAGGGTGTGAAAAATATATAAACAAATGTAAAAAGGAGGGTGTGAAAAATATATAAACAAATGTAAAAAGGAGTGTGTGAAACATATACAAACAAATGTAAAAAGGAAGGTGTGAAAAATATATAAACAAATGTAAAAAGGAGGGTGTGAAAAATATATAAACAAATGTAAACAGGAGGGTGTGAAAAATATACAAACAAATGTAAAAAGGAGGGTGTGAAAAATATACAAACAAATGTAAAAAGGAGGGGGTGAAAAATATATAAACAAATGTAAAAAGGAGGGTGTGAAAAATATATAAAGAACTTTAAAAAGGAGGGTGCGAAAAATAAATAAACAAATGTAAAAAGGAGGGTGTGAAAAATATATAAATAATATAAAAAGGAGGGTGTGAAAAATATACAAAAAAATGTAAAAAGGAGGGTGTGAAAAATATACAAACAAATTTAAAAAGGAGGGTGTGAAAAATATATAAACAAATGTAAAAAGGAGGGTGTGAAAAATATATAAACAAATGTAAAAAGGAGGGTGTGAAAAATATACAAACAAATGTAAAAAGGAGGGTGTGAAAAATATATAAACAAATGTAAAAAGCAGGGTGTGAAAAATATACAAACAAATGTAAAAAAAAGGGTGAGAAAAATATACAAACAAATGTAAAAAGGAGGGCGTGAAAAATATACAAACAAATGTAAAAAGGAGGGTGTGAAAAATATATAAACAAATGTAAACAGGAGGGTGTGAAAAATATACAAACAAATGTAAAAAGGAGGGTGTGAAACCTATATAAACAAATGTAAAAAGCAGGGTGTGAAAAATATATAAACAAATGTAAAAAGGAGGGTGTGAAAAATATATAAACAAATGTAAAAAGGAGGGTGTGAAAAATATATAAACAAATGTAAAAAGGAGGGTGTTAAAAATATACAAACAAATGTAAAAAGGAGGGTGTGAAAAATATACAAACAAATGTAAAAAGGAGGGTGTGAAAAATATATAAACAAATGTAAAAAGGACGGTGTGAAAAATATACACACAAATGTAAAAAGGAGGGTTTGCAAAATATATAAACAAATGTAAAAAGGAGGGTGTGAAAAATATATAAACAAATGTAAAAAAGAGGGTGTGAAAAATATACAAACAAATGTACAAAAGAAGGGTGTGAAAAATATACAAACAAATGTAAAAAAGAGGGTGTGAAAAATATACAAACAAATGTAAAAAAGAGGGTGTGAAAAATATACAAACAAATGTAAAAAAGAGGGTGTGAAAAATATATAAACAAATGTAAAAAGGAGGGTGTGTAAAATATCTAAACAAATGTAAAAAGGAGGGTGTGAAAAATATATAAACAAATGTAAAAAGGAGGGTGTGAAAAATATATACACAAATGTAAAAAAGAAGGGTGTGAAAAATATACAAACAAAGGTAAAAAGGAGGGTGTGAAAACTATACAAACAAATGTACAAAAGAAGGTGTTAAAAATATATAAACAAATGTAAAAAGGAGGGTGTGAAAAATATATAAACAAATGTAAAAAGGAGGGTGTGAAAAATATACAAACAAATGTAAAAAGGAGGATGTGAAAAATATATAAACAAATGTAAAAAGGAGGGTGTGAAAAATATACAAACAAATGTAAAAAGGAGGGTGTGAAAAATATACAAACAAATGTAAAAAGCAGGGTGTGAAAAATATATAAACAAATGTAAAAAGGAGGGTGTGAAAAATATATAAACAAATGTAAAAAGGAGTGTGTGAAACATATACAAACAAATGTAAAAAGGAAGGTGTGAAAAATATATAAACAAATGTAAAAAGGAGGGTGTGAAAAATATATAAACAAATGTAAACAGGAGGGTGTGAAAAATATACAAACAAATGTAAAAAGGAGGGTGTGAAAAATATACAAACAAATGTAAAAAGGAGGGGGTGAAAAATATATAAACAAATGTAAAAAGGAGGGTGTGAAAAATATATAAAGAACTTTAAAAAGGAGGGTGCGAAAAATAAATAAACAAATGTAAAAAGGAGGGTGTGAAAAATATACAAACAAATGTAAAAAAGAGGGTGTGAAAAATATACAAACAAATGTAAAAAGGAGGGTGTGAAAAATATATAAACAAATGTAAAAAGGAGGGTGTGAAAAATATACAAACAAATGTAAAAAGGAGGGTGTGAAAAATATACAAACAAATGTAAAAAGGAGGGTGTGAAAAATATACAAACAAATGTGAAAAGAAGGGTGTGAAAAATATATAAACAAATGTAAAAAGGAGGGTGTGAAAAATATACAAACAAATGTAAAAAGGAGGGTGTGAAAAATATACAAACAAATGTAAAAAGGAGGGTGTGAAAAATATACAAACAAATGTAAAAAAGAGGGTGTGAAAAATATACAAACAAATGTAAAAAGAAGGGTGTGAAAAATATATAAACAAATGTAAAAAGGAGGGTGTGAAAAATATATAAACAAATGTAAAAAGCAGGGTGTGAAAAATATACAAACAAATGTAAA
The DNA here is from genome assembly GCF_053919585.1 of Euprymna scolopes. NCBI lineage: Eukaryota > Metazoa > Mollusca > Cephalopoda > Sepiida > Sepiolidae > Euprymna > Euprymna scolopes. The sequence continues at coordinate 42,889,620 of NC_136492.1, forward strand.
AAGGAGGGTGTGAAAAATATACAAACAAATGTAAAAAAGAGAGTGTGAAAAATATATAAACAAATGTAAAAAGCAGGGTGTGAAAAATATACAAACAAATGTAAAAAGGAGGGTGTGAAAAATATATAAACAAATGTAAAAAGGAGTGTGTGAAAAATATACAAACAAATGTAAAAAGGAAAGTGTGAAAAATATATAAACAAATGTAAAAAGGAGGGTGTGAAAAATATACAAACAAATGTAAAAAGGAGGGTATGAAAAATATATAAACAAATGTAAAAAAGAGGGTGTGAAAAATATAAAACAAATGTAAATAGGAGGGTGTGAAAAATATAAAACAAATGTAAAAAGGAGGGTGTGAAAAATATACAAACAAATGTAAAAAGGAGGGTGTGAAAAATATACAAACAAATGTAAAAAGGAGGATGTGAAAAATATACAAACAAATGTAAAAAGGAGGGTGTGAAAAATATATAAACACATGTAAAAAGAAGGGTGTGAAAAATATATAAACAAATGTTAAAAGGAGGGTGTGAAAAATATACAAACAAATGTAAAAAGGAGGATGTGAAAAATATATAAACAAATGTAAAAGGGAGGGTGTGAAAAATATCTAAACAAATGTAAAAAGGAGGGTGTTAAAAATATACAAACTAATGTAAAAAGAAGGGTGTGAAAAATATACAAACAAATGTAAAAAGGAGGGTGTGAAAAATATATAAACAAATGTAAAAAGGAGGGTGTGAAAAATATATAAACAAATGTAAAAAGGAGGGTGTGAAAAATATACAAACAAATGTAAAAAGGAGGGTGTGAAAAATATACAAACAAATGTAAAAAAGAGGGTGTGAAAAATATACAAACAAATGTAAAAAGGAGGGTGTGAAAAATATATAAACAAATGTAAAAAGGAGGGTGTGAAAAATATACAAAAAAATGTAAAAAGGAGGGTGTGAAAAATATACAAACAAATGTAAAAAGGAGGGTGTGAAAAATATACAAACAAATGTGAAAAGAAGGGTGTGAAAAATATATAAACAAATGTAAAAAGGAGGGTGTGAAAAATATACAAACAAATGTAAAAAGGAGGGTGTGAAAAATATACAAACAAATGTAAAAAGGAGGGTGTGAAAAATATACAAACAAATGTAAAAAAGAGGGTGTGAAAAATATACAAACAAATGTAAAAAGAAGGGTGTGAAAAATATATAAACAAATGTAAAAAGGAGGGTGTGAAAAATATATAAACAAATGTTAAAAGGAGGGTGTGAAAAATATACAAACAAATCTAAAAAGGAGGATGTGAAAAATATATAAACAAATGTAAAAGGGAGGGTGTGAAAAATATCTAAACAAATGTAAAAAGGAGGATGTTAAAAATATACAAACTAATGTAAAAAGAAGGGTGTGAAAAATATACAAACAAATGTAAAAAGGAGGGTGTGAAAAATATATAAACAAATGTAAAAAGGAGGGTGTGAAAAATATATAAACAAATGTAAAAAGGAGGGTGTGAAAAATATACAAACAAATGTAAAAAGGAGGGTGTGAAAAATATACAAACAAATGTAAAAAAGAGGGTGTGAAAAATATACAAACAAATGTAAAAAGAAGGGTGTGAAAAATATATAAACAAATGTAAAAAGAAGGGTGTGAAAAATATATAAACAAATGTTAAAAGGAGGGTGTGAAAAATATACAAACAAATGTAAAAAGGAGGATGTGAAAAATATATAAACAAATGTAAAAGGGAGGGTGTGAAAAATATATAAACAAATGTAAAAAGGAGGGTGTGAAAAATATACAAACAAATGTAAAAAGGAGGGTGTGAAAAATATACAAACAAATGTAAAAAAGAAGGGTGTGAAAAATATACAAACAAATGTGAAAAGAAGGGTGTGAAAAATATATAAACAAATGTAAAAAGGAGGGTGTGAAAAATATACAAACAAATGTAAAAAGGAGGGTGTGAAAAATATACAAACAAATGTAAAAAGGAGGGTGTGAAAAATATACAAACAAATGTAAAAAAGAGGGTGTGAAAAATATAAAAACAAATGTAAAAAGAAGGGTGTGAAAAATATATAAACAAATGTAAAAAGGAGGGTGTGAAAAATATATAAACAAATGTTAAAAGGAGGGTGTGAAAAATATACAAACAAATGTAAAAAGGAGGATGTGAAAAATATATAAACAAATGTAAAATGGAGGGTGTGAAAAATATCTAAACAAATGTAAAAAGGAGGGTGTTAAAAATATACAAACTAATGTAAAAAGAAGGGTGTGAAAAATATACAAACAAATGTAAAAAGGAGGGTGTGAAAAATATATAAACAAATGTAAAAAGGAGGGTGTGAAAAATATACAAACAAATGTAAAAAGGAGGGTGTGAAAAATATACAAACAAATGTAAAAAGGAGGGTGTGAAAAATATACAAACAAATGTAAAAAAGAGGGTGTGAAAAATATACAAACAAATGTAAAAAGAAGGGTGTGAAAAATATATAAACAAATGTAAAAAGAAGGGTGTGAAAAATATATAAACAAATGTTAAAAGGAGGGTGTGAAAAATATACAAACAAATGTAAAAAGGAGGATGTGAAAAATATATAAACAAATGTAAAACGGGGGGTGTGAAAAATATCTAAACAAATGTAAAAAGGAGGGTGTTAAAAATATACAAACTAATGTAAAAAGAAGGGTGTGAAAAATATACAAACAAATGTAAAAAGGAGGGTGTGAAAAATATATAAACAAATGTAAAAAGGAGGGTGTGAAAAATATATAAACAAATGTAAAAAAGAAGGGTGTGAAAAATATACAAACAAATGTAAAAAGGAGGGTGTGAAAAATATACAAACAAATGTAAAAAAGAGGGTGTGAAAAATATACAAACAAATGTAAAAAGGAGGGTGTGAAAAATATATAAACAAATGTAAAAAGGAGGGTGTGAAAAATATACAAACAAATGTAAAAAGGAGGGTGTGAAAAATATACAAACAAATGTAAAAAGGAGGGTGTGAAAAATATACAAACAAATGTGAAAAGAAGGGTGTGAAAAATATATAAACAAATGTAAAAAGGAGGGTGTGAAAAATATACAAACAAATGTAAAAAGGAGGGTGTGAAAAATATACAAACAAATGTAAAAAGGAGGGTGTGAAAAATATACAAACAAATGTAAAAAAGAGGGTGTGAAAAATATACAAACAAATGTAAAAAGAAGGGTGTGAAAAATATATAAACAAATGTAAAAAGGAGGGTGTGAAAAATATATAAACAAATGTAAAAAGCAGGGTGTGAAAAATATACAAACAAATGTAAAAAGGAGGGTGTGAAAAATATACAAACAAATGTAAAAAGGAGGGTGTGAAAAATATACAAACAAATGTAAAAATGGAGGGTGTGAAAAATATATAAACAAATGTAAATAGGAGAGTGTGAAAAATATACAAACAAATGTAAAAAAAGAGGGTGTTAAAAATATACAAACAAATGTAAAAAGGAGGGTGTGAAAAATATATAAACAAATGTAAAAAAGGAGGGTGTGAAAAATATATAAACAAATGTAAAAAAGAGGGTGTGAAAAATATACAAACAAATGTAAAAAAGAGGGTGTGAAAAATATATAAACAAATGTAAAAAGCAGGGTGTGAAAAATATACAAACAAATGTAAAAAGGAGGGTGTGAAAAATATATAAACAAATGTAAAAAGGAGTGTGTGAAAAATATACAAACAAATGTAAAAAGGAAAGTGTGAAAAATATATAAACAAATGTAAAAAGGAGGGTGTGAAAAATATACAAACAAATGTAAAAAGGAGGGTATGAAAAATATATAAACAAATGTAAAAAAGAGGGTGTGAAAAATATAAAACAAATGTAAATAGGAGGGTGTGAAAAATATAAAACAAATGTAAAAAGGAGGGTGTGAAAAATATACAAACAAATGTAAAAAGGAGGGTGTGAAAAATATACAAACAAATGTAAAAAGGAGGATGTGAAAAATATACAAACAAATGTAAAAACAAGGGTGTGAAAAATATATAAACACATGTAAAAAGAAGGGTGTGAAAAATATATAAACAAATGTTAAAAGGAGGGTGTGAAAAATATACAAACAAATGTAAAAAGGAGGATGTGAAAAATATATAAACAAATGTAAAAGGGAGGGTGTGAAAAATATCTAAACAAATGTAAAAAGGAGGGTGTTAAAAATATACAAACTAATGTAAAAAGAAGGGTGTGAAAAATATACAAACAAATGTAAAAAGGAGGGTGTGAAAAATATATAAACAAATGTAAAAAGGAGGGTGTGAAAAATATATAAACAAATGTAAAAAGGAGGGTGTGAAAAATATACAAACAAATGTAAAAAGGAGGGTGTGAAAAATATATAAACAAATGTAAAAAGCAGGGTGTGAAAAATATACAAACAAATGTAAAAAAAAGAGTGTAAAAATATACAAACAAATGTAAAAAGGAGGGTGTGAAAAATATACAAACAAATGTAAAAAGGAGGGTGTGAAAAATATACAAACAAATGTAAAAAGGAGGGTGTGAAAAATATATAAACAAATGTAAAAAGGAGGGTGTAAAAAATATATAAAGAAATTAAAAAAGGAGGGAATGAAAAATATATAAACAAATGTAAAAAGGAGGGTGTGAAAAATATACAAACAAATGTAAAACGGAGGGTGTGAAAAATATATAAATAATGTAAAAAGGAGGGTGTGAAAAATATACAAAAAAATGTAAAAAGGAGGGTGTGAAAAATATACAAACAAATTAAAAAAGGAGGGTGTGAAAAATATATAAACAAATGTAAAAAGGAGTGTGTGAAAAATATACAAACAAATGTAAAAAGGAAAGTGTGAAAAATATATAAACAAATGTAAAAAGGAGGGTGTGAAAAATATACAAACAAATGTAAAAAGGAGGGTATGAAAAATATATAAACAAATGTAAAAAAGAGGGTGTGAAAAATATAAAACAAATGTAAATAGGAGGGTGTGAAAAATATAAAACAAATGTAAAAACGAGGGTGTGAAAAATATACAAACAAATGTAAAAAGGAGGGTGTGAAAAATATACAAACAAATGTAAAAAGGAGGATGTGAAAAATATACAAACAAATGTAAAAAGGAGGGTGTGAAAAATATATAAACACATGTAAAAAGAAGGGTGTGAAAAATATATAAACAAATGTTAAAAGGAGGGTGTGAAAAATATACAAACAAATGTAAAAAGGAGGATGTGAAAAATATATAAACAAATGTAAAAGGGAGGGTGTGAAAAATATCTAAACAAATGTAAAAAGGAGGGTGTTAAAAATATACAAACTAATGTAAAAAGAACGGTGTGAAAAATATACAAACAAATGTAAAAAGGAGGGTGTGAAAAATATATAAACAAATGTAAAAAGGAGGGTGTGAAAAATATATAAACAAATGTAAAAAGGAGGGTGTGAAAAATATACAAACAAATGTAAAAAGGAGGGTGTGAAAAATATATAAACAAATGTAAAAAGCAGGGTGTGAAAAATATACAAACAAATGTAAAAAAAAGAGTGTAAAAATATACAAACAAATGTAAAAAGGAGGGTGTAAAAAATATACAAACAAATGTAAAAAGGAGGGTGTGAAAAATATACAAACAAATGTAAAAAGGAGGGTGTGAAAAATATATAAACAAATGTAAAAAGGAGGGTGTAAAAATATATAAAGAAATTAAAAAAGGAGGGAATGAAAAATATATAAACAAATGTAAAAAGGAGGGTGTGAAAAATATACAAACAAATGTAAAAAGGAGGGTGTGAAAAATATATAAATAATGTAAAAAGGAGGGTGTGAAAAATATACAAAAAAATGTAAAAAGGAGGGTGTGAAAAATATACAAACAAATTTAAAAAGGAGGGTGTGAAAAATATATAAACAAATGTAAAAAGGAGGGTGTGAAAAATATATAAACAAATGTAAAAAGGAGGGTGTGAAAAATATACAAAGAAATGTAAAAAGGAGGGTGTGAAAAATATATAAACAAATGTAAAAAGCAGGGTGTGAAAAATATACAAACAAATGTAAAAAAAAGGGTGAGAAAAATATACAAACAAATGTAAAAAGGAGGGCGTGAAAAATATACAAACAAATGTAAAAAGGAGGGTGTGAAAAATATATAAACAAATGTAAACAGGAGGGTGTGAAAAATATACAAACAAATGTAAAAAAGAGGGTGTGAAACCTATATAAACAAATGTAAAAAGCAGGGTGTGAAAAATATATAAACAAATGTAAAAAGGAGGGTGTGAAAAATATATAAACAAATGTAAAAAGGAGTGTGTGAAAAATATACAAACAAATGTAAAAAAGAAGGTGTGAAAAATATATAAACAAATGTAAAAAGGAGGGTGCGAAAAATATATAAACAAATGTAAACAGGAGGGTGTGAAAAATATACAAACAAATGTAAAAAGGAGGGTGTGAAAAATATACAAACAAATGTAAAAAGGAGGGTGTGAAAAATATATAAACAAATGTAAAAAGGACGGTGTGAAAAATATACACACAAATGTAAAAAGGAGGGTGTGAAAAATATATAAACAAATGTAAAAAGGAGGGTGTGAAAAATATATAAACAAATGTAAAAAAGAGGGTGTGAAAAATATACAAACAAATGTACAAAAGAAGGGTGTGAAAAATATACAAACAAATGTAAAAAAGAGGGTGTGAAAAATATACAAACAAATGTAAAATAGAGGGTGTGAAAAATATACAAACAAATGTAAAAAAGAGGGTGTGAAAAATATATAAACAAATGTAAAAAGGAGGGTGTGTAAAATATCTAAACAAATGTAAAAAGGAGGGTGTGAAAAATATATAAACAAATGTAAAAAGGAGGGTGTGAAAAATATATACACAAATGTAAAAAAGAAGGGTGTGAAAAATATACAAACAAAGGTAAAAAGGAGGGTGTGAAAAATATATAAACAAATGTACAAAAGAAGGTGTTAAAAATATATAAACAAATGTAAAAAGGAGGGTGTGAAAAATATATAAACAAATGTAAAAAGGAGGGTGTGAAAAATATACAAACAAATGTAAAAAGGAGGATGTGAAAAATATATAAACAAATGTAAAAAGGAGAGTGTGAAAAATATACAAACAAATGTAAAAAGGAGGGTGTGAAAAATATACAAACAAATGTAAAAAGCAGGGTGTGAAAAATATATAAACAAATGTAAAAAGGAGGGTGTGAAAAATATATAAACAAATGTAAAAAGGAGTGTGTGAAACATATACAAACAAATGTAAAAAGGAAGGTGTGAAAAATATATAAACAAATGTAAAAAGGAGGGTGTGAAAAATATATAAACAAATGTAAACAGGAGGGTGTGAAAAATATACAAACAAATGTAAAAAGGAGGGTGTGAAAAATATACAAACAAATGTAAAAAGGAGGGGGTGAAAAATATATAAACAAATGTAAAAAGGAGGGTGTGAAAAATATATAAAGAACTTTAAAAAGGAGGGTGCGAAAAATAAATAAACAAATGTAAAAAGGAGGGTGTGAAAAATATACAAACAAATGTAAAAAAGAGGGTGTGAAAAATATACAAACAAATGTAAAAAGGAGGGTGTGAAAAATATATAAACAAATGTAAAAAGGAGGGTGTGAAAAATATACAAACAAATGTAAAAAGGAGAGTGTGAAAAATATACAAACAAATGTAAAAAGGAGGGTGTGAAAAATATACAAACAAATGTGAAAAGGAGGGTGTGAAAAATATATAAACAAATGTAAAAAGGAGGGTGTGAAAAATATACAAACAAATGTAAAAAGGAGGGTGTGAAAAATATACAAACAAATGTAAAAAGGAGGGTGTGAAAAATATACAAACAAATGTAAAAAAGAGGGTGTGAAAAATATACAAACAAATGTAAAAAGAAGGGTGTGAAAAATATATAAACAAATGTAAAAATGAGGGTGTGAAAAATATATAAACAAATGTAAAAAAGAGGGTGTTAAAAATATACAAACAAATGTAAAAAGGAGGGTGTGAAAAATATATAAACAAATGTAAAAAAGGAGGGTGTGAAAAATATATAAACAAATGTAAAAAAGAGGGTGTGAAAAATATACAAACAAATGTAAAAAAGAGGGTGTTAAAAATATATAAACAAATGTAAAAAGCAGGGTGTGAAAAATATACAAACAAATGTAAAAAGGAGGGTGTGAAAAATATATAAACAAATGTAAAAAGGAGTGTGTGAAAAATATACAAACAAATGTAAAAAGGAAAGTGTGAAAAATATATAAACAAATGAAAAAAAGGAGGGTGTGAAAAATATACAAACAAATGTAAAAAGGAGGGTATGAAAAATATATAAACAAATGTAAAAAAGAGGGTGTGAAAAATATAAAACAAATGTAAATAGGAGGGTGTGAAAAATATAAAACAAATGTAAAAAGGAGGGTGTGAAAAATATACAAACAAATGTAAAAAGGAGGGTGTGAAAAATATAAAACAAATGTAAAAAGGAGGGTGTGAAAAATATATAAAGAAATTTTAAAAGGAGGGTGCGAAAAATATATAAACAAATGTAAAAAGTAGGGTGTGAAAAATATACAAACAAATGTAAAAAAGAGGGTGTGAAAAATATACAAACAAATGTAAAAAGGAGGGTGTGAAAAATATATAAACAAATGTAAAAAGGAGGGTGTGAAAAATATATAAACAAATGTAAAAAGGAGGGTGTGAAAAATATACAAACAAATGTAAAAAGGAGGGTGTGAAAAATATACAAACACATGTAAAAAGGAGGGTGTGAAAAATATACAAACAAATGTAAAAACGAGGGTGTGAAAAAAATATAAACAAATGTAAAAAGGAGGGTGTGAAAAATATACAAACAAATGTAAAAAAGAGGGTGTGAAAAATATACAAACAAATGTAAAAAGGAGGGTGTGAAAAATATATAAATAAATGTAAAAAGAAGGGTGTGAAAAATATATAAACAAATGTAAAAAGGAGGGTGTGAAAAATATATAAACAAATGTAAAAAGGAGGGTATGAAAAATATACAAACAAATGTAAAAAGGAGGGTGTGAAAAATATACAAACACATGTAAAAAGGAGGATGTGAAATATATACAAACAAATGTAAAAAGGAGGGTGTGAAAAATATATAAACAAATGTAAAAAAGAGGGTGTGAACAATATACAAACAAATGTAAAAAAGAGGGTGTGAAAAATATACAAACAAATGTAAAAAGGAGGGTGTGAAAAATATACAAACAAATGTAAAAAGGAGGGTGTGAAAAATATATAAACAAATGTAAAAAGGAGGGTGTGAAAAATATACAAACAAATGTAAAAAGGAGGGGGTGAAAAATATACAAACACATGTAAAAAGGAGGGTGTGAAAAATATACAAACAAATGTAAAAAGGAGGGTGTGAAAAATATATAAACAAATGTAAAAAGGAGGGTGTGAAAAATATACAAACAAATGTATAAAAGAGGGTGTGAAAAATATATAAACAAATGTAAAAAGAGGGTGTGAAAAATATACAAACAAATGTAAAAAGGAGGGTGTGAAAAATATATAAACAAATGTAAAAAGGAGGGTGTGAAAAATATACAAACAAATGTAAAAAGGAGGGTGTGAAAAATATACAAACACATGTAAAAAGGAGGGTGTGAAAAATATACAAACAAATGTAAAAAGGAGGGTGTGAAAAATATACAAACAAATGTAAAAAAGGAGGGTGTGAAAAATATACAAACAAATGTAAAAAGGAGGGTGTGAAAAATATATAAACAAATGTAAAAAGGAGGGTGTGAAAAATATATAAACAAATGTAAAAAGGAGGGTGTGAAAAATATACAAACAAATGTAAAAAGGAGGGTGTGAAAAATATATAAACAAATGTAAAAAGCAGGGTGTGAAAAATATACAAACAAATGTAAAAAAAAGAGTGTAAAAATATACAAACAAATGTAAAAAGGAGGGTGTGAAAAATATACAAACAAATGTAAAAAGGAGGGTGTGAAAAATATACAAACAAATGTAAAAAGGAGGGTGTGAAAAATATATAAACAAATGTAAAAAGGAGGGTGTAAAAATATATAAAGAAATTAAAAAAGGAGGGAATGAAAAATATATAAACAAATGTAAAAAGGAGGGTGTGAAAAATATACAAACAAATGTAAAAAGGAGGGTGTGAAAAATATATTAATAATGTAAAAAGGAGGGTGTGAAAAATATACAAAAAAATGTAAAAAGGAGGGTGTGAAAAATATACAAACAAATTTAAAAAGGAGGGTGTGAAAAATATATAAACAAATGTAAAAAGGAGGGTGTGAAAAATATATAAACAAATGTAAAAAGGAGGGTGTGAAAAATATACAAAGAAATGTAAAAAGGAGGGTGTGAAAAATATATAAACAAATGTAAAAAGCAGGGTGTGAAAAATATACAAACAAATGTAAAAAAAAGGGTGAGAAAAATATACAAACAAATGTAAAAAGGAGGGCGTGAAAAATATACAAACAAATGTAAAAAGGAGGGTGTGAAAAATATATAAACAAATGTAAACAGGAGGGTGTGAAAAATATACAAACAAATGTAAAAAAGAGGGTGTGAAACCTATATAAACAAATGTAAAAAGCAGGGTGTGAAAAATATATAAACAAATGTAAAAAGGAGGGTGTGAAAAATATATAAACAAATGTAAAAAGGAGTGTGTGAAAAATATACAAACAAATGTAAAAAAGAAGGTGTGAAAAATATATAAACAAATGTAAAAAGGAGGGTGTGAAAAATATATAAACAAATGTAAACAGGAGGGTGTGAAAAATATACAAACAAATGTAAAAAGGAGGGTGTGAAAAATATACAAACAAATGTAAAAAGGAGGGTGTGAAGAATTTATAAACAAATGTAAAAAGGACGGTGTGAAAAATATACACACAAATGTAAAAAGGAGGGTGTGAAAAATATATAAACAAATGTAAAAAGGAGGGTGTGAAAAATATATAAACAAATGTAAAAAAGAGGGTGTGAAAAATATACAAACAAATGTACAAAAGAAGGGTGTGAAAAATATACAAACAAATGTAAAAAAGAGGGTGTGAAAAATATACAAACAAATGTAAAATAGAGGGTGTGAAAAATATACAAACAAATGTAAAAAAGAGGGTGTGAAAAATATATAAACAAATGTAAAAAGGAGGGTGTGTAAAATATCTAAACAAATGTAAAAAGGAGGGTGTGAAAAATATATAAACAAATGTAAAAAGGAGGGTGTGAAAAATATATACACAAATGTAAAAAAGAAGGGTGTGAAAAATATACAAACAAAGGTAAAAAGGAGGGTGTGAAAACTATACAAACAAATGTACAAAAGAAGGTGTTAAAAATATATAAACAAATGTAAAAAGGAGGGTGTGAAAAATATATAAACAAATGTAAAAAGGAGGGTGTGAAAAATATACAAACAAATGTAAAAAGGAGGATGTGAAAAATATATAAACAAATGTAAAAAGGAGAGTGTGAAAAATATACAAACAAATGTAAAAAGGAGGGTGTGAAAAATATACAAACAAATGTAAAAAGCAGGGTGTGAAAAATATATAAACAAATGTAAAAAGGAGGGTGTGAAAAATATATAAACAAATGTAAAAAGGAGTGTGTGAAACATATACAAACAAATGTAAAAAGGAAGGTGTGAAAAATATATAAACAAATGTAAAAAGGAGGGTGTGAAAAATATATAAACAAATGTAAACAGGAGGGTGTGAAAAATATACAAACAAATGTAAAAAGGAGGGTGTGAAAAATATACAAACAAATGTAAAAAGGAGGGGGTGAAAAATATATAAACAAATGTAAAAAGGAGGGTGTGAAAAATATATAAAGAACTTTAAAAAGGAGGGTGCGAAAAATAAATAAACAAATGTAAAAAGGAGGGTGTGAAAAATATACAAACAAATGTAAAAAAGAGGGTGTGAAAAATATACAAACAAATGTAAAAAGGAGGGTGTGAAAAATATATAAACAAATGTAAAAAGGAGGGTGTGAAAAATATACAAACAAATGTAAAAAGGAGGGTGTGAAAAATATACAAACAAATGTAAAAAGGAGGGTGTGAAAAATATACAAACAAATGTGAAAAGGAGGGTGTGAAAAATATATAAACAAATGTAAAAAGGAGGGTGTGAAAAATATACAAACAAATGTAAAAAGGAGGGTGTGAAAAATATACAAACAAATGTAAAAAGGAGGGTGTGAAAAATATACAAACAAATGTAAAAAAGAGGGTGTGAAAAATATACAAACAAATGTAAAAAGAAGGGTGTGAAAAATATATAAACAAATGTAAAAATGAGGGTGTGAAAAATATATAAACAAATGTAAAAAAGAGGGTGTTAAAAATATACAAACAAATGTAAAAAGGAGGGTGTGAAAAATATATAAACAAATGTAAAAAAGGAGGGTGTGAAAAATATATAAACAAATGTAAAAAAGAGGGTGTGAAAAATATACAAACAAATGTAAAAAAGAGGGTGTTAAAAATATATAAACAAATGTAAAAAGCAGGGTGTGAAAAATATACAAACAAATGTAAAAAGGAGGGTGTGAAAAATATATAAACAAATGTAAAAAGGAGTGTGTGAAAAATATACAAACAAATGTAAAAAGGAAAGTGTGAAAAATATATAAACAAATGAAAAAAAGGAGGGTGTGAAAAATATACAAACAAATGTAAAAAGGAGGGTATGAAAAATATATAAACAAATGTAAAAAAGAGGGTGTGAAAAATATAAAACAAATGTAAATAGGAGGGTGTGAAAAATATAAAACAAATGTAAAAAGGAGGGTGTGAAAAATATACAAACAAATGTAAAAAGGAGGGTGTGAAAAATATAAAACAAATGTAAAAAGGAGGGTGTGAAAAATATATAAAGAAATTTTAAAAGGAGGGTGCGAAAAATATATAAACAAATGTAAAAAGGAGGGTGTGAAAAATATACAAACAAATGTAAAAAAGAGGGTGTGAAAAATATACAAACAAATGTAAAAAGGAGGGTGTGAAAAATATATAAACAAATGTAAAAAGGAGGGTGTGAAAAATATATAAACAAATGTAAAAAGGAGGGTGTGAAAAATATACAAACAAATGTAAAAAGGAGGGTGTGAAAAATATACAAACACTTGTAAAAAGGAGGGTGTGAAAAATATACAAACAAATGTAAAAACGAGGGTGTGAAAAATATATAAACAAATGTAAAAAGGAGGGTGTGAAAAATATACAAACAAATGTAAAAAAGAGGGTGTGAAAAATATACAAACAAATGTAAAAAGGAGGGTGTGAAAAATATATAAATAAATGTAAAAAGAAGGGTGTGAAAAATATATAAACAAATGTAAAAAGGAGGGTGTGAAAAATATATAAACAAATGTAAAAAGGAGGGTATGAAAAATATACAAACAAATGTAAAAAGGAGGGTGTGAAAAATATACAAACACATGTAAAAAGGAGGATGTGAAATATATACAAACAAATGTAAAAAGGAGGGTGTGAAAAATATATAAACAAATGTAAAAAAGAGGGTGTGAACAATATACAAACAAATGTAAAAAAGAGGGTGTGAAAAATATACAAACAAATGTAAAAAGGAGAGTGTGAAAAATATACAAACAAATGTAAAAAGGAGGGTGTGAAAAATATATAAACAAATGTAAAAAGGAGGGTGTGAAAAATATACAAACAAATGTAAAAAGGAGGGGGTGAAAAATATACAAACACATGTAAAAAGGAGGGTGTGAAAAATATACAAACAAATGTAAAAAGGAGGGTGTGAAAAATATATAAACAAATGTAAAAAGGAGGGTGTGAAAAATATACAAACAAATGTATAAAAGAGGGTGTGAAAAATATACAAACAAATGTAAAAAGAGGGTGTGAAAAATATACTAACAAATGTAAAAAGGAGGGTGTGAAAAATATATAAACAAATGTAAAAAGGAGGGTGTGAAAAATATACAAACAAATGTAAAAAGGAGGGTGTGAAAAATATACAAACACATGTAAAAAGGAGGGTGTGAAAAATATACAAACAAATGTAAAAAGGAGGGTGTGAAAAATATACAAACAAATGTAAAAAAGGAGGGTGTGAAAAATATACAAACAAATGTAAAAAGGAGGGTGTGAAAAATATACAAACACATGTAAAAAGGAGGGTGTGAAAAATATACAAACAAATGTAAACAGGAGGGTGTGAAAAATATATAAACAAATGTAAAAACGAGGGTGTGAAAAATATACAAACAAATGTAAAAAAGAGGGTGTGAAAAATATACAAACAAATGTAAAAAGGAGGGTGTGAAAAATATACAAACAAATGTAAAAAGGAGGGTGTGAAAAATATATAAACAAATGTAAAAAGGAGGGCGTGAAAAATATACAAACAAATGTAAAAAGGAGGGTGTGAAAAATATACAAACACATGTAAAAAGGAGGGTGTGAAAAATATACAAACAAATGTAAAAAGGAGGGTGTGAAAAATATACAAACAAATGTAAAAAGGAGGGTGTGAAAAATATATAAACAAATGTAAAAAAGAAGGGTGTGAAAAATATACAATCAAATGTAAAATGGAGGGTGTGAAAAATATATAAACAAATGTAAAAAGGAGGGTATGAAAAATATACAAACAAATGTAAAAAGGACGGTGTGAAAAATATACACACAAATGTAAAAAGGAGGGTGTGAAATAAATATAAACAAATGTAAAAAGGAGAGTGTGAAAAATATATAAAGAAATTTAAAAAGGAGGGAATGAAAAATATATAAACAAATGTAAAAAGGAGGGTGTGAAAAATATACAAACAAATGTAAAAAGGAGGGTGTGAAAAATATATAAATAATGTAAAAAGGAGGGTGTGAAAAATATACAAACAAATGTAAAAAAGAAGGGTGTGAAAAATATACAAACAAATGTAAAAAGGAGGGTGTGAAAAATATATAAACAAATGTAAAAAGGAGGGTGTGAAAAATATATAAACAAATGTAAAAAGGAGGGTGTGAAAAATATACAAACAAATGTAAAAATGAGGGTGTGAAAAATATATAAACAAATGTAAAAAGCAGGGTGTTAAAAACATACAAACAAATGTAAAAAAAAGGGTGTGAAAAATATACAAACAAATGTAAAAAGGAGGGCGTGAAATATATA
This sequence comes from Euprymna scolopes, assembly GCF_053919585.1. NCBI lineage: Eukaryota > Metazoa > Mollusca > Cephalopoda > Sepiida > Sepiolidae > Euprymna > Euprymna scolopes. The sequence continues at coordinate 42,904,860 of NC_136492.1, forward strand.
CAAACAAATGTAAAAAGGAGGGTGTGAAAAATATATAAACAAATGTAAAAAGGAGGGTGTGAAAAATATACAAACAAATGTAAAAAAGAGGGTGTGAAAAATATACAAACAAATGTAAAAAGGAGGGTGTGAAAAATATATAAACAAATGTAAAAAGGAAGGGTGTGAAAAATATACAAACGAATGTAAAAAGGAGAGTGAAAAATATATAAACAAATGTAAAAAGGAGGGTGTGAAAAATATACACACAAATGTAAAAAGGAGGGTGTGAAAAATATATAAACAAATGTAAAAAGGAGGGTGTGAAAAATATATAAACAAATGTAAAAAAGAGGGTGTGAAAAATATATAAACAAATGTAAAAAGGAGGGTGTGAAAAATATACAAACAAATGTAAAAAAGAGGGTGTGAAAAATATACAAACAAATGTAAAAAAGAGGGTGTGAAAAATATACAAACAAATGTAAAAAAGAGGGTGTGAAAAATATACAAACAAATGTAAAAAGGAGGGTGTGAAAAATATCTAAACCAATGTAAAAAGGAGGGTGTGAAAAATATACAAACAAATGTAAAAAGGAGGGTGTGAAAAATATACAAACAAATGTGAAAAGGAGGGTGTGAAAAATATACAAACAAATGTAAAAAAGAGGGTGTGAAAAATATACAAACAAATGTAAAAAGGAGTGTGTGAAAAATATATAAACAAATGTAAAAAGGAAGGTGTGAAAAATATATAAACAATTGTAAAAAGGAAGGTGTGAAAAATATACAAACAAATGTAAAAAGGAGGGTGTGAAAAATATACAAACAAATGTAAAAAGGAGGGTGTGAAAAATATACAAACAAATGTAAAAAAGAGGGTGTGAAAAATATACAAACAAATGTGAAAAGGAGGGTGTGAAAAATATATAAACAAATGTAAAAAGGAGGGTGTGAAAAATATACAAACAAATGTAAAAAGGAGGATGTGAAAAATATATAAACAAATGTAAAAAGGAGGGTGTGAAAAATATACAAGCAAATGTAAAAAGGAGGGTGTGAAAAATATACAAACAAATGTAAAAAGCAGGGTGTGAAAAATATATAAACAAATGTAAAAAGGAGGGTGTGAAAAATATACAAACAAATGTAAAAAGGAAGGTGTGAAAAATATACAAACAAATGTAAAAAGGAGGGTGTGATAAATATATAAACAAATGTAAACAGGAGGGTGTGAAAAATATACAAACAAATGTAAAAAGGAGGGTGTGAAAAATATATAAACAAATGTAAAAAGGAGGGTGTGAAAAATATATCCACAAATGTAAAAAGGAGGGTATGAAAAATATATAAACAAATGTAAAAAGGACGGTGTGAAAAATATACAAACAAATGTAAAAATGAGGGTGTGAAAAATATAAAACACACGTAAAAAGGAGGGTGTGAAAATATATAAAGAAATTAAAAAAGGAGGGTGCGAAAAATAAATAAACAAATGTAAAAAGGAGGGTGTGAAAAATATACAAACAAATGTAAAAAGGAGGATGTGAAAAATATATAAACAAATGTAAAAAGGAGGGTGTGAAAAATATATAAACAAATGTAAAAAGGAGGGTGTGAAAAATATACAACCAAATGTAAAAAGGAGGGTGTGAAAAATATACAAACAAATGTAAAAAGGAGGGTGTGAAAAATATACAAACAAATGTAAAAAGGAGGGTGTGAAAAATATATAAACAAATGTAAAAAGGAGGGTGTGAAAAATATACAAACAAATGTAAAAAGGAGGGTGTGAAAAATATACAAACAAATGTAAAAAGGAGGGTGTGAAAAATATACAAACAAATGTAAAAAAGAAGGTGTGAAAAATATACAAACAAATGTAAAAAGGAGGGTGTGAAAAATATATAAACAAATGTAAAAAGGAGGGTGTGAAAAATATATAAACAAATGTAAAAAGCAGGGTGTGAAAAATATACACACAAATGTAAAAAGGAGGGTGTGAAAAATATACAAACAAATGTAAAAAGGAGGGTGTGAAAAATATACAAACAAATGTAAAAAGGAGGGTGTGAAAAATATATAAACAAATGTAAAAAGGAGGGTGTGAAAAATATACAAACAAATGTAAAAAAGAGGGTGTGAAAAATATACAAACAAATGTAAAAAGGAGGGTGTGAAAAATATACACATAAATGTAAAAAGGAGGGTGTGAAAAATATATAAACAAATGTAAAAAGGAGGGTGTGAAAAATATACAAACAAATGTAAAAAGGAGGGTGTGAAAAATATATAAACAAATGTAAAAAGCAGGGTGTGAAAAATATACAAACAAATGTAAAAAGGAGGGTGTGAAAAATATATAAACAAATGTAAAAAGGAGTGTGTGAAAAATATACAAACAAATGTAAAAAGGAAGGTGTTAAAAATATATAAACAAATGTAAAAAGGAGGCTGTGAAAAATATACAAACAAATGTAAAAAGGAGGGTATGAAAAATATATAAACAAATGTAAAAAAGAGGGTGTGAAAAATATAAAACAAATGTAAAAAGGAGGGTGTGAAAAATATAAAACAAATGTAAAAAAAAGGGTGTGAAAAATATACAAACAAATGTAAAAAGGAGGGTGTGAAAAATATAAAACAAATGTAAAAAGGAGGGTGTGAAAAATATACAAACAAATGTAAAAAGGAGGGTGTGAAAAATATACAAACAAATGTAAAAAAGAGGGTGTGAAAAATATACAAACAAATGTAAAAAGGAGGGTGTGAAAAATATATAAAAAAATGTAAAAAGGAGGGTGTGAAAAATATATAAACAAATGTAAAAAGGAGGGTGTTAAAAATATATAAACAAATGTAAAAAGGAGGGTGTGAAAATATACAAACAAATGTAAAAAGGAGGGTGTGAAAATATACAAACACATGTAAAAAGGAGGGTGTGAAAAATATACAAACAAATGTAAAAAGGAGGGTGTGAAAATATATAAACAAATGTAAAAAGGAGGGTGTGAAAAATATACAAACAAATGTAAAAAGGAGGGTGTGAAAAATATATAAACAAATGTAAAAAGGAGGGTGTGAAAAATATACAAACAAATGTAAAAAGGAGGGTGTGAAAAATATATAAACAAATGTAAAAAGCAGGGTGTGAAAAATATACAAACAAATGTAAAAAAAAGAGTGTAAAAATATACAAACAAATGTAAAAAGGAGGGTGTGAAAAATATACAAACAAATGTAAAAAGGAGGGTGTGAAAAATATACAAACAAATGTAAAAAGGAGGGTGTGAAAAATATATAAACAAATGTAAATAGGAGGGTGTGAAAAATATATAAACAAATGTAAAAAGGAGTGTGTGAAAAATATACAAACAAATGTAAAAAGGAGGGTGTTAAAAATATACAAACTAATGTAAAAAGAAGGGTGTGAAAAATATACAAACAAATGTAAAAAAGGAGGGTGTGAAAAATATATAAACAAATGTAAAAAGGAGGGTGTGAAAAATATATAAACAAATGTAAAAAGGAGGGTGTGAAAAATATACAAACAAATGTAAAAAGGAGGGTGTGAAAAATATATAAACAAATGTAAAAAGCAGGGTGTGAAAAATATACAAACAAATGTAAAAAAAAGAGTGTAAAAATATACAAACAAATGTAAAAAGGAGGGTGTGAAAAATATACAAACAAATGTAAAAAGGAGGGTGTGAAAAATATACAAACAAATGTAAAAAGGAGGGTGTGAAAAATATATAAACAAATGTAAATAGGAGGGTGTGAAAAATATATAAACAAATGTAAAAAGGAGGGTGTGAAAAATATACAAACAAATGTAAAAAGGAGGGTGTGAAAAATATACAAACAAATGTAAAAAAGAGGGTGTGAAAAATATACAAACAAATGTAAAAAGGAGGGTGTGAAAAATATACACACAAATGTAAAAAGGAGGGTGTGAAAAATATATAAACAAATGTAAAAAGGAGGGTGTAAAAAATATATAAAGAAATTAAAAAAGGAGGGAATGAAAAATATATAAACAAATGTAAAAAGGAGGGTGTGAAAAATATACAAACAAATGTAAAAAGGAGGGTGTGAAAAATATATAAATAATGTAAAAAGGAGGGTGTGAAAAATATACAAAAAAATGTAAAAAGGAGGGTGTGAAAAATATACAAACAAATTTAAAAAGGAGGGTGTGAAAAATATATAAACAAATGTAAAAAGGAGGGTGTGAAAAATATATAAACAAATGTAAAAAGGAGGGTGTGAAAAATATACAAACAAATGTAAAAAGGAGGGTGTGAAAAATATATAAACAAATGTAAAAAGCAGGGTGTGAAAAATATACAAACAAATGTAAAAAAAAGGGTGAGAAAAATATACAAACAAATGTAAAAAGGAGGGCGTGAAAAATATACAAACAAATGTAAAAAGGAGGGTGTGAAAAATATATAAACAAATGTAAACAGGAGGGTGTGAAAAATATACAAACAAATGTAAAAAGGAGGGTGTGAAACCTATATAAACAAATGTAAAAAGCAGGGTGTGAAAAATATATAAACAAATGTAAAAAGGAGGGTGTGAAAAATATATAAACAAATGTAAAAAGGAGTGTGTGAAAAATATACAAACAAATGTAAAAAAGAAGGTGTGAAAAATATATAAACAAATGTAAAAAGGAGGGTGTGAAAAATATATAAACAAATGTAAAAAGGAGGGTGTTAAAAATATACAAACAAATGTAAAAAGGAGGGTGTGAAAAATATACAAACAAATGTAAAAAGGAGGGTGTGAAAAATATATAAACAAATGTAAAAAGGACGGTGTGAAAAATATACACACAAATGTAAAAAGGAGGGTTTTAAAAATATATAAACAAATGTAAAAAGGAGGGTGTGAAAAATATATAAACAAATGTAAAAAAGAGGGTGTGAAAAATATACAAACAAATGTACAAAAGAAGGGTGTGAAAAATATACAAACAAATGTAAAAAAGAGGGTGTGAAAAATATACAAACAAATGTAAAAAAGAGGGTGTGAAAAATATACAAACAAATGTAAAAAAGAGGGTGTGAAAAATATATAAACAAATGTAAAAAGGAGGGTGTGTAAAATATCTAAACAAATGTAAAAAGGAGGGTGTGAAAAATATATAAACAAATGTAAAAAGGAGGGTGTGAAAAATATATACACAAATGTAAAAAAGAAGGGTGTGAAAAATATACAAACAAAGGTAAAAAGGAGGGTGTGAAAACTATAAAACAAATGTACAAAAGAAGGTGTTAAAAATATATAAACAAATGTAAAAAGGAGGGTGTGAAAAATATATAAACAAATGTAAAAAAGAAGGGTGTGAAAAATATACAAACAAATGTAAAAAGGAGGATGTGAAAAATATATAAACAAATGTAAAAACGAGGGTGTGAAAAATATACAAACAAATGTAAAAAGGAGGGTGTGAAAAATATACAAACAAATGTAAAAAGCAGGGTGTGAAAAATATATAAACAAATGTAAAAAGGAGGGTGTGAAAAATATATAAACAAATGTAAAAAGGAGTGTGTGAAACATATACAAACAAATGTAAAAAGGAAGGTGTGAAAAATATATAAACAAATGTAAAAAGGAGGGTGTGAAAAATATATAAACAAATGTAAACAGGAGGGTGTGAAAAATATACAAACAAATGTAAAAAGGAGGGTGTGAAAAATATACAAACAAATGTAAAAAGGAGGGGGTGAAAAATATATAAACAAATGTAAAAAGGAGGGTGTGAAAAATATATAAAGAACTTTAAAAAGGAGGGTCCGAAAAATAAATAAACAAATGTAAAAAGAAGGGTGTGAAAAATATACAAACAAATGTAAAAAAGAGGGTGTGAAAAATATACAAACAAATGTAAAAAGGAGGGTGTGAAAAATATATAAACAAATGTAAAAAGGAGGGTGTGAAAAATATACAAACAAATGTAAAAAGGAGGGTGTGAAAAATATACAAACAAATGTAAAAAGGAGGGTGTGAAAAATATACAAACAAATGTGAAAAGAAGGGTGTGAAAAATATATAAACAAATGTAAAAAGGAGGGTGTGAAAAATATACAAACAAATGTAAAAAGGAGGGTGTGAAAAATATACAAACAAATGTAAAAAGGAGGGTGTGAAAAATATACAAACAAATGTAAAAAAGAGGGTGTGAAAAATATACAAACAAATGTAAAAAGAAGGGTGTGAAAAATATATAAACAAATGTAAAAAGGAGGGTGTGAAAAATATATAAACAAATGTAAAAAGCAGGGTGTGAAAAATATACAAACAAATGTAAAAAGGAGGGTGTGAAAAATATACAAACAAATGTAAAAAAGAGGGTGTGAAAAAAATATAAACAAATGTAAAAAGCAGGGTGTGAAAAATATACAAACAAATGTAAAAAGGAGGGTGTGAAAAATATATAAACAAATGTAAAAAGGAGTGTGTGAAAAATATACAAACAAATGTAAAAAGGAAAGTGTGAAAAATATATAAACAAATGTAAAAAGGAGGGTGTGAAAAATATACAAACAAATGTAAAAAGGAGGGTATGAAAAATATATAAACAAATGTAAAAAAGAGGGTGTGAAAAATATAAAACAAATGTAAATAGGAGGGTGTGAAAAATATAAAACAAATGTAAAAAGGAGGGTGTGAAAAATATACAAACAAATGTAAAAAGGAGGGTGTGAAAAATATACAAACAAATGTAAAAAGGAGGATGTGAAAAATATACAAACAAATGTAAAAAGAGGGTGTGAAAAATATATAAACACATGTAAAAAGAAGGGTGTGAAAAATATATAAACAAATGTAAAAAGGAGGGTGTGAAAAATATACAAACAAATGTAAAAAGGAGGATGTGAAAAATATATAAACAAATGTAAAAGGGAGGGTGTGAAAAATATATAAACAAATGTAAAAAGGAGGGTGTTAAAAATATACAAACTAATGTAAAAAGAAGGGTGTGAAAAATATACAAACAAATGTAAAAAGGAGGGTGTGAAAAATATATAAACAAATGTAAAAAGGAGGGTGTGAAAAATATATAAACAAATGTAAAAAGGAGGGTGTGAAAAATATACAAACAAATGTAAAAAGGAGGGTGTGAAAAATATACAAACAAATGTAAAAAAGAGGGTGTGAAAAATATACAAACAAATGTAAAAAGGAGGGTGTGAAAAATATATAAACAAATGTAAAAAGGAGGGTGTGAAAAATATACAAACAAATGTAAAAAGGAGGGTGTGAAAAATATACAAACAAATGTAAAAAGGAGGGTGTGAAAAATATACAAACAAATGTGAAAAGAAGGGTGTGAAAAATATATAAACAAATGTAAAAAGGAGGGTGTGAAAAATATACAAACAAATGTAAAAAGGAGGGTGTGAAAAATATACAAACAAATGTAAAAAGGAGGGTGTGAAAAATATACAAACAAATGTAAAAAAGAGGGTGTGAAAAATATACAAACAAATGTAAAAAGAAGGGTGTGAAAAATATATAAACAAATGTAAAAAGGAGGGTGTGAAAAATATATAAACAAATGTAAAAAGCAGGGTGTGAAAAATATACAAACAAATGTAAAAAGGAGGGTGTGAAAAATATACAAACAAATGTAAAAAGGAGGGTGTGAAAAATATACAAACAAATGTAAAAATGGAGGGTGTGAAAAATATATAAACAAATGTAAATAGGAGAGTGTGAAAAATATACAAACAAATGTAAAAAAGAGGGTGTTAAAAATATACAAACAAATGTAAAAAGGAGGGTGTGAAAAATATATAAACAAATGTAAAAAAGGAGGGTGTGAAAAATATATAAACAAATGTAAAAAAGAGGGTGTGAAAAATATACAAACAAATGTAAAAAAGAGGGTGTGAAAAATATATAAACAAATGTAAAAAGCAGGGTGTGAAAAATATACAAACAAATGTAAAAAGGAGGGTGTGAAAAATATATAAACAAATGTAAAAAGGAGTGTGTGAAAAATATACAAACAAATGTAAAAAGGAAAGTGTGAAAAATATATAAACAAATGTAAAAAGGAGGGTGTGAAAAATATACAAACAAATGTAAAAAGGAGGATGTGAAAAATATATAAACAAATGTAAAAGGGAGGGTGTGAAAAATATCTAAACAAATGTAAAAAGGAGGGTGTTAAAAATATACAAACTAATGTAAAAAGAAGGGTGTGAAAAATATACAAACAAATGTAAAAAGGAGGGTGTGAAAAATATATAAACAAATGTAAAAAGGAGGGTGTGAAAAATATATAAACAAATGTAAAAAGGAGGGTGTGAAAAATATACAAACAAATGTAAAAAGGAGGGTGTGAAAAATATATAAACAAATGTAAAAAGCAGGGTGTGAAAAATATACAAACAAATGTAAAAAAAAGAGTGTAAAAATATACAAACAAATGTAAAAAGGAGGGTGTGAAAAATATACAAACAAATGTAAAAAGGAGGGTGTGAAAAATATACAAACAAATTTAAAAAGGAGGGTGTGAAAAATATATAAACAAATGTAAAAAGGAGGGTGTAAAAAATATATAAAGAAATTAAAAAAGGAGGGAATGAAAAATATATAAACAAATGTAAAAAGGAGGGTGTGAAAAATATACAAACAAATGTAAAAAGGAGGGTGTGAAAAATATATAAATAATGTAAAAAGGAGGGTGTGAAAAATATACAAAAAAATGTAAAAAGGAGGGTGTGAAAAATATACAAACAAATTAAAAAAGGAGGGTGTGAAAAATATATAAACAAATGTAAAAAGGAGTGTGTGAAAAATATACAAACAAATGTAAAAAGGAAAGTGTGAAAAATATATAAACAAATGTAAAAAGGAGGGTGTGAAAAATATACAAACAAATGTAAAAAGGAGGGTATGAAAAATATATAAACAAATGTAAAAAAGAGGGTGTGAAAAATATAAAACAAATGTAAATAGGAGGGTGTGAAAAATATATAAACAAATGTAAAAAGGAGGGTGTGAAAAATATACAAACAAATGTAAAAAGGAGGGTGTGAAAAATATACAAACAAATGTAAAAAGGAGGATGTGAAAAATATACAAACAAATGTAAAAAGCAGTGTGTGAAAAATATATAAACACATGTAAAAAGAAGGGTGTGAAAAATATATAAACAAATGTTAAAAGGAGGGTGTGAAAAATATACAAACAAATGTAAAAAGGAGGATGTGAAAAATATATAAACAAATGTAAAAGGGAGGGTGTGAAAAATATCTAAACAAATGTAAAAAGGAGGGTGTTAAAAATATACAAACTAATGTAAAAAGAAGGGTGTGAAAAATATACAAACAAATGTAAAAAGGAGGGTGTGAAAAATATATAAACAAATGTAAAAAGGAGGGTGTGAAAAATATATAAACAAATGTAAAAAGGAGGGTGTGAAAAATATACAAACAAATGTAAAAAGGAGGGTGTGAAAAATATATAAACAAATGTAAAAAGCAGGGTGTGAAAAATATACAAACAAATGTAAAAAAAAGAGTGTAAAAATATACAAACAAATGTAAAAAGGAGGGTGTGAAAAATATACAAACAAATGTAAAAAGGAGGGTGTGAAAAATATACAAACAAATGTAAAAAGGAGGGTGTGAAAAATATATAAACAAATGTAAAAAGGAGGGTGTAAAAAATATATAAAGAAATTAAAAAAGGAGGGAATGAAAAATATATAAACAAATGTAAAAAGGAGGGTGTGAAAAATATACAAACAAATGTAAAAAGGAGGGTGTGAAAAATATATAAATAATGTAAAAAGGAGGGTGTGAAAAATATACAAAAAAATGTAAAAAGGAGGGTGTGAAAAATATACAAACAAATTTAAAAAGGAGGGTGTGAAAAATATATAAACAAATGTAAAAAGGAGGGTGTGAAAAATATATAAACAAATGTAAAAAGGAGGGTGTGAAAAATATACAAAGAAATGTAAAAAGGAGGGTGTGAAAAATATATAAACAAATGTAAAAAGCAGGGTGTGAAAAATATACAAACAAATGTAAAAAAAAGGGTGAGAAAAATATACAAACAAATGTAAAAAGGAGGGCGTGAAAAATATACAAACAAATGTAAAAAGGAGGGTGTGAAAAATATATAAACAAATGTAAACAGGAGGGTGTGAAAAATATACAAACAAATGTAAAAAAGAGGGTGTGAAACCTATATAAACAAATGTAAAAAGCAGGAGGTGAAAAATATATAAACAAATGTAAAAAGGAGGGTGTGAAAAATATATAAACAAATGGAAAAAGGAGTGTGTGAAAAATATACAAACAAATGTAAAAAAGAAGGTGTGAAAAATATATAAACAAATGTAAAAAGGAGGGTGTGAAAAATATATAAACAAATGTAAACAGGAGGGTGTGAAAAATATACAAACAAATGTAAAAAGGAGGGTGTGAAAAATATACAAACAAATGTAAAAAGGAGGGTGTGAAAAATATATAAACAAATGTAAAAAGGACGGTGTGAAAAATATACACACAAATGTAAAAAGGAGGGTGTGAAAAATATATAAACAAATGTAAAAAGGAGGGTGTGAAAAATATATAAACAAATGTAAAAAAGAGGGTGTGAAAAATATACAAACAAATGTACAAAAGAAGGGTGTGAAAAATATACAAACAAATGTAAAAAAGAAGGTGTGAAAAATATACAAACAAATGTAAAATAGAGGGTGTGAAAAATATACAAACAAATGTAAAAAAGAGGGTGTGAAAAATATATAAACAAATGTAAAAAGGAGGGTGTGTAAAATATCTAAACAAATGTAAAAAGGAGGGTGTGAAAAATATATAAACAAATGTAAAAAGGAGGGTGTGAAAAATATATACACAAATGTAAAAAAGAAGGGTGTGAAAAATATACAAACAAAGGTAAAAAGGAGGGTGTGAAAACTATACAAACAAATGTACAAAAGAAGGTGTTAAAAATATATAAACAAATGTAAAAAGGAGGGTGTGAAAAATATATAAACAAATGTAAAAAGGAGGGTGTGAAAAATATACAAACAAATGTAAAAAGGAGGATGTGAAAAATATATAAACAAATGTAAAAAGGAGGGTGTGAAAAATATATAAACAAATGTAAAAAGGAGTGTGTGAAACATATACAAACAAATGTAAAAAGGAAGGTGTGAAAAATATATAAACAAATGTAAAAAGGAGGGTGTGAAAAATATATAAACAAATGTAAACAGGAGGGTGTGAAAAATATACAAACAAATGTAAAAAGGAGGGTGTGAAAAATATACAAACAAATGTAAAAAGGAGGGGGTGAAAAATATATAAACAAATGTAAAAAGGAGGGTGTGAAAAATATATAAAGAACTTTAAAAAGGAGGGTGCGAAAAATAAATAAACAAATGTAAAAAGGAGGGTGTGAAAAATATACAAACAAATGTAAAAAAGAGGGTGTGAAAAATATACAAACAAATGTAAAAAGGAGGGTGTGAAAAATATATAAACAAATGTAAAAAGGAGGGTGTGAAAAATATACAAACAAATGTAAAAAGGAGGGTGTGAAAAATATACAAACAAATGTAAAAAGGAGGGTGTGAAAAATATACAAACAAATGTGAAAAGGAGGGTGTGAAAAATATATAAACAAATGTAAAAAGGAGGGTGTGAAAAATATACAAACAAATGTAAAAAGGAGGGTGTGAAAAATATACAAACAAATGTAAAAAGGAGGGTGTGAAAAATATACAAACAAATGTAAAAAAGAGGGTGTGAAAAATATACAAACAAATGTAAAAAGAAGGGTGTGAAAAATATATAAACAAATTTAAAAATTAGGGTGTGAAAAATATATAAACAAATGTAAAAAAGAGGGTGTTAAAAATATACAAACAAATGTAAAAAGGAGGGTGTGAAAAATATATAAACAAATGTAAAAAAGGAGGGTGTGAAAAATATATAAACAAATGTAAAAAAGAGGGTGTGAAAAATATACAAACAAATGTAAAAAAGAGGGTGTGAAAAATATATAAACAAATGTAAAAAGCAGGGTGTGAAAAATATACAAACAAATGTAAAAAGGAGGGTGTGAAAAATATATAAACAAATGTAAAAAGGAGTGTGTGAAAAATATACAAACAAATGTAAAAAGGAAAGTGTGAAAAATATATAAACAAATGAAAAAAAGGAGGGTGTGAAAAATATACAAACAAATGTAAAAAGGAGGGTGTGAAAAATATATAAACAAATGTAAACAGGAGGGTGTGAAAAATATACAAACAAATGTAAAAAGGAGGGTGTGAAACCTATATAAACAAATGTAAAAAGCAGGGTGTGAAAAATATATAAACAAATGTAAAAAGGAGGGTGTGAAAAATATATAAACAAATGTAAAAAGGAGTGTGTGCAAAATATACAAACAAATGTAAAAAAGAAGGTGTGAAAAATATACAAACAAATGTAAAAAAGAGGGTGTGAAAAATATATAAACAAATGTAAAAAAGGAGGGTGTGAAAAATATACAAACAAATGTAAAAACGAGGGTGTGAAAAATATATAAACAAATGTAAAAAGGAGTGTGTGAAAAATATACAAACAAATGTAAAAAGGAAAGTGTGAAAAATATATAAACAAATGAAAAAAAGGAGGGTGTGAAAAATATACAAACAAATGTAAAAAGGAGGGTGTGAAAAATATATAAACAAATGTAAACAGGAGGGTGTGAAAAATATACAAACAAATGTAAAAAGGAGGGTGTGAAACCTATATAAACAAATGTAAAAAGCAGGGTGTGAAAAATATATAAACAAATGTAAAAAGGAGGGTGTGAAAAATATATAAACAAATGTAAAAAGGAGTGTGTGAAAAATATACAAACAAATGTAAAAAAGAAGGTGTGAAAAATATATAAACAAATGTAAAAAGGAGGGTGTGAAAAATATATAAACAAATGTAAAAAGGAGGGTGTTAAAAATATACAAACAAATGTAAAAAGGAGGGTGTGAAAAATATACAAACAAATGTAAAAAGGAGGGTGTGAAAAATATATAAACAAATGTAAAAAGGACGGTGTGAAAAATATACACACAAATGTAAAAAGGAGGGTGTGAAAAATATATAAACAAATGTAAAAAGGAGGGTGTGAAAAATATATAAACAAATGTAAAAAAGAGGGTGTTAAAAATATACAAACAAATGTACAAAAGAAGGGTGTGAAAAATATACAAACAAATGTAAAAAAGAGGGTGTGAAAAATATACAAACAAATGTAAAAAAGAGGGTGTGAAAAATATACAAACAAATGTAAAAAAGAGGGTGTGAAAAATATATAAACAAATGTAAAAAGGAGGGTGTGTAAAATATCTAAACAAATGTAAAAAGGAGGGTGTGAAAAATATATAAACAAATGTAAAAAGGAGGGTGTGAAAAATATATACACAAATGTAAAAAAGAAGGGTGTGAAAAATATACAAACAAAGGTAAAAAGGAGGGTGTGAAAACTATACAAACAAATGTACAAAAGAAGGTGTTAAAAATATATAAACAAATGTAAAAAGGAGGGTGTGAAAAATATATAAACAAATGTAAAAAGGAGGGTGTGAAAAATATACAAACAAATGTAAAAAGGAGGATGTGAAAAATATATAAACAAATGTAAAAAGGAGGGTGTGAAAAATATACAAACAAATGTAAAAAGGAGGGTGTGAAAAATATACAAACAAATGTAAAAAGCAGGGTGTGAAAAATATATAAACAAATGTAAAAAGGAGGGTGTGAAAAATATATAAACAAATGTAAAAAGGAGTGTGTGAAACATATACAAACAAATGTAAAAAGGAAGGTGTGAAAAATATATAAACAAATGTAAAAAGGAGGGTGTGAAAAATATATAAACAAATGTAAACAGGAGGGTGTGAAAAATATACAAACAAATGTAAAAAGGAGGGTGTGAAAAATATACAAACAAATGTAAAAAGGAGGGGGTGAAAAATATATAAACAAATGTAAAAAGGAGGGTGTGAAAAATATATAAAGAACTTTAAAAAGGAGGGTGCGAAAAATAAATAAACAAATGTAAAAAGGAGGGTGTGAAAAATATACAAACAAATGTAAAAAAGAGGGTGTGAAAAATATACAAACAAATGTAAAAAGGAGGGTGTGAAAAATATATAAACAAATGTAAAAAGGAGGGTGTGAAAAATATACAAACAAATGTAAAAAGGAGGGTGTGAAAAATATACAAACAAATGTAAAAAGGAGGGTGTGAAAAATATACAAACAAATGTGAAAAGGAGGGTGTGAAAAATATATAAACAAATGTAAAAAGAAGGGTGTGAAAAATATACAAACAAATGTAAAAAGGAGGGTGTGAAAAATATACAAACAAATGTAAAAAGGAGGGTGTGAAAAATATACAAACAAATGTAAAAAAGAGGGTGTGAAAAATATACAAACAAATGTAAAAAGAAGGGTGTGAAAAATATATAAACAAATGTAAAAAGGAGGGTGTGAAAAATATATAAACAAATGTAAAAAGCAGGGTGTGAAAAATATACAAACAAATGTAAAAAGGAGGGTGTGAAAAATATACAAACAAATGTAAAAAGGAGGGTGTGAAAAATATACAAACAAATGTAAAAATGGAGGGTGTGAAAAATATATAAACAAATGTAAATAGGAGAGTGTGAAAAATATACAAACAAATGTAAAAAAGAGGGTGTTAAAAATATACAAACAAATGTAAAAAGGAGGGTGTGAAAAATATATAAACAAATGTAAAAAGGAGGGTGTGACAAATATATAAACAAATGTAAAAAAGAGGGTGTGAAAAATATACAAACAAATGTAAAAAAGAGGGTGTGAAAAATATATAAACAAATGTAAAAAGCAGGGTGTGAAAAATATACAAACAAATGTAAAAAGGAGGGTGTGAAAAATATATAAACAAATGTAAAAAGGAGTGTGTGAAAAATATACAAACAAATGTAAAAAGGAAAGTGTGAAAAATATATAAACAAATGTAAAAAGGAGGGTGTGAAAAATATACAAACAAATGTAAAAAGGAGGGTATGAAAAATATATAAACAAATGTAAAAAAGAGGGTGTGAAAAATATAAAACAAATGTAAATAGGAGGGTGTGAAAAATATAAAACAAATGTAAAAAGGAGGGTGTGAAAAATATACAAACAAATGTAAAAAGGAGGGTGTGAAAAATATACAAACAAATGTAAAAAGGAGGATGTGAAAAATATACAAACAAATGTAAAAAGAAGGGTGTGAAAAATATATAAACACATGTAAAAAGAAGGGTGTGAAAAATATATAAACAAATGTTAAAAGGAGGGTGTGAAAAATATACAAACAAATGTAAAAAGGAGGATGTGAAAAATATATAAACAAATGTAAAAGGGAGGGTGTGAAAAATATCTAAACAAATGTAAAAAGGAGGGTGTTAAAAATATACAAACTAATGTAAAAAGAAGGGTGTGAAAAATATACAAACAAATGTAAAAAGGAGGGTGTGAAAAATATATAAACAAATGTAAAAAGGAGGGTGTTAAAAATATATAAACAAATGTAAAAAGGAGGGTGTGAAAAATATACAAACAAATGTAAAAAGGAGGGTGTGAAAAATATATAAACAAATGTAAAAAGCAGGGTGTGAAAAATATACAAACAAATGTAAAAAAAAGAGTGTAAAAATATACAAACAAATGTAAAAAGGAGGGTGTGAAAAATATACAAACAAATGTAAAAAGGAGGGTGTGAAAAATATACAAACAAATGTAAAAAGGAGGGTGTGAAAAATATATAAACAAATGTAAATAGGAGGGTGTGAAAAATATATAAACAAATGTAAAAAAGAGGGTGTGAAAAATATACAAACAAATGTAAAAAGGAGGGTGTTAAAAATATACAAACTAATGTAAAAAGCAGGGTGTGAAAAATATATAAACAAATGTAAAAAGGAGGGTGTGAAAAATATATAAACAAATGTAAAAAGGAGGGTGTGAAAAATATATAAACAAATGTAAAAAGGAGGGTGTGAAAAATATACAAACAAATGTAAAAAGGAGGGTGTGAAAAATATATAAACAAATGTAAAAAGCAGGGTGTGAAAAATATACAAACAAATGTAAAAAAAGAGTGTAAAAATATACAAACAAATGTAAAAAGGAGGGTGTGAAAAATATACAAACAAATGTAAAAAGGAGGGTGTGAAAAATATACAAACAAATGTAAAAAGGAGGGTGTGAAAAATATATAAACAAATGTAAATAGGAGGGTGTGAAAAATATATAAACAAATGTAAAAAGGAGGGTGTGAAAAATATACAAACAAATGTAAAAAGGAGGGTGTGAAAAATATACAAACAAATGTAAAAAAGAGGGTGTGAAAAATATACAAACAAATGTAAAAAGGAGGGTGTGAAAAATATACACACAAATGTAAAAAGGAGGGTGTGAAAAATATATAAACAAATGTAAAAAGGAGGGTGTAAAAAATATATAAAGAAATTAAAAAAGGAGGGAATGAAAAATATATAAACAAATGTAAAAAGGAGGGTGTGAAAAATATACAAACAAATGTAAAAAGGAGGGTGTGAAAAATATATAAATAATGTAAAAAGGAGGGTGTGAAAAATATACAAAAAAATGTAAAAAGGAGGGTGTGAAA
This sequence comes from Euprymna scolopes, assembly GCF_053919585.1. NCBI lineage: Eukaryota > Metazoa > Mollusca > Cephalopoda > Sepiida > Sepiolidae > Euprymna > Euprymna scolopes. The sequence continues at coordinate 42,921,537 of NC_136492.1, forward strand.
AATATACAAACAAATTTAAAAAGGAGGGTGTGAAAAATATATAAACAAATGTAAAAAGGAGGGTGTGAAAAATATATAAACAAATGTAAAAAGGAGGGTGTGAAAAATATACAAACAAATGTAAAAAGGAGGGTGTGAAAAATATATAAACAAATGTAAAAAGCAGGGTGTGAAAAATATACAAACAAATGTAAAAAAAAGGGTGAGAAAAATATACAAACAAATGTAAAAAGGAGGGCGTGAAAAATATACAAACAAATGTAAAAAGGAGGGTGTGAAAAATATATAAACAAATGTAAACAGGAGGGTGTGAAAAATATACAAACAAATGTAAAAAGGAGGGTGTGAAACCTATATAAACAAATGTAAAAAGCAGGGTGTGAAAAATATATAAACAAATGTAAAAAGGAGGGTGTGAAAAATATATAAACAAATGTAAAAAGGAGTGTGTGAAAAATATACAAACAAATGTAAAAAAGAAGGTGTGAAAAATATATAAACAAATGTAAAAAGGAGGGTGTGAAAAATATATAAACAAATGTAAAAAGGAGGGTGTTAAAAATATACAAACAAATGTAAAAAGGAGGGTGTGAAAAATATACAAACAAATGTAAAAAGGAGGGTGTGAAAAATATATAAACAAATGTAAAAAGGACGGTGTGAAAAATATACACACAAATGTAAAAAGGAGGGTTTGAAAAATATATAAACAAATGTAAAAAGGAGGGTGTGAAAAATATATAAACAAATGTAAAAAAGAGGGTGTGAAAAATATACAAACAAATGTACAAAAGAAGGGTGTGAAAAATATACAAACAAATGTAAAAAAGAGGGTGTGAAAAATATACAAACAAATGTAAAAAAGAGGGTGTGAAAAATATACAAACAAATGTAAAAAAGAGGGTGTGAAAAATATATAAACAAATGTAAAAAGGAGGGTGTGTAAAATATCTAAACAAATGTAAAAAGGAGGGTGTGAAAAATATATAAACAAATGTAAAAAGGAGGGTGTGAAAAATATATACACAAATGTAAAAAAGAAGGGTGTGAAAAATATACAAACAAAGGTAAAAAGGAGGGTGTGAAAACTATACAAACAAATGTACAAAAGAAGGTGTTAAAAATATATAAACAAATGTAAAAAGGAGGGTGTGAAAAATATATAAACAAATGTAAAAAGGAGGGTGTGAAAAATATACAAACAAATGTAAAAAGGAGGATGTGAAAAATATATAAACAAATGTAAAAAGGAGGGTGTGAAAAATATACAAACAAATGTAAAAAGGAGGGTGTGAAAAATATACAAACAAATGTAAAAAGCAGGGTGTGAAAAATATATAAACAAATGTAAAAAGGAGGGTGTGAAAAATATATAAACAAATGTAAAAAGGAGTGTGTGAAACATATACAAACAAATGTAAAAAGGAAGGTGTGAAAAATATATAAACAAATGTAAAAAGGAGGGTGTGAAAAATATATAAACAAATGTAAACAGGAGGGTGTGAAAAATATACAAACAAATGTAAAAAGGAGGGTGTGAAAAATATACAAACAAATGTAAAAAGGAGGGGGTGAAAAATATATAAACAAATGTAAAAAGGAGGGTGTGAAAAATATATAAAGAACTTTAAAAAGGAGGGTGCGAAAAATAAATAAACAAATGGAAAAAGGAGGGTGTGAAAAATATACAAACAAATGTAAAAAAGAGGGTGTGAAAAATATACAAACAAATGTAAAAAGGAGGGTGTGAAAAATATATAAACAAATGTAAAAAGGAGGGTGTGAAAAATATACAAACAAATGTAAAAAGGAGGGTGTGAAAAATATACAAACAAATGTAAAAAGGAGGGTGTGAAAAATATACAAACAAATGTGAAAAGAAGGGTGTGAAAAATATATAAACAAATGTAAAAAGGAGGGTGTGAAAAATATACAAACAAATGTAAAAAGGAGGGTGTGAAAAATATACAAACAAATGTAAAAAGGAGGGTGTGAAAAATATACAAACAAATGTAAAAAAGAGGGTGTGAAAAATATACAAACAAATGTAAAAAGAAGGGTGTGAAAAATATATAAACAAATGTAAAAAGGAGGGTGTGAAAAATATATAAACAAATGTAAAAAGCAGGGTGTGAAAAATATACAAACAAATGTAAAAAGGAGGGTGTGAAAAATATACAAACAAATGTAAAAAAGAGGGTGTGAAAAATATATAAACAAATGTAAAAAGCAGGGTGTGAAAAATATACAAACAAATGTAAAAAGGAGGGTGTGAAAAATATATAAACAAATGTAAAAAGGAGTGTGTGAAAAATATACAAACAAATGTAAAAAGGAAAGTGTGAAAAATATATAAACAAATGTAAAAAGGAGGGTGTGAAAAATATACAAACAAATGTAAAAAGGAGGGTATGAAAAATATATAAACAAATGTAAAAAAGAGGGTGTGAAAAATATAAAACAAATGTAAATAGGAGGGTGTGAAAAATATAAAACAAATGTAAAAAGGAGGGTGTGAAAAATATACAAACAAATGTAAAAAGGAGGGTGTGAAAAATATACAAACAAATGTAAAAAGGAGGATGTGAAAAATATACAAACAAATGTAAAAAGGAGGGTGTGAAAAATATATAAACACATGTAAAAAGAAGGGTGTGAAAAATATATAAACAAATGTTAAAAGGAGGGTGTGAAAAATATACAAACAAATGTAAAAAGGAGGATGTGAAAAATATATAAACAAATGTAAAAGGGAGGGTGTGAAAAATATCTAAACAAATGTAAAAAGGAGGGTGTTAAAAATATACAAACTAATGTAAAAAGAAGGGTGTGAAAAATATACAAACAAATGTAAAAAGGAGGGTGTGAAAAATATATAAACAAATGTAAAAAGGAGGGTGTGAAAAATATATAAACAAATGTAAAAAGGAGGGTGTGAAAAATATACAAACAAATGTAAAAAGGAGGGTGTGAAAAATATACAAACAAATGTAAAAAAGAGGGTGTGAAAAATATACAAACAAATGTAAAAAGGAGGGTGTGAAAAATATATAAACAAATGTAAAAAGGAGGGTGTGAAAAATATACAAACAAATGTAAAAAGGAGGGTGTGAAAAATATACAAACAAATGTAAAAAGGAGGGTGTGAAAAATATACAAACAAATGTGAAAACAAGGGTGTGAAAAATATATAAACAAATGTAAAAAGGAGGGTGTGAAAAATATACAAACAAATGTAAAAAGGAGGGTGTGAAAAATATACAAACAAATGTAAAAAGGAGGGTGTGAAAAATATACAAACAAATGTAAAAAAGAGGGTGTGAAAAATATACAAACAAATGTAAAAAGAAGGGTGTGAAAAATATATAAACAAATGTAAAAAGGAGGGTGTGAAAAATATATAAACAAATGTAAAAAGCAGGGTGTGAAAAATATACAAACAAATGTAAAAAGAAGGGTGTGAAAAATATACAAACAAATGTAAAAAGGAGGGTGTGAAAAATATACAAACAAATGTAAAAATGGAGGGTGTGAAAAATATATAAACAAATGTAAATAGGAGAGTGTGAAAAATATACAAACAAATGTAAAAAAAGAGGGTGTTAAAAATATACAAACAAATGTAAAAAGGAGGGTGTGAAAAATATATAAACAAATGTAAAAAAGGAGGGTGTGAAAAATATATAAACAAATGTAAAAAAGAGGGTGTGAAAAATATACAAACAAATGTAAAAAAGAGGGTGTGAAAAATATATAAACAAATGTAAAAAGCAGGGTGTGAAAAATATACAAACAAATGTAAAAAGGAGGGTGTGAAAAATATATAAACAAATGTAAAAAGGAGTGTGTGAAAAATATACAAACAAATGTAAAAAGGAAAGTGTGAAAAATATATAAACAAATGTAAAAAGGAGGGTGTGAAAAATATACAAACAAATGTAAAAAGGAGGGTATGAAAAATATATAAACAAATGTAAAAAAGAGGGTGTGAAAAATATAAAACAAATGTAAATAGGAGGGTGTGAAAAATATAAAACAAATGTAAAAAGGAGGGTGTGAAAAATATACAAACAAATGTAAAAAGGAGGGTGTGAAAAATATACAAACAAATGTAAAAAGGAGGATGTGAAAAATATACAAACAAATGTAAAAAGGAGGGTGTGAAAAATATATAAACACATGTAAAAAGAAGGGTGTGAAAAATATATAAACAAATGTTAAAAGGAGGGTGTGAAAAATATACAAACAAATGTAAAAAGGAGGATGTGAAAAATATATAAACAAATGTAAAAGGGAGGGTGTGAAAAATATCTAAACAAATGTAAAAAGGAGGGTGTGAAAAATATACAAACAAATGTAAAAAGGAGGGTGTGAAAAATATATAAACAAATGTAAAAAGGAGGGTGTGAAAAATATATAAACAAATGTAAAAAGGAGGGTGTGAAAAATATATAAACAAATGTAAAAAGGAGGGTGTGAAAAATATACAAACAAATGTAAAAAGGAGGGTGTGAAAAATATATAAACAAATGTAAAAAGGAGGGTGTGAAAAATATACAAACAAATGTAAAAAAAAGAGTGTAAAAATATACAAACAAATGTAAAAAGGAGGGTGTGAAAAATATACAAACAAATGTAAAAAGGAGGGTGTGAAAAATATACAAACAAATGTAAAAAGGAGGGTGTGAAAAATATATAAACAAATGTAAAAAGGAGGGTGTAAAAAATATATAAAGAAATTAAAAAAGGAGGGAATGAAAAATATATAAACAAATGTAAAAAGGAGGGTGTGAAAAATATACAAACAAATGTAAAAAGGAGGGTGTGAAAAATATATAAATAATGTAAAAAGGAGGGTGTGAAAAATATACAAAAAATTGTAAAAAGGAGGGTGTGAAAAATATACAAACAAATTAAATAAGGAGGGTGTGAAAAATATATAAACAAATGTAAAAAGGAGTGTGTGAAAAATATACAAACAAATGTAAAAAGGAAAGTGTGAAAAATATATAAACAAATGTAAAAAGGAGGGTGTGAAAAATATACAAACAAATGTAAAAAGGAGGGTATGAAAAATATATAAACAAATGTAAAAAAGAGGGTGTGAAAAATATAAAACAAATGTAAATAGGAGGGTGTGAAAAATATAAAACAAATGTAAAAAGGAGGGTGTGAAAAATATACAAACAAATGTAAAAAGGAGGGTGTGAAAAATATACAAACAAATGTAAAAAGGAGGATGTGAAAAATATACAAACAAATGTAAAAAGGAGGGTGTGAAAAATATATAAACACATGTAAAAAGAAGGGTGTGAAAAATATATAAACAAATGTTAAAAGGAGGGTGTGAAAAATATACAAACAAATGTAAAAAGGAGGATGTGAAAAATATATAAACAAATGTAAAAGGGAGGGTGTGAAAAATATCTAAACAAATGTAAACAGGAGTGTGTGAAAAATATACAAACAAATGTAAAAAGGAGTGTGTGAAAAATATACAAACAAATGTAAAAAGGAGGGTGTAAAAAATATATAAAGAAATTAAAAAAGAAGGGAATGAAAAATATATAAACAAATGTAAAAAGGAGGGTGTGAAAAATATACAAACAAATGTAAAAAGGAGGGTGTGAAAAATATATAAATAATGTAAAAAGGAGGGTGTGAAAAATATACAAACAAATGTAAAAAGGAGGGTGTGAAAAATATACAAACAAATTTAAAAAGGAGGGTGTGAAAAATATATAAACAAATGTAAAAAGGAAGGTGTGAAAAATATATAAACAAATGTAAAAAGGAGGGTGTGAAAAATATACAAAAAAATGTAAAAAGGAGGGTGTGAAAAATATATAAACAAATGTAAAAAGCAGGGTGTGAAAAATATACAAACAAATGTAAAAAAAAGGGTGAGAAAAATATACAAACAAATGTAAAAAGGAGGGCGTGAAAAATATACAAACAAATGTAAAAAGGAGGGTGTGAAAAATATATAAACAAATGTAAACAGGAGGGTGTGAAAAATATACAAACAAATGTAAAAAAGAGGGTGTGAAACCTATATAAACAAATGTAAAAAGCAGGGTGTGAAAAATATATAAACAAATGTAAAAAGGAGGGTGTGAAAAATATATAAACAAATGTAAAAAGGAGTGTGTGAAAAATATACAAACAAATGTAAAAAAGAAGGTGTGAAAAATATATAAACAAATGTAAAAAGGAGGGTGTGAAAAATATATAAACAAATGTAAACAGGAGGGTGTGAAAAATATACAAACAAATGTAAAAAGGAGGGTGTGAAAAATATACAAACAAATGTAAAAAGGAGGGTGTGAAAAATATATAAACAAATGTAAAAAGGACGGTGTGAAAAATATACACACAAATGTAAAAAGGAGGGTGTGAAAAATATATAAACAAATGTAAAAAGGAGGGTGTGAAAAATATATAAACAAATGTAAAAAAGAGGGTGTGAAAAATATACAAACAAATGTACAAAAGAAGGGTGTGAAAAATATACAAACAAATGTAAAAAAGAGGGTGTGAAAAATATACAAACAAATGTAAAATAGAGGGTGTGAAAAATATACAAACAAATGTAAAAAAGAGGGTGTGAAAAATATATAAACAAATGTAAAAAGGAGGGTGTGTAAAATATCTAAACAAATGTAAAAAGGAGGGTGTGAAAAATATATAAACAAATGTAAAAAGGAGGGTGTGAAAAATATATACACAAATGTAAAAAAGAAGGGTGTGAAAAATATACAAACAAAGGTAAAAAGGAGGGTGTGAAAACTATACAAACAAATGTACAAAAGAAGGTGTTAAAAATATATAAACAAATGTAAAAAGGAGGGTGTGAAAAATATATAAACAAATGTAAAAAGGAGGGTGTGAAAAATATACAAACAAATGTAAAAAGGAGGATGTGAAAAATATATAAACAAATGTAAAAAGGAGAGTGTGAAAAATATACAAACAAATGTAAAAAGGAGGGTGTGAAAAATATACAAACAAATGTAAAAAGCAGGGTGTGAAAAATATATAAACAAATGTAAAAAGGAGGGTGTGAAAAATATATAAACAAATGTAAAAAGGAGTGTGTGAAACATATACAAACAAATGTAAAAAGGAAGGTGTGAAAAATATATAAACAAATGTAAAAAGGAGGGTGTGAAAAATATATAAACAAATGTAAACAGGAGTGTGTGAAAAATATACAAACAAATGTAAAAAGGAGGGTGTGAAAAATATACAAACAAATGTAAAAAGGAGGGGGTGAAAAATATATAAACAAATGTAAAAAGGAGGGTGTGAAAAATATATAAACAAATGTAAAAAGGAGGGTGTGAAAAATATACACACAAATGTAAAAAGGAGGGTGTGAAAAATATATAAACAAATGTAAAAAGGAGGGTGTGAAAAATATATAAACAAATGTAAAAAAGAGGGTGTGAAAAATATACAAACAAATGTAAAAAGGAGGGTGTGAAAAATATATAAACACATGTAAAAAGAAGGGTGTGAAAAATATATAAACAAATGTAAAAAGGAGGGTGTGAAAAATATATAAACAAATGTAAAAAGGAGGGTGTGAAAAATATATACACAAATGTAAAAAAGAAGGGTGTGAAAAATATACAAACAAAGGTAAAAAGGAGGGTGTGAAAACTATACAAACAAATGTACAAAAGAAGGTGTTAAAAATATATAAACAAATGTAAAAAGGAGGGTGTGAAAAATATATAAACAAATGTAAAAAGGAGGGTGTGAAAAATATACAAACAAATGTAAAAAGGAGGATGTGAAAAATATATAAACAAATGTAAAAAGGAGAGTGTGAAAAATATACAAACAAATGTAAAAAGGAGGGTGTGAAAAATATACAAACAAATGTAAAAAGCAGGGTGTGAAAAATATATAAACAAATGTAAAAAGGAGGGTGTGAAAAATATATAAACAAATGTAAAAAGGAGTGTGTGAAACATATACAAACAAATGTAAAAAGGAAGGTGTGAAAAATATATAAACAAATGTAAAAAGGAGGGTGTGAAAAATATATAAACAAATGTAAACAGGAGGGTGTGAAAAATATACAAACAAATGTAAAAAGGAGGGTGTGAAAAATATACAAACAAATGTAAAAAGGAGGGGGTGAAAAATATATAAACAAATGTAAAAAGGAGGGTGTGAAAAATATATAAAGAACTTTAAAAAGGAGGGTGCGAAAAATAAATAAACAAATGTAAAAAGGGGGGTGTGAAAAATATACAAACAAATGTAAAAAAGAGGGTGTGAAAAATATACAAACAAATGTAAAAAGGAGGGTGTGAAAAATATATAAACAAATGTAAAAAGGAGGGTGTGAAAAATATACAAACAAATGTAAAAAGGAGGGTGTGAAAAATATACAAACAAATGTAAAAAGGAGGGTGTGAAAAATATACAAACAAATGTAAAAAGGAGGATGTGAAAAATATATAAACAAATGTAAAAAGGAGAGTGTGAAAAATATACAAACAAATGTAAAAAGGAGGGTGTGAACAATATACAAACAAATGTAAAAAGCAGGGTGTGAAAAATATATAAACAAATGTAAAAAGGAGGGTGTGAAAAATATATAAACAAATGTAAAAAGGAGTGTGTGAAACATATACAAACAAATGTAAAAAGGAAGGTGTGAAAAATATATAAACAAATGTAAAAAGGAGGGTGTGAAAAATATATAAACAAATGTAAACAGAAGTGTGTGAAAAATATACAAACAAATGTAAAAAGGAGGGTGTGAAAAATATACAAACAAATGTAAAAAGGAGGGGGTGAAAAATATATAAACAAATGTAAAAAGGAGGGTGTGAAAAATATATAAACAAATGTAAAAAGGAGGGTGTGAAAAATATACACACAAATGTAAAAAGGAGGGTGTGAAAAATATATAAACAAATGTAAAAAGGAGGGTGTGAAAAATATATAAACAAATGTAAAAAAGAGGGTGTGAAAAATATACAAACAAATGTACAAAAGAAGGGTGTGAAAAATATACAAACAAATGTAAAAAAGAGGGTGTGAAAAATATACAAACAAATGTAAAATAGAGGGTGTGAAAAATATACAAACAAATGTAAAAAAGAGGGTGTGAAAAATATATAAACAAATGTAAAAAGGAGGGTGTGTAAAATATCTAAACAAATGTAAAAAGGAGGGTGTGAAAAATATATAAACAAATGTAAAAAGGAGGGTGTGAAAAATATATACACAAATGTAAAAAAGAAGGGTGTGAAAAATATACAAACAAAGGTAAAAAGGAGGGTGTGAAAACTATACAAACAAATGTACAAAAGAAGGTGTTAAAAATATATAAACAAATGTAAAAAGGAGGGTGTGAAAAATATATAAACAAATGTAAAAAGGAGGGTGTGAAAAATATACAAACAAATGTAAAAAGGAGGATGTGAAAAATATATAAACAAATGTAAAAAGGAGAGTGTGAAAAATATACAAACAAATGTAAAAAGGAGGGTGTGAAAAATATACAAACAAATGTAAAAAGCAGGGTGTGAAAAATATATAAACAAATGTAAAAAGGAGGGTGTGAAAAATATATAAACAAATGTAAAAAGGAGTGTGTGAAACATATACAAACAAATGTAAAAAGGAAGGTGTGAAAAATATATAAACAAATGTAAAAAGGAGGGTGTGAAAAATATATAAACAAATGTAAACAGGAGGGTGTGAAAAATATACAAACAAATGTAAAAAGGAGGGTGTGAAAAATATACAAACAAATGTAAAAAGGAGGGGGTGAAAAATATATAAACAAATGTAAAAAGGAGGGTGTGAAAAATATATAAAGAACTTTAAAAAGGAGGGTGCGAAAAATAAATAAACAAATGTAAAAAGGAGGGTGTGAAAAATATACAAACAAATGTAAAAAAGAGGGTGTGAAAAATATACAAACAAATGTAAAAAGGAGGGTGTGAAAAATATATAAACAAATGTAAAAAGGAGGGTGTGAAAAATATACAAACAAATGTAAAAAGGAGGGTGTGAAAAATATACAAACAAATGTAAAAAGGAGGGTGTGAAAAATATACAAACAAATGTGAAAAGGAGGGTGTGAAAAATATATAAACAAATGTAAAAAGGAGGGTGTGAAAAATATACAAACAAATGTAAAAAGGAGGGTGTGAAAAATATACAAACAAATGTAAAAAGGAGGGTGTGAAAAATATACCAACAAATGTAAAAAAGAGGGTGTGAAAAATATACAAACAAATGTAAAAAGAAGGGTGTGAAAAATATATAAACAAATGTAAAAATGAGGGTGTGAAAAATATATAAACAAATGTAAAAAAGAGGGTGTTAAAAATATACAAACAAATGTAAAAAGGAGGGTGTGAAAAATATATAAACAAATGTAAAAAAGGAGGGTGTGAAAAATATATAAACAAATGTAAAAAAGAGGGTGTGAAAAATATACAAACAAATGTTAAAAAAGGGTGTTAAAAATATATAAACAAATGTAAAAAGCAGGGTGTGAAAAATATACAAACAAATGTAAAAAGGAGGGTGTGAAAAATATATAAACAAATGTAAAAAGGAGTGTGTGAAAAATATACAAACAAATGTAAAAAGGAAAGTGTGAAAAATATATAAACAAATGAAAAAAAGGAGGGTGTGAAAAATATACAAACAAATGTAAAAAGGAGGGTATGAAAAATATATAAACAAATGTAAAAAAGAGGGTGTGAAAAATATAAAACAAATGTAAATAGGAGGGTGTGAAAAATATAAAACAAATGTAAAAAGGAGGGTGTGAAAAATATACAAACAAATGTAAAAAGGAGGGTGTGAAAAATATAAAACAAATGTAAAAAGGAGGGTGTGAAAAATATATAAAGAAATTTTAAAAGGAGGGTGCGAAAAATATATAAACAAATGTAAAAAGGAGGGTGTGAAAAATATACAAACAAATGTAAAAAAGAGGGTGTGAAAAATATACAAACAAATGTAAAAAAGAGGGTGTGAAAAATATATAAACAAATGTAAAAAGGAGGGTGTGAAAAATATATAAACAAATGTAAAAAGGAGGGTGTGAAAAATATACAAACAAATGTAAAAAGGAGGGTGTGAAAAATATACAAACACATATAAAAAGGAGGGTGTGAAAAATATACAAACAAATGTAAAAACGAGGGTGTGAAAAATATATAAACAAATGTAAAAAGGAGGGTGTGAAAAATATACAAACAAATGTAAAAAAGAGGGTGTGAAAAATATACAAACAAATGTAAAAAGGAGGGTGTGAAAAATATATAAATAAATGTAAAAAGAAGGGTGTGAAAAATATATAAACAAATGTAAAAAGGAGGGTGTGAAAAATATATAAACAAATGTAAAAAGGAGGGTATGAAAAATATACAAACAAATGTAAAAAGGAGGGTGTGAAAAATATACAAACACATGTAAAAAGGAGGATGTGAAATATATACAAACAAATGTAAAAAGGAGGGTGTGAAAAATATATAAACAAATGTAAAAAAGAGGGTGTGAAAATATACAAACAAATGTAAAAAAGAGGGTGTGAAAAATATACAAACAAATGTAAAAAGGAGGGTGTGAAAAATATACAAACAAATGTAAAAAGGAGGGTGTGAAAAATATATAAACAAATGTAAAAAGGAGGGTGTGAAAAATATACAAACAAATGTAAAAAGGAGGGGGTGAAAAATATACAAACACATGTAAAAAGGAGGGTGTGAAAAATATACAAACAAATGTAAAAAGGAGGGTGTGAAAAATATATAAACAAATGTAAAAAGGAGGGTGTGAAAAATATACAAACAAATGTATAAAAGAGGGTGTGAAAAATATACAAACAAATGTAAAAAGAGGGTGTGAAAAATATACAAACAAATGTAAAAAGGAGGGTGTGAAAAATATATAAACAAATGTAAAAAGGAGGGTGTGAAAAATATACAAACAAATGTAAAAAGGAGGGTGTGAAAAATATACAAACACATGTAAAAAGGAGGGTGTGAAAAATATACAAACAAATGTAAAAAGGAGGGTGTGAAAAATATACAAACAAATGTAAAAAAGGAGGGTGTGAAAAATATACAAACAAATGTAAAAAGGAGGGTGTGAAAAATATACAAACACATGTAAAAAGGAGGGTGTGAAAAATATACAAACAAATGTAAACAGGAGGGTGTGAAAAATATATAAACAAATGTAAAAACGAGGGTGTGAAAAATATACAAACAAATGTAAAAAAGAGGGTGTGAAAAATATACAAACAAATGTAAAAAGGAGGGTGTGAAAAATATACAAACAAATGTAAAAAGGAGGGTGTGAAAAATATATAAACAAATGTAAAAAGGAGGGCGTGAAAAATATACAAACAAATGTAAAAAGGAGGGTGTGAAAAATATACAAACACATGTAAAAAGGAGGGTGTGAAAAATATACAAACAAATGTAAAAAGGAGGGTGTGAAAAATATACAAACAAATGTAAAAAGGAGGGTGTGAAAAATATATAAACAAATGTAAAAAAGAAGAATGTGAAAAATATACAATCAAATGTAAAAAGGAGGGTGTGAAAAATATATAAACAAATGTAAAAAGGAGGGTATGAAAAATATACAAACAAATGTAAAAAGGAGGGTGTGAAAAATATACACACAAATGTAAAAAGGAGGGTGTGAAAAAAATATAAACAAATGTAAAAAGGAGGGTGTGAAAAATATATAAAGAAATTTAAAAAGGAGGGAATGAAAAATATATAAACAAATGTAAAAAGGAGGGTGTGAAAAATATACAAACAAATGTAAAAAGGAGGGTGTGAAAAATATATAAATAATGTAAAAAGGAGGGTGTGAAAAATATACAAACAAATGTAAAAAAGAAGGGTGTGAAAAATATACAAACAAATGTAAAAAGGAGGGTGTGAAAAATATATAAACAAATGTAAAAAGGAGGGTGTGAAAAATATATAAACAAATGTAAAAAGGAGGGTGTGAAAAATATACAAACAAATGTAAAAATGAGGGTGTGAAAAATATATAAACAAATGTAAAAAGCAGGGTGTTAAAAACATACAAACAAATGTAAAAAAAAGGGTGTGAAAAATATACAAACAAATGTAAAAAGGAGGGCGTGAAAAATATACAAACAAATGTAAAAAGGAGGGTGTGAAAAATATATAAACAAATGTAAAAAGGAGGGTGTGAAAAATATACAAACAAATGTAAAAAAGAGGGTGTGAAAAATATACAAACAAATGTAAAAAGGAGGGTGTGAAAAATATATAAACAAATGTAAAAAGGAGGGTGTGAAAAATATACAAACGAATGTAAAAAGGAGAGTGAAAAATATATAAACAAATGTAAAAAGGAGGGTGTGAAAAATATACACACAAATGTAAAAAGGAGGGTGTGAAAAATATATAAACAAATGTAAAAAGGAGGGTGTGAAAAATATATAAACAAATGTAAAAAAGAGGGTGTGAAAAATATATAAACAAATGTAAAAAGGAGGGTGTGAAAAATATACAAACAAATGTAAAAAAGAGGGTGTGAAAAATATACAAACAAATGTAAAAAAGAGGGTGTGAAAAATATACAAACAAATGTAAAAAAGAGGGTGTGAAAAATATACAAACAAATGTAAAAAGGAGGGTGTGAAAAATATCTAACCCAATGTAAAAAGGAGGGTGTGAAAAATATACAAACAAATGTAAAAAGGAGGGTGTGAAAAATATACAAACAAATGTGAAAAGGAGGGTGTGAAAAATATACAAACAAATGTAAAAAAGAGGGTGTGAAAAATATACAAACAAATGTAAAAAGGAGGGTGTGAAAAATATATAAACAAATGTAAAAAGGAAGGTGTGAAAAATATATAAACAAATGTAAAAAGGAAGGTGTGAAAAATATACAAACAAATGTAAAAAGGAGGGTGTGAAAAATATACAAACAAATGTAAAAAGGAGGGTGTGAAAAATATACAAACAAATGTAAAAAAGAGGGTGTGAAAAATATACAAACAAATGTGAAAAGGAGGGTGTGAAAAATATATAAACAAATGTAAAAAGGAGGGTGTGAAAAATATACAAACAAATGTAAAAAGGAGGATGTGAAAAATATATAAACAAATGTAAAAAGGAGGGTGTGAAAAATATACAAGCAAATGTAAAAAGGAGGGTGTGAAAAATATACAAACAAATGTAAAAAGCAGGGTGTGAAAAATATATAAACAAATGTAAAAAGGAGGGTGTGAAAAATATACAAACAAATGTAAAAAGGAAGGTGTGAAAAATATACAAACAAATGTAAAAAGGAGGGTGTGAAAAATATATAAACAAATGTAAACAGGAGGGTGTGAAAAATATACAAACAAATGTAAAAAGGAGGGTGTGAAAAATATATAAACAAATGTAAAAAGGAGGGTGTGAAAAATATATCCACAAATGTAAAAAGGAGGGTATGAAAAATATATAAACAAATGTAAAAAGGACGGTGTGAAAAATATACAAACAAATGTAAAAATGAGGGTGTGAAAAATATAAAACACACGTAAAAAGGAGGGTGTGAAAATATATAAAGAAATTAAAAAAGGAGGGTGCGAAAAATAAATAAACAAATGTAAAAAGGAGGGTGTGAAAAATATACAAACAAATGTAAAAAGGAGGATGTGAAAAATATATAAACAAATGTAAAAAGGAGGGTGTGAAAAATATATAAACAAATGTAAAAAGGAGGGTGTGAAAAATATACAAACAAATGTAAAAAGGAGGGTGTGAAAAATATACAAACAAATGTAAAAAGGAGGGTGTGAAAAATATACAAACAAATGTAAAAAGGAGGGTGTGAAAAATATATAAACAAATGTAAAAAGGAGGGTGTGAAAAATATACAAACAAATGTAAAAAGGAGGGTGTGAAAAATATACAAACAAATGTAAAAAGGAGGGTGTGAAAAATATACAAACAAATGTAAAAAAGAAGGTGTGAAAAATATACAAACAAATGTAAAAAGGAGGGTGTGAAAAATATATAAACAAATGTAAAAAGGAGGGTGTGAAAAATATATAAACAAATGTAAAAAGCAGGGTGTGAAAAATATACACACAAATGTAAAAAGGAGGGTGTGAAAAATATACAAACAAATGTAAAAAGGAGGGTGTGAAAAATATACAAACAAATGTAAAAAGGAGGGTGTGAAAAATATATAAACAAATGTAAAAAGGAGGGTGTGAAAAATATACAAACAAATGTAAAAAAGAGGGTGTGAAAAATATACAAACAAATGTAAAAAGGAGGGTGTGAAAAATATACACATAAATGTAAAAAGGAGGGTGTGAAAAATATATAAACAAATGTAAAAAGGAGGGTGTGAAAAATATACAAACAAATGTAAAAAGGAGGGTGTGAAAAATATATAAACAAATGTAAAAAGCAGGGTGTGAAAAATATACAAACAAATGTAAAAAGGAGGGTGTGAAAAATATACAAACAAATGTAAAAAGGAGGGGGTGAAAAATATACAAACACATGTAAAAAGGAGGGTGTGAAAAATATACAAACAAATGTAAAAAGGAGGGTGTGAAAAATATATAAACAAATGTAAAAAGGAGGGTGTGAAAAATATACAAACAAATGTATAAAAGAGGGTGTGAAAAATATACAAACAAATGTAAAAAGAGGGTGTGAAAAATATACAAACAAATGTAAAAAGGAGGGTGTGAAAAATATATAAACAAATGTAAAAAGGAGGGTGTGAAAAATATACAAACAAATGTAAAAAGGAGGGTGTGAAAAATATACAAACACATGTAAAAAGGAGGGTGTGAAAAATATACAAACAAATGTAAAAAGGAGGGTGTGAAAAATATACAAACAAATGTAAAAAAGGAGGGTGTGAAAAATATACAAACAAATGTAAAAAGGAGGGTGTGAAAAATATACAAACACATGTAAAAAGGAGGGTGTGAAAAATATACAAACAAATGTAAACAGGAGGGTGTGAAAAATATATAAACAAATGTAAAAACGAGGGTGTGAAAAATATACAAACAAATGTAAAAAAGAGGGTGTGAAAAATATACAAACAAATGTAAAAAGGAGGGTGTGAAAAATATACAAACAAATGTAAAAAGGAGGGTGTGAAAAATATATAAACAAATGTAAAAAGGAGGGTGTGAAAAATATACAAACAAATGTAAAAAGGAGGGTGTGAAAAATATATAAACAAATGTAAAAAGCAGGGTGTGAAAAATATACAAACAAATGTAAAAAGGAGGGTGTGAAAAATATACAAACAAATGTAAAAAGGAGGGGGTGAAAAATATACAAACACATGTAAAAAGGAGGGTGTGAAAAATATACAAACAAATGTAAAAAGGAGGGTGTGAAAAATATATAAACAAATGTAAAAAGGAGGGTGTGAAAAATATACAAACAAATGTATAAAAGAGGGTGTGAAAAATATACAAACAAATGTAAAAAGAGGGTGTGAAAAATATACAAACAAATGTAAAAAGGAGGGTGTGAAAAATATATAAACAAATGTAAAAAGGAGGGTGTGAAAAATATACAAACAAATGTAAAAAGGAGGGTGTGAAAAATATACAAACACATGTAAAAAGGAGGGTGTGAAAAATATACAAACAAATGTAAAAAGGAGGGTGTGAAAAATATACAAACAAATGTAAAAAAGGAGGGTGTGAAAAATATACAAACAAATGTAAAAAGGAGGGTGTGAAAAATATACAAACACATGTAAAAAGAGGGTGTGAAAAATATACAAACAAATGTAAACAGGAGGGTGTGAAAAATATATAAACAAATGTAAAAACGAAACTGTGAAAAATATACAAACAAATGTAAAAAAGAGGGTGTGAAAAATATACAAACAAATGTAAAAAGGAGGGTGTGAAAAATATACAAACAAATGTAAAAAGGAGGGTGTGAAAAATATATAAACAAATGTAAAAAGGAGGGCGTGAAAAATATACAAACAAATGTAAAAAGGAGGGTGTGAAAAATATACAAACACATGTAAAAAGGAGGGTGTGAAAAATATACAAACAAATGTAAAAAGGAGGGTGTGAAAAATATACAAACAAATGTAAAAAGGAGGGTGTGAAAAATATATAAACAAATGTAAAAAAGAAGGGTGTGAAAAATATAAAATCAAATGTAAAAAGGAGGGTGTGAAAAATATATAAACAAATGTAAAAAGGAGGGTATGAAAAATATACAAACAAATGTAAAAAGGAGGGTGTGAAAAATATACACACAAATGTAAAAAGGAGGGTGTGAAAAAAATATAAACAAATGTAAAAAGGAGGGTGTGAAAAATATATAAAGAAATTTAAAAAGGAGGGAATGAAAAATATATAAACAAATGTAAAAAGGAGGGTGTGAAAAATATACAAACAAATGTAAAAAGGAGGGTGTGAAAAATATATAAATAATGTAAAAAGGAGGGTGTGAAAAATATACAAACAAATGTAAAAAAGAAGGGTGTGAAAAATATACAAACAAATGTAAAAAGGAGGGTGTGAAAAATATATAAACAAATGTAAAAAGGAGGGTGTGAAAAATATATAAACAAATGTAAAAAGGAGGGTGTGAAAAATATACAAACAAATGTAAAAATGAGGGTGTGAAAAATATATAAACAAATGTAAAAAGCAGGGTGTTAAAAACATACAAACAAATGTAAAAAAAAGGGTGTGAAAAATATACAAACAAATGTAAAAAGGAGGGCGTGAAAAATATACAAACAAATGTAAAAAGGAGGGTGTGAAAAATATATAAACAAATGTAAAAAGGAGGGTGTGAAAAATATACAAACAAATGTAAAAAAGAGGGTGTGAAAAATATACAAACAAATGTAAAAAGGAGGGTGTGAAAAATATATAAACAAATGTAAAAAGGAAGGGTGTGAAAAATATACAAACGAATGTAAAAAGGAGAGTGAAAAATATATAAACAAATGTAAAAAGGAGGGTGTGAAAAATATACACACAAATGTAAAAAGGAGGGTGTGAAAAATATATAAACAAATGTAAAAAGGAGGGTGTGAAAAATATATAAACAAATGTAAAAAAGAGGGTGTGAAAAATATATAAACAAATGTAAAAAGGAGGGTGTGAAAAATATACAAACAAATGTAAAAAAGAGGGTGTGAAAAATATACAAACAAATGTAAAAAAGAGGGTGTGAAAAATATACAAACAAATGTAAAAAAGAGGGTGTGAAAAATATACAAACAAATGTAAAAAGGAGGGTGTGAAAAATATCTAAACCAATGTAAAAAGGAGGGTGTGAAAAATATACAAACAAATGTAAAAAGGAGGGTGTGAAAAATATACAAACAAATGTGAAAAGGAGGGTGTGAAAAATATACAAACAAATGTAAAAAAGAGGGTGTGAAAAATATACAAACAAATGTAAAAAGGAGGGTGTGAAAAATATATAAACAAATGTAAAAAGGAAGGTGTGAAAAATATATAAACACATGTAAAAAGGAGGGTGTGAAAAATATACAAACAAATGTAAACAGGAGGGTGTGAAAAATATATAAACAAATGTAAAAACGAGGGTGTGAAAAATATACAAACAAATGTAAAAAGGAGGATGTGAAAAATATATAAACAAATGTAAAAAGGAGGGTGTGAAAAATATACAAGCAAATGTAAAAAGGAGGGTGTGAAAAATATACAAACAAATGTAAAAAGCAGGGTGTGAAAAATATATAAACAAATGTAAAAAAGAGGGTGTGAAAAATATACAAACAAATGTAAAAAGGAAGGTGTGAAAAATATACAAACAAATGTAAAAAGGAGGGTGTGAAAAATATATAAACAAATGTAAACAGGAGGGTGTGAAAAATATACAAACAAATGTAAAAAGGAGGGTGTGAAAAATATATAAACAAATGTAAAAAGGAGGGTGTGAAAAATATATCCACAAATGTAAAAAGGAGGGTATGAAAAATATATAAACAAATGTAAAAAGGACGGTGTGAAAAATATACAAACAAATGTAAAAATGAGGGTGTGAAAAATATAAAACACACGTAAAAAGGAGGGTGTGAAAATATATAAAGAAATTAAAAAAGGAGGGTGCGAAAAATAAATAAACAAATGTAAAAAGGAGGGTGTGAAAAATATACAAACAAATGTAAAAAGGAGGATGTGAAAAATATATAAACAAATGTAAAAAGGAGGGTGTGAAAAATATATAAACAAATGTAAAAAGGAGGGTGTGAAAAATATACAAACAAATGTAAAAAGGAGGGTGTGAAAAATATACAAACAAATGTAAAAAGGAAGGTGTGAAAAATATACAAACAAATGTAAAAAGGAGGGTGTGAAAAATATATAAACAAATGTAAAAAGGAGGGTGTGAAAAATATACAAACAAATGTAAAAAGGAGGGTGTGAAAAATATACAAACAAATGTAAAAAGGAGGGTGTGAAAAATATACAAACAAATGTAAAAAAGAAGGTGTGAAAAATATACAAACAAATGTAAAAAGGAGGGTGTGAAAAATATATAAACAAATGTAAAAAGGAGGGTGTGAAAAATATATAAACAAATGTAAAAAGCATGGTGTGAAAAATATACACACAAATGTAAAAAGGAGGGTGTGAAAAATATACAAACAAATGTAAAAAGGAGGGTGTGAAAAATATACAAACAAATGTAAAAAGGAGGGTGTGAAAAATATATAAACAAATGTAAAAAGGAGGGTGTGAAAAATATACAAACAAATGTAAAAAAGAGGGTGTGAAAAATATACAAACAAATGTAAAAAGGAGGGTGTGAAAAATATACACATAAATGTAAAAAGGAGGGTGTGAAAAATATATAAACAAATGTAAAAAGGAGGGTGTGAAAAATATACAAACAAATGTAAAAAGGAGGGTGTGAAAAATATATAAACAAATGTAAAAAGCAGGGTGTGAAAAATATACAAACAAATGTAAAAAGGAGGGTGTGAAAAATATATAAACAAATGTAAAAAGCAGGGTGTGAAAAATATACAAACAAATGTAAAAAGGAAGGTGTTAAAAATATATAAACAAATGTAAAAAGGAGGCTGTGAAAAATATACAAACAAATGTAAAAAGGAGGGTATGAAAAATATATAAACAAATGTAAAAAAGAGGGTGTGAAAAATATAAAACAAATGTAAAAAGGAGGGTGTGAAAAATATAAAACAAATGTAAAAAGGAGGGTGTGAAAAATATACAAACAAATGTAAAAAGGAGGGTGTGAAAAATATAAAACAAATGTAAAAAGGAGGGTGTGAAAAATATACAAACAAATGTAAAAAGGAGGGTGTGAAAAATATACAAACAAATGTAAAAAAGAGGGTGTGAAAAATATACAAACAAATGTAAAAAGGAGGGTGTGAAAAATATATAAAAAAATGTAAAAAGGAGGGTGTGAAAAATATATAAACAAATGTAAAAAGGAGGGTGTGAAAAATATATAAACAAATGTAAAAAGGAGGGTGTGAAAATATACAAACAAATGTAAAAAGGAGGGTGTGAAAATATACAAACACATGTAAAAAGGAGGGTGTGAAAAATATACAAACAAATGTAAAAAGGAGGGTGTGAAAATATATAAACAAATGTAAAAAGGAGGGTGTGAAAAATATACAAACAAATGTAAAAAAGAGGGTGTGAAAAATATATAAACAAATGTAAAAAGGAGGGTGTGAAAAATATATAAACAAATGTAAAAAGGAGGGTGTGAAAAATATACAAAAAAATGTAAAAAGGAGGGTGTGAAAAATATACAAACAAATGTAAAAAGGAGGTTGTGAAAAATATACAAACAAATGTAAAAAGGAGGGTGTGAAAAATATATAAACAAATGTAAAAAGGAGGATGTGCAAAATATACAAACAAATGTAAAAAGGAGGGAGTGAAACATATACAAACACATGTAAAAAGGAGGGTGTGAAAAATATACAAACAAATGTGAAAAGGAGGGTGTGAAAAATATACAAACAAATGTAAAAAAGAGGGTGTGAAAAATATACAAACAAATGTAAAAAAGAGGGTGTGAAAAATATACAAACAAATGTAAAAAGGAGGGTGTGAAAAATATCTAAACAAATGTAAAAAGCAGGGTGTGAAAAATATACAAACAAATGTAAAAAGGAGGGTGTGAAAAATATACAAACAAATGTGAAAAGGAGGGTGTGAAAAATATACAAACAAATGTAAAAAAGAGGGTGTGAAAAATATACAAACAAATGTGAAAAGGAGGATGTGAAAAATATATAAACAAATGTAAAAAGGAAGGTGTGAAAAATATATAAACAAATGTAAAAAGGAAGGTGTGAAAAATATACAAACAAATGTAAAAAGGAGGGTGTGAAAAATATATAAACAAATGTAAAAAGGAGTGTGTGAAAAATATACAAACAAATGTAAAAAAGAGGGTGTGAAAAATATACAAACAAATGTGAAAAGGAGGGTGTGAAAAATATATAAACAAATGTAAAAAGGAGGGTGTGAAAAATATACAAACAAATGTAAAAAGGAGGATGTGAAAAATATATAAACAAATGTAAAAAGGAGGGTGTGAAAAATATACAAGCAAATGTAAAAAGGAGGGTGTGAAAAATATACAAACAAATGTAAAAAGCAGGGTGTGAAAAATATATAAACAAATGTAAAAAGGAGGGTGTGAAAAATATACAAACAAATATAAAAAGGAAGGTGTGAAAAATATATAAACAAATGTAAAAAGGAGGGTGTGAAAAATATATAAACAAATGTAAAAAGGAGGGTGTGAAAAATATACAAACAAATGTAAAAAGGAGGGTGTGAAAAATATACAAACAAATGTAAAAAGGAGGGTGTGAAAAATATATCCACAAATGTAAAAAGGAGGGTATGAAAAATATATAAACAAATGTAAAAATAACGGTGTGAAAAATATACAAACAAATGTAAAAAGGAGGGTGTGAAAAATATAAAACACACGTAAAAAGGAGGGTGTGAAAAATATATAAAGAAATTTAAAAAGGAGGGTGCGAAAAATAAATAAACAAATGTAAAAAGGAGGGTGTGAAAAATATACAAACAAATGTAAAAAAGAGGGTGTGAAAAATATACAAACAAATGTAAAAAGGAGGGTGTGAAAAATATATAAACAAATGTAAAAAGGAGGGTGTGAAAAATATACAACCAAATGTAAAAAGGAGGGTGTGAAAAATATACAAACAAATGTAAAAAGGAGGGTGTGAAAAATATACAAACAAATGTAAAAAGGAGGGTGTGAAAAATATATAAACAAATGTAAAAAGGAGGGTGTGAAAAATATACAAACAAATGTAAAAAGGAGGGTGTGAAAAATATACAAACAAATGTAAAAAGGAGGGTGTGAAAAATATACAAACAAATGTAAAAAAGAAGGTGTGAAAAATATACAAACAAATGTAAAAAGGAGGGTGTGAAAAATATATAAACAAATGTAAAAAGGAGGGTGTGAAAAATATATAAACAAATGTAAAAAGCAGGGTGTGAAAAATATACACACAAATGTAAAAAAGAGGGTGTCAAAAATATACAAACAAATGTAAAAAAGAAGGGTGTGAAAAATATATAAACAAATGTAAAAAGGAGGGTGTGAAAAATATATAAACAAATGTAAAAAGGAGGGTGTGAAAAATATACAAACAAATGTAAAAAAGAGGGTGTGAAAAATATACAAACAAATGTAAAAAGGAGGGTGTGAAAAATATACACACAAATGTAAAAAGGAGGGTGTGAAAAATATATAAACAAATGTAAAAATGAGGGTGTGAAAAATATACAAACAAATGTAAAAAGGAGGGTGTTAAAAATATATAAACAAATGTAAAAAAGAGGGTGTGAAAAATATAAAACAAATGTAAAAAGGAGGGTGTGAAAAATATAAAACAAATGTAAAAAGGAGGGTGTGAAAAATATACAAACAAATGTAAAAAGGAGGGTGTGAAAAATATAAAACAAATGTAAAAAGGAGGGTGCGAAAAATATACAAACAAATGTAAAAAGGAGGGTGTGAAAAATATACAAACAAATGTAAAAAAGAGGGTGTGAAAAATATACAAACAAATGTAAAAAAGAGGGTGTGAAAAATATATAAAAAAATGTAAAAAGGAGGGTGTGAAAAATATATAAACAAATGTAAAAAGGAGGGTGTTAAAAATATATAAACAAATGTAAAAAGGAGGGTGTGAAAAATATACAAACAAATGTAAAAAGGAGGGTGTGAAAATATACAAACACATGTAAAAAAGAGGAGTGTGAAAAATATACAAACAAATGTAAAAAGGAGGGTGTGAAAATATATAAACAAATGTAAAAAGGAGGGTGTGAAAAATATACAAACAAATGTAAAAAAGAGGGTGTGAAAATATATAAACAAATGTAAAAAGGAGGGTGTGAAAAATATATAAACAAATGTAAAAAGGAGGGTGTGAAAAATATACAAAAAAATGTAAAAAAGAGGGTGTGAATAATATACAAACAAATGTAAAAAAGAGGGTGTGAAAAATATACAAACAAATGTAAAAAGGAGGGTGTGAAAAATATATAAACAAATGTAAAAAGGAGGGTGTGCAAAATATACAAACAAATGTAAAAAGAAGGGTGTGAAAAATATACAAACACATGTAAAAAGGAGGGTGTGAAAAATATACAAACAAATGTAAAAAGGAGGGTGTGAAAAATATACAAACAAATGTAAAAAGGAGGGTGTGAAAAATATACAAACAAATGTAAAAAGGAGGGTGTGAAAAATATACAAACACATGTAAAAAGGAGGGCGTGAAAAATATACAAACAAATGTAAAAAGGAGGGTGTGAAAAATATATAAACAAATGTAAAAAGGAGGGTGTGAAAAATATACAAACAAATGTAAAAAAGAGGGTGTGAAAAATATACAAACAAATGTAAAAAGGAGGGTGTGAAAAATATACAAACAAATGTAAAAAGGAGGGTGTGAAAAATATATAAACAAATGTAAAAAGGAGGGTGTGAAAAATATACAAACAAATGTAAAAATGAGGGTGTGAAAAATATACAAACACATCTAAAAAGGAGGGTGTGAAAAATATACAAACAAATGTAAAAAGGAGGGTGTGAAAAATATATAAACAAATGTAAAAAGGAGGGTGTGAAAAATATACAAACAAATGTAAAAATTAAGGTGTTAAAAATATACAAACAAATGTAAAAAGGAGGGTGTGAAAAATATACAAACAAATGTAAAAAAGAGGGTGTGAAAAATATACAAACACCTGTAAAAAGGAGGGTGTGAAAAATATACAAACAAATGTAAAAAGGAGGGTGTGAAAAATATATAAACAAATGTAAAAAGGAGGGTGTGAAAAATATACAAACAAATGTAAAAAGGAGGGTGTGAAAAATATATAAACAAATGTAAAAAGGAGGGTGTGAAAAATATATAACCAAATGTAAAAAGAGGGCGTGAAAAATATATAAACAAATGTAAAAAGGAGGGTGTGAAAAATATATAAACAAATGTAAAAAAGAAGGGTGTGAAAAATATAAAAACAAATATAAAAAGGAGGGTGTGAAAAATATACAAACAAATGTAAAAAGGAGGGTGTGAAAAATATATAAACAAATGTAAAAAGGAGGGTGTGAAAAATATACAAACAAATGTAAAAAGGAGGGCGTGAAAAATATATAAACAAATGTAAAAAGGAGGGTGTGAAAAATATATAAACAAATGTAAAAAGGAGGGCGTGAAAAATATATAAACAAATGTAAAAAGGAGGGTGTGAAAAATATATAAACAAATGAAAAAAAGAGGGTGTGAAAAGTATACAAACAAATGTAAAAACGAGGGTGTGAAAAATATACAAACAAATGTAAAAAGGAGGGTGTGAAAAATATATAAACAAATGTAAAAAGGAGGGTGTGAAAAATATATAAACAAATGTAAAAATGAGGGTGTGAAAAATATACAAACAAATGTAAAAAGGAGGGTGTGAAAAATATATCAACAAATGTAAAAAGGAGGGTGTGAAAAATATATAAACAAATGTAAAAAAGAAGGGTGCGAAAAATATACAAACAAATGTAAAAAGGAGGGTGTGAAAAATATAGAAACAAATGTAAAAAGGAGGGTGTGAAAAATATATAAACAAATGTAAAAAGGAGAGTGTGAAAAATATACAAACAAATGTAAAAAGGAGGGTGTGAAAAATATACAAACAAATGTAAAAATGAAGGTGTGAAAAATATACAAACAAATGTAAAAAGAAGGGTGTGAAATATATACAAACAAATGTAAAAATGAAGGTGTGAAAAATATATAAACAAATGTAAAAAGGAGGGTGTGAAATATATACAAACAAATGTAAAAATTAAGGTGTTAAAAATATACAAACAAATGTAAAAAGGAGGGTGTGAAAAATATACAACCAAATGTAAAAAGGAGGGTGTGAAAAATATATAAACAAATGTAAAAAGGAGGGTGTGAAAAATATATAAACAAATGTAAAAAGGAGGGTGTGAAAAATATACAAACAAATGTAAAACGAGGGTGTGAAAAATATATAAACAAATGTAAAAAGGAGGGTGTGAAAAATATACAAACAAATGTAAGAAGCAGGGTGTGAAAAATATACAAACAAATGTAAAAAGGAGGGTGTGAAAAATATAAAACAAATGTAAAAAGGAGGGTGTGAAAAATATACAAACAAATGTAAAAAGGGGGATGTGAAAAATATACAAACAAATGTAAAAAGGAGGGTGTGAAAAATATACAAACAAATGTAAAAAGGAGGGTGTGAAAAATATATAAACAAATGTAAAATGAGGGTGTGAAAAATATATAAACAAATGTAAAAAGGAGGGTTTGAAAAATATACAAACAAATGTAAAAAGGAGGGTGTGAAAAATATATAACCAAATGTAAAAAGGAGGGTGTGAAAAATATACAAACAAATGTAAAAAAGAGGGTATGAAAAATATACAAACAAATGTAAAAAGGAGGGTGTGAAAAATATACAAACAAATGTAAAAAGGAGGGTGTGAAAAATATACAAACAAATGTAAAAAGGAGGGTGTGAAAAATATACAAACAAATGTAAAAAGGAGGACGTGAAAAATATACAAACAAATGTAAAAAGGAGGGTGTGAAAAATATACAAACAAATGTAAAAAGAAGGGTGTGAAAAATATATAAACAAATGTAAATAGGAGGGTGTGAAAAATATACAAACTAATGTAAAAAGAAGGGTGTGAAAAATATACAAACAAATGTAAAAAGGAGGGTGTGAAAAATATATAAACAAATGTAAAAAGGAGGGTGTGAAAAATATACAAACAAATGTAAAAACGAGGGTGTTAAAAATATCTAAATAAATGTAAAAAGAAGTGTGTGAAAAATATACAAACAAATGTAAAAAGGAGGGTGTGAAAAATATACAAACAAATGTAAAAAGGAGGGTGTGAAAAATATACAAACAAATGTAAAAAGGAGGGTGTTAAAAATATACAAACAAATGTAAAAAGGAGTGTGTGAAAAATATACAAACAAATGTAAAAAGGAGGATGTGAAAAATATACAAACAAATGTAAAAATGAGGGTGCGAAAAATATATAAAGAAATTTAAAAAGGAGGGGGTGAAAAATATACAAACAAATTTAAAAAGGAGAGTGTGAAAAATATATAAACAAATGTAAAAAGGAGGGTGTGAAAAATATATAAACAAATGTAAAAAGGAGGGTGTGAAAAATATACAAACAAATGTAAAAAGGAGGGTGTTAAAAATATATAAACAAATGTAAAAAGGAGGGTGTGAAAAATATACAAGCAAATGTAAAAAAGAGGGTATGAAAAATATATAAACAAATGTAAAAAGGAGGGTGTGAAAAATATACAAACAAATGTAAAAAGGAGGGTATGAAAAATATATAAACAAATATAAAAAGGAGGGTTTGAAAAATATACAAACAAATGTAAAAAGGAGGATGTGAAAAATATACAAACAAATGTAAAAAGGAGGGTGTGAAATATATATAAACAAATGTAAAAAGAAGGGTGTGAAAAATATATAAACAAATGTAAAAAGGAGGGTGTGAAAAATATACAAACAAATGTAAAAAGGAGGATGTGAAAAATATACAAACAAATGTAAAAAGGAGGGTGTGAAATATATATAAACAAATGTAAAAAGAAGGGTGTGAAAAATATATAAACAAATGTAAAAAGGAGTGTGTGAAAAATATACAAACAAATGTAAAAAGGAGGATGTGAAAAATATACAAACAAATGTAAAAAGGAGGGTGTGAAATATATATAAACAAATGTAAAAAGGAGGGTGTGAAAAATATACAAACAAATGTAAAAAGGAAGGTGTGAAAAATATATAAACAAATATAAAAAGGAGGGTTTGAAAAATATACAAACAAATGTAAAAAGGAGGATGTGAAAAATATACAAACAAATGTAAAAACGAGGGTGTGAAAAATATCTAAACAAATGTAAAAAGGAGGGTGTGAAAAATATATAAACAAATGTAAAAAGAAGGGTGTTAAAAATATATAAACAAATGTTAAAAGGAGGGTGTGAAAAATATACAAACAAATGTAAAAAGGAGGGTGTGAAAAATATACAAACAAATGTAAAAAGGAGGGTGTGAAAAATATACAAACAAATGTAAAAAGAAGGGTGTGAAAAATATACAAACAAATGTAAAAAGGAGGGTGTGAAAAATATACAAACAAATGTAAAAAGGAGGGTGTGAAAAATATACAAACAAATGTAAAAAGGAGGGTGTGAAAAATATACAAACAAATGTAAAAAGGAGGGTGTGAAAAATATACAAACACATGTAAAAAGGAGGGTGTGAAAAATATATAAACAAATGTAAAAAGGAGTGTGTGAAAAATATACAAACAAATGTAAAAAGGAAGGTGTTAAAAATATATAAACAAATGTAAAAAGGAGGCTGTGAAAAATATACAAACAAATGTAAAAAGGAGGGTATGAAAAATATATAAACAAATGTAAAAAAGAGGGTGTGAAAAATATAAAACAAATGTAAAAAGGAGGGTGTGAAAAATATAAAACAAATGTAAAAAGGAGGGTGTGAAAAATATACAAACAAATGTAAAAAGGAGGGTGTGAAAAATATAAAACAAATGTAAAAAGGAGGGTGTGAAAAATATACAAACAAATGTAAAAAGGAGGGTGTGAAAAATATACAAACAAATGTAAAAAAGAGGGTGTGAAAAATATACAAACAAATGTAAAAAGGAGGGTGTGAAAAATATATAAAAAAATGTAAAAAGGAGGGTGTGAAAAATATATAAACAAATGTAAAAAGGAGGGTGTGAAAAATATATAAACAAATGTAAAAAGGAGGGTGTGAAAATATACAAACAAATGTAAAAAGGAGGGTGTGAAAATATACAAACACATGTAAAAAGGAGGGTGTGAAAAATATACAAACAAATGTAAAAAGGAGGGTGTGAAAATATATAAACAAATGTAAAAAGGAGGGTGTGAAAAATATACAAACAAATGTAAAAAAGAGGGTGTGAAAAATATATAAACAAATGTAAAAAGGAGGGTGTGAAAAATATATAAACAAATGTAAAAAGGAGGGTGTGAAAAATATACAAAAAAATGTAAAAAGGAGGGTGTGAAAAATATACAAACAAATGTAAAAAGGAGGTTGTGAAAAATATACAAACAAATGTAAAAAGGAGGGTGTGAAAAATATATAAACAAATGTAAAAAGGAGGGTGTGCAAAATATACAAACAAATGTAAAAAGGAGGGAGTGAAACATATACAAACACATGTAAAAAGGAGGGTGTGAAAAATATACAAACAAATGTGAAAAGGAGGGTGTGAAAAATATACAAACAAATGTAAAAAAGAGGGTGTGAAAAATATACAAACAAATGTAAAAAAGAGGGTGTGAAAAATATACAAACAAATGTAAAAAGGAGGGTGTGAAAAATATCTAAACAAATGTAAAAAGCAGGGTGTGAAAAATATACAAACAAATGTAAAAAGGAGGGTGTGAAAAATATACAAACAAATGTGAAAAGGAGGGTGTGAAAAATATACAAACAAATGTAAAAAAGAGGGTGTGAAAAATATACAAACAAATGTGAAAAGGAGGGTGTGAAAAATATATAAACAAATGTAAAAAGGAAGGTGTGAAAAATATATAAACAAATGTAAAAAGGAAGGTGTGAAAAATATACAAACAAATGTAAAAAGGAGGGTGTGAAAAATATATAAACAAATGTAAAAAGGAGTGTGTGAAAAATATACAAACAAATGTAAAAAAGAGGGTGTGAAAAATATACAAACAAATGTGAAAAGGAGGGTGTGAAAAATATATAAACAAATGTAAAAAGGAGGGTGTGAAAAATATACAAACAAATGTAAAAAGGAGGATGTGAAAAATATATAAACAAATGTAAAAAGGAGGGTGTGAAAAATATACAAGCAAATGTAAAAAGGAGGGTGTGAAAAATATACAAACAAATGTAAAAAGCAGGGTGTGAAAAATATATAAACAAATGTAAAAAGGAGGGTGTGAAAAATATACAAACAAATATAAAAAGGAAGGTGTGAAAAATATATAAACAAATGTAAAAAGGAGGGTGTGAAAAATATATAAACAAATGTAAAAAGGAGGGTGTGAAAAATATACAAACAAATGTAAAAAGGAGGGTGTGAAAAATATACAAACAAATGTAAAAAGGAGGGTGTGAAAAATATATCCACAAATGTAAAAAGGAGGGTATGAAAAATATATAAACAAATGTAAAAATAACGGTGTGAAAAATATACAAACAAATGTAAAAAGGAGGGTGTGAAAAATATAAAACACACGTAAAAAGGAGGGTGTGAAAAATATATAAAGAAATTTAAAAAGGAGGGTGCGAAAAATAAATAAACAAATGTAAAAAGGAGGGTGTGAAAAATATACAAACAAATGTAAAAAAGAGGGTGTGAAAAATATACAAACAAATGTAAAAAGGAGGGTGTGAAAAATATATAAACAAATGTAAAAAGGAGGGTGTGAAAAATATACAACCAAATGTAAAAAGGAGGGTGTGAAAAATATACAAACAAATGTAAAAAGGAGGGTGTGAAAAATATACAAACAAATGTAAAAAGGAGGGTGTGAAAAATATATAAACAAATGTAAAAAGGAGGGTGTGAAAAATATACAAACAAATGTAAAAAGGAGGGTGTGAAAAATATACAAACAAATGTAAAAAGGAGGGTGTGAAAAATATACAAACAAATGTAAAAAAGAAGGTGTGAAAAATATACAAACAAATGTAAAAAGGAGGGTGTGAAAAATATATAAACAAATGTAAAAAGGAGGGTGTGAAAAATATATAAACAAATGTAAAAAGCAGGGTGTGAAAAATATACACACAAATGTAAAAAAGAGGGTGTCAAAAATATACAAACAAATGTAAAAAAGAAGGGTGTGAAAAATATATAAACAAATGTAAAAAGGAGGGTGTGAAAAATATATAAACAAATGTAAAAAGGAGGGTGTGAAAAATATACAAACAAATGTAAAAAAGAGGGTGTGAAAAATATACAAACAAATGTAAAAAGGAGGGTGTGAAAAATATACACACAAATGTAAAAAGGAGGGTGTGAAAAATATATAAACAAATGTAAAAATGAGGGTGTGAAAAATATACAAACAAATGTAAAAAGGAGGGTGTTAAAAATATATAAACAAATGTAAAAAAGAGGGTGTGAAAAATATAAAACAAATGTAAAAAGGAGGGTGTGAAAAATATAAAACAAATGTAAAAAGGAGGGTGTGAAAAATATACAAACAAATGTAAAAAGGAGGGTGTGAAAAATATAAAACAAATGTAAAAAGGAGGGTGCGAAAAATATACAAACAAATGTAAAAAGGAGGGTGTGAAAAATATACAAACAAATGTAAAAAAGAGGGTGTGAAAAATATACAAACAAATGTAAAAAAGAGGGTGTGAAAAATATATAAAAAAATGTAAAAAGGAGGGTGTGAAAAATATATAAACAAATGTAAAAAGGAGGGTGTTAAAAATATATAAACAAATGTAAAAAGGAGGGTGTGAAAAATATACAAACAAATGTAAAAAGGAGGGTGTGAAAATATACAAACACATGTAAAAAAGAGGAGTGTGAAAAATATACAAACAAATGTAAAAAGGAGGGTGTGAAAATATATAAACAAATGTAAAAAGGAGGGTGTGAAAAATATACAAACAAATGTAAAAAAGAGGGTGTGAAAATATATAAACAAATGTAAAAAGGAGGGTGTGAAAAATATATAAACAAATGTAAAAAGGAGGGTGTGAAAAATATACAAAAAAATGTAAAAAAGAGGGTGTGAATAATATACAAACAAATGTAAAAAAGAGGGTGTGAAAAATATACAAACAAATGTAAAAAGGAGGGTGTGAAAAATATATAAACAAATGTAAAAAGGAGGGTGTGCAAAATATACAAACAAATGTAAAAAGAAGGGTGTGAAAAATATACAAACACATGTAAAAAGGAGGGTGTGAAAAATATACAAACAAATGTAAAAAGGAGGGTGTGAAAAATATACAAACAAATGTAAAAAGGAGGGTGTGAAAAATATACAAACAAATGTAAAAAGGAGGGTGTGAAAAATATACAAACACATGTAAAAAGGAGGGCGTGAAAAATATACAAACAAATGTAAAAAGGAGGGTGTGAAAAATATATAAACAAATGTAAAAAGGAGGGTGTGAAAAATATACAAACAAATGTAAAAAAGAGGGTGTGAAAAATATACAAACAAATGTAAAAAGGAGGGTGTGAAAAATATACAAACAAATGTAAAAAGGAGGGTGTGAAAAATATATAAACAAATGTAAAAAGGAGGGTGTGAAAAATATACAAACAAATGTAAAAATGAGGGTGTGAAAAATATACAAACACATCTAAAAAGGAGGGTGTGAAAAATATACAAACAAATGTAAAAAGGAGGGTGTGAAAAATATATAAACAAATGTAAAAAGGAGGGTGTGAAAAATATACAAACAAATGTAAAAATTAAGGTGTTAAAAATATACAAACAAATGTAAAAAGGAGGGTGTGAAAAATATACAAACAAATGTAAAAAAGAGGGTGTGAAAAATATACAAACACCTGTAAAAAGGAGGGTGTGAAAAATATACAAACAAATGTAAAAAGGAGGGTGTGAAAAATATATAAACAAATGTAAAAAGGAGGGTGTGAAAAATATACAAACAAATGTAAAAAGGAGGGTGTGAAAAATATATAAACAAATGTAAAAAGGAGGGTGTGAAAAATATATAACCAAATGTAAAAAGAGGGCGTGAAAAATATATAAACAAATGTAAAAAGGAGGGTGTGAAAAATATATAAACAAATGTAAAAAAGAAGGGTGTGAAAAATATAAAAACAAATATAAAAAGGAGGGTGTGAAAAATATACAAACAAATGTAAAAAGGAGGGTGTGAAAAATATATAAACAAATGTAAAAAGGAGGGTGTGAAAAATATACAAACAAATGTAAAAAGGAGGGCGTGAAAAATATATAAACAAATGTAAAAAGGAGGGTGTGAAAAATATATAAACAAATGTAAAAAGGAGGGCGTGAAAAATATATAAACAAATGTAAAAAGGAGGGTGTGAAAAATATATAAACAAATGAAAAAAAGAGGGTGTGAAAAGTATACAAACAAATGTAAAAACGAGGGTGTGAAAAATATACAAACAAATGTAAAAAGGAGGGTGTGAAAAATATATAAACAAATGTAAAAAGGAGGGTGTGAAAAATATATAAACAAATGTAAAAATGAGGGTGTGAAAAATATACAAACAAATGTAAAAAGGAGGGTGTGAAAAATATATCAACAAATGTAAAAAGGAGGGTGTGAAAAATATATAAACAAATGTAAAAAAGAAGGGTGCGAAAAATATACAAACAAATGTAAAAAGGAGGGTGTGAAAAATATAGAAACAAATGTAAAAAGGAGGGTGTGAAAAATATATAAACAAATGTAAAAAGGAGAGTGTGAAAAATATACAAACAAATGTAAAAAGGAGGGTGTGAAAAATATACAAACAAATGTAAAAATGAAGGTGTGAAAAATATACAAACAAATGTAAAAAGAAGGGTGTGAAATATATACAAACAAATGTAAAAATGAAGGTGTGAAAAATATATAAACAAATGTAAAAAGGAGGGTGTGAAATATATACAAACAAATGTAAAAATTAAGGTGTTAAAAATATACAAACAAATGTAAAAAGGAGGGTGTGAAAAATATACAACCAAATGTAAAAAGGAGGGTGTGAAAAATATATAAACAAATGTAAAAAGGAGGGTGTGAAAAATATATAAACAAATGTAAAAAGGAGGGTGTGAAAAATATACAAACAAATGTAAAACGAGGGTGTGAAAAATATATAAACAAATGTAAAAAGGAGGGTGTGAAAAATATACAAACAAATGTAAGAAGCAGGGTGTGAAAAATATACAAACAAATGTAAAAAGGAGGGTGTGAAAAATATAAAACAAATGTAAAAAGGAGGGTGTGAAAAATATACAAACAAATGTAAAAAGGGGGATGTGAAAAATATACAAACAAATGTAAAAAGGAGGGTGTGAAAAATATACAAACAAATGTAAAAAGGAGGGTGTGAAAAATATATAAACAAATGTAAAATGAGGGTGTGAAAAATATATAAACAAATGTAAAAAGGAGGGTTTGAAAAATATACAAACAAATGTAAAAAGGAGGGTGTGAAAAATATATAACCAAATGTAAAAAGGAGGGTGTGAAAAATATACAAACAAATGTAAAAAAGAGGGTATGAAAAATATACAAACAAATGTAAAAAGGAGGGTGTGAAAAATATACAAACAAATGTAAAAAGGAGGGTGTGAAAAATATACAAACAAATGTAAAAAGGAGGGTGTGAAAAATATACAAACAAATGTAAAAAGGAGGACGTGAAAAATATACAAACAAATGTAAAAAGGAGGGTGTGAAAAATATACAAACAAATGTAAAAAGAAGGGTGTGAAAAATATATAAACAAATGTAAATAGGAGGGTGTGAAAAATATACAAACTAATGTAAAAAGAAGGGTGTGAAAAATATACAAACAAATGTAAAAAGGAGGGTGTGAAAAATATATAAACAAATGTAAAAAGGAGGGTGTGAAAAATATACAAACAAATGTAAAAACGAGGGTGTTAAAAATATCTAAATAAATGTAAAAAGAAGTGTGTGAAAAATATACAAACAAATGTAAAAAGGAGGGTGTGAAAAATATACAAACAAATGTAAAAAGGAGGGTGTGAAAAATATACAAACAAATGTAAAAAGGAGGGTGTTAAAAATATACAAACAAATGTAAAAAGGAGTGTGTGAAAAATATACAAACAAATGTAAAAAGGAGGATGTGAAAAATATACAAACAAATGTAAAAATGAGGGTGCGAAAAATATATAAAGAAATTTAAAAAGGAGGGGGTGAAAAATATACAAACAAATTTAAAAAGGAGAGTGTGAAAAATATATAAACAAATGTAAAAAGGAGGGTGTGAAAAATATATAAACAAATGTAAAAAGGAGGGTGTGAAAAATATACAAACAAATGTAAAAAGGAGGGTGTTAAAAATATATAAACAAATGTAAAAAGGAGGGTGTGAAAAATATACAAGCAAATGTAAAAAAGAGGGTATGAAAAATATATAAACAAATGTAAAAAGGAGGGTGTGAAAAATATACAAACAAATGTAAAAAGGAGGGTATGAAAAATATATAAACAAATATAAAAAGGAGGGTTTGAAAAATATACAAACAAATGTAAAAAGGAGGATGTGAAAAATATACAAACAAATGTAAAAAGGAGGGTGTGAAATATATATAAACAAATGTAAAAAGAAGGGTGTGAAAAATATATAAACAAATGTAAAAAGGAGGGTGTGAAAAATATACAAACAAATGTAAAAAGGAGGATGTGAAAAATATACAAACAAATGTAAAAAGGAGGGTGTGAAATATATATAAACAAATGTAAAAAGAAGGGTGTGAAAAATATATAAACAAATGTAAAAAGGAGTGTGTGAAAAATATACAAACAAATGTAAAAAGGAGGATGTGAAAAATATACAAACAAATGTAAAAAAGAGGGTGTGAAAAATATACAAACAAATGTAAAAAGGAGGGTGTGAAAAATATACAAACAAATGTAAAAAGGAGGGTGTGAAAAATATATAAACAAATGTAAAAAGGAGGGTGTGAAAAATATACAAACAAATGTAAAAATGAGGGTGTGAAAAATATACAAACACATCTAAAAAGGAGGGTGTGAAAAATATACAAACAAATGTAAAAAGGAGGGTGTGAAAAATATATAAACAAATGTAAAAAGGAGGGTGTGAAAAATATACAAACAAATGTAAAAATTAAGGTGTTAAAAATATACAAACAAATGTAAAAAGGAGGGTGTGAAAAATATACAAACAAATGTAAAAAAGAGGGTGTGAAAAATATACAAACACCTGTAAAAAGGAGGGTGTGAAAAATATACAAACAAATGTAAAAAGGAGGGTGTGAAAAATATATAAACAAATGTAAAAAGGAGGGTGTGAAAAATATACAAACAAATGTAAAAAGGAGGGTGTGAAAAATATATAAACAAATGTAAAAAGGAGGGTGTGAAAAATATATAACCAAATGTAAAAAGAGGGCGTGAAAAATATATAAACAAATGTAAAAAGGAGGGTGTGAAAAATATATAAACAAATGTAAAAAAGAAGGGTGTGAAAAATATAAAAACAAATATAAAAAGGAGGGTGTGAAAAATATACAAACAAATGTAAAAAGGAGGGTGTGAAAAATATATAAACAAATGTAAAAAGGAGGGTGTGAAAAATATACAAACAAATGTAAAAAGGAGGGCGTGAAAAATATATAAACAAATGTAAAAAGGAGGGTGTGAAAAATATATAAACAAATGTAAAAAGGAGGGCGTGAAAAATATATAAACAAATGTAAAAAGGAGGGTGTGAAAAATATATAAACAAATGAAAAAAAGAGGGTGTGAAAAGTATACAAACAAATGTAAAAACGAGGGTGTGAAAAATATACAAACAAATGTAAAAAGGAGGGTGTGAAAAATATATAAACAAATGTAAAAAGGAGGGTGTGAAAAATATATAAACAAATGTAAAAATGAGGGTGTGAAAAATATACAAACAAATGTAAAAAGGAGGGTGTGAAAAATATATCAACAAATGTAAAAAGGAGGGTGTGAAAAATATATAAACAAATGTAAAAAAGAAGGGTGCGAAAAATATACAAACAAATGTAAAAAGGAGGGTGTGAAAAATATAGAAACAAATGTAAAAAGGAGGGTGTGAAAAATATATAAACAAATGTAAAAAGGAGAGTGTGAAAAATATACAAACAAATGTAAAAAGGAGGGTGTGAAAAATATACAAACAAATGTAAAAATGAAGGTGTGAAAAATATACAAACAAATGTAAAAAGAAGGGTGTGAAATATATACAAACAAATGTAAAAATGAAGGTGTGAAAAATATATAAACAAATGTAAAAAGGAGGGTGTGAAATATATACAAACAAATGTAAAAATTAAGGTGTTAAAAATATACAAACAAATGTAAAAAGGAGGGTGTGAAAAATATACAACCAAATGTAAAAAGGAGGGTGTGAAAAATATATAAACAAATGTAAAAAGGAGGGTGTGAAAAATATATAAACAAATGTAAAAAGGAGGGTGTGAAAAATATACAAACAAATGTAAAACGAGGGTGTGAAAAATATATAAACAAATGTAAAAAGGAGGGTGTGAAAAATATACAAACAAATGTAAGAAGCAGGGTGTGAAAAATATACAAACAAATGTAAAAAGGAGGGTGTGAAAAATATAAAACAAATGTAAAAAGGAGGGTGTGAAAAATATACAAACAAATGTAAAAAGGGGGATGTGAAAAATATACAAACAAATGTAAAAAGGAGGGTGTGAAAAATATACAAACAAATGTAAAAAGGAGGGTGTGAAAAATATATAAACAAATGTAAAATGAGGGTGTGAAAAATATATAAACAAATGTAAAAAGGAGGGTTTGAAAAATATACAAACAAATGTAAAAAGGAGGGTGTGAAAAATATATAACCAAATGTAAAAAGGAGGGTGTGAAAAATATACAAACAAATGTAAAAAAGAGGGTATGAAAAATATACAAACAAATGTAAAAAGGAGGGTGTGAAAAATATACAAACAAATGTAAAAAGGAGGGTGTGAAAAATATACAAACAAATGTAAAAAGGAGGGTGTGAAAAATATACAAACAAATGTAAAAAGGAGGACGTGAAAAATATACAAACAAATGTAAAAAGGAGGGTGTGAAAAATATACAAACAAATGTAAAAAGAAGGGTGTGAAAAATATATAAACAAATGTAAATAGGAGGGTGTGAAAAATATACAAACTAATGTAAAAAGAAGGGTGTGAAAAATATACAAACAAATGTAAAAAGGAGGGTGTGAAAAATATATAAACAAATGTAAAAAGGAGGGTGTGAAAAATATACAAACAAATGTAAAAACGAGGGTGTTAAAAATATCTAAATAAATGTAAAAAGAAGTGTGTGAAAAATATACAAACAAATGTAAAAAGGAGGGTGTGAAAAATATACAAACAAATGTAAAAAGGAGGGTGTGAAAAATATACAAACAAATGTAAAAAGGAGGGTGTTAAAAATATACAAACAAATGTAAAAAGGAGTGTGTGAAAAATATACAAACAAATGTAAAAAGGAGGATGTGAAAAATATACAAACAAATGTAAAAATGAGGGTGCGAAAAATATATAAAGAAATTTAAAAAGGAGGGGGTGAAAAATATACAAACAAATTTAAAAAGGAGAGTGTGAAAAATATATAAACAAATGTAAAAAGGAGGGTGTGAAAAATATATAAACAAATGTAAAAAGGAGGGTGTGAAAAATATACAAACAAATGTAAAAAGGAGGGTGTTAAAAATATATAAACAAATGTAAAAAGGAGGGTGTGAAAAATATACAAGCAAATGTAAAAAAGAGGGTATGAAAAATATATAAACAAATGTAAAAAGGAGGGTGTGAAAAATATACAAACAAATGTAAAAAGGAGGGTATGAAAAATATATAAACAAATATAAAAAGGAGGGTTTGAAAAATATACAAACAAATGTAAAAAGGAGGATGTGAAAAATATACAAACAAATGTAAAAAGGAGGGTGTGAAATATATATAAACAAATGTAAAAAGAAGGGTGTGAAAAATATATAAACAAATGTAAAAAGGAGGGTGTGAAAAATATACAAACAAATGTAAAAAGGAGGATGTGAAAAATATACAAACAAATGTAAAAAGGAGGGTGTGAAATATATATAAACAAATGTAAAAAGAAGGGTGTGAAAAATATATAAACAAATGTAAAAAGGAGTGTGTGAAAAATATACAAACAAATGTAAAAAGGAGGATGTGAAAAATATACAAACAAATGTAAAAAGGAGGGTGTGAAATATATATAAACAAATGTAAAAAGGAGGGTGTGAAAAATATACAAACAAATGTAAAAAGGAAGGTGTGAAAAATATATAAACAAATATAAAAAGGAGGGTTTGAAAAATATACAAACAAATGTAAAAAGGAGGATGTGAAAAATATACAAACAAATGTAAAAACGAGGGTGTGAAAAATATCTAAACAAATGTAAAAAGGAGGGTGTGAAAAATATATAAACAAATGTAAAAAGAAGGGTGTTAAAAATATATAAACAAATGTTAAAAGGAGGGTGTGAAAAATATACAAACAAATGTAAAAAGGAGGGTGTGAAAAATATACAAACAAATGTAAAAAGGAGGGTGTGAAAAATATACAAACAAATGTAAAAAGAAGGGTGTGAAAAATATACAAACAAATGTAAAAAGGAGGGTGTGAAAAATATACAAACAAATGTAAAAAGGAGGGTGTGAAAAATATACAAACAAATGTAAAAAGGAGGGTGTGAAAAATATACAAACAAATGTAAAAAGGAGGGTGTGAAAAATATACAAACACATGTAAAAAGGAGGGTGTGAAAAATATACAAACAAATGTAAAAAGGAGGGTGTGAAAAATATATAAACAAATGTAAAAAGGAGGGTGTGAAAAATATACAAACAAATGTAAAAAAGAGGGTGTGAAAAATATACAAACAAATGTAAAAAGGAGGGTGTGAAAAATATACAAACAAATGTAAAAAGGAGGGTGTGAAAAATATATAAACAAATGTAAAAAGGAGGGTGTGAAAAATATACAAACAAATGTAAAAATGAGGGTGTGAAAAATATACAAACACATCTAAAAAGGAGGGTGTGAAAAATATACAAACAAATGTAAAAAGGAGGGTGTGAAAAATATATAAACAAATGTAAAAAGGAGGGTGTGAAAAATATACAAACAAATGTAAAAATTAAGGTGTTAAAAATATACAAACAAATGTAAAAAGGAGGGTGTGAAAAATATACAAACAAATGTAAAAAAGAGGGTGTGAAAAATATACAAACACCTGTAAAAAGGAGGGTGTGAAAAATATACAAACAAATGTAAAAAGGAGGGTGTGAAAAATATATAAACAAATGTAAAAAGGAGGGTGTGAAAAATATACAAACAAATGTAAAAAGGAGGGTGTGAAAAATATATAAACAAATGTAAAAAGGAGGGTGTGAAAAATATATAACCAAATGTAAAAAGAGGGCGTGAAAAATATATAAACAAATGTAAAAAGGAGGGTGTGAAAAATATATAAACAAATGTAAAAAAGAAGGGTGTGAAAAATATACAAACAAATATAAAAAGGAGGGTGTGAAAAATATACAAACAAATGTAAAAAGGAGGGTGTGAAAAATATATAAACAAATGTAAAAAGGAGGGTGTGAAAAATATACAAACAAATGTAAAAAGGAGGGCGTGAAAAATATATAAACAAATGTAAAAAGGAGGGTGTGAAAAATATATAAACAAATGTAAAAAGGAGGGCGTGAAAAATATATAAACAAATGTAAAAAGGAGGGTGTGAAAAATATATAAACAAATGTAAAAAGGAGGGTGTGAAAAGTATACAAACAAATGTAAAAACGAGGGTGTGAAAAATTTACAAACAAATGTAAAAAGGAGGGTGTGAAAAATATATAAACAAATGTAAAAAGGAGGGTGTGAAAAATATATAAACAAATGTAAAAATGAGGGTGTGAAAAATATACAAACAAATGTAAAAAGGAGGGTGTGAAAAATATATCAACAAATGTAAAAAGGAGGGTGTGAAAAATATATAAACAAATGTAAAAAAGAAGGGTGCGAAAAATATACAAACAAATGTAAAAAGGAGGGTGTGAAAAATATAGAAACAAATGTAAAAAGGAGGGTGTGAAAAATATATAAACAAATGTAAAAAGGAGAGTGTGAAAAATATACAAACAAATGTAAAAAGGAGGGTGTGAAAAATATACAAACAAATGTAAAAATGAAGGTGTGAAAAATATACAAACAAATGTAAAAAGAAGGGTGTGAAAAATATACAAACAAATGTAAAAATGAAGGTGTGAAAAATATACAAACAAATGTAAAAAGGAGGGTGTGAAATATATACAAACAAATGTAAAAATTAAGGTGTAAAAAATATACAAACAAATGTAAAAAGGAGGGTGTGAAAAATATACAACCAAATGTAAAAAGGAGGGTGTGAAAAATATATAAACAAATGTAAAAAGGAGGGTGTGAAAAATATATAAACAAATGTAAAAAGGAGGGTGTGAAAAATATACAAACAAATGTAAAACGAGGGTGTGAAAAATATATAAACAAATGTAAAAAGGAGGGTGTGAAAAATATACAAACAAATGTAAGAAGCAGGGTGTGAAAAATATACAAACAAATGTAAAAAGGAGGGTGTGAAAAATATAAAACAAATGTAAAAAGGAGGGTGTGAAAAATATACAAACAAATGTAAAAAGGGGGATGTGAAAAATATACAAACAAATGTAAAAAGGAGGGTGTGAAAAATATACAAACAAATGTAAAAAGGAGGGTGTGAAAAATATATAAACAAATGTAAAAAGGAGGGTGTGAAAAATATATAAACAAATGTAAAAAGGAGGGTTTGAAAAATATACAAACAAATGTAAAAAGGAGGGTGTGAAAAATATATAACCAAATGTAAAAAGGAGGGTGCGAAAAATATACAAACAAATGTAAAAAAGAGGGTATGAAAAATATACAAACAAATGTAAAAAGGAGGGTGTGAAAAATATACAAACAAATGTAAAAAGGAGGGTGTGAAAAATATACAAACAAATGTAAAAAGGAGGGTGTGAAAAATATACAAACAAATGTAAAAAGGAGGACGTGAAAAATATACAAACAAATGTAAAAAGGAGGGTGTGAAATATATATAAACAAATGTAAAAAGAAGGGTGTGAAAAATATATAAACAAATGTAAATAGGAGGGTGTGAAAAATATACAAACTAATGTAAAAAGAAGGGTGTGAAAAATATACAAACAAATGTAAAAAGGAGGGTGTGAAAAATATATAAACAAATGTAAAAAGGAGGGTGTGAAAAATATACAAACAAATGTAAAAACGAGGGTGTTAAAAATATCTAAACAAATGTAAAAAGAAGTGTGTGAAAAATATACAAACAAATGTAAAAAGGAGGGTGTGAAAAATATACAAACAAATGTAAAAAGGAGGGTGTGAAAAATATACAAACAAATGTAAAAAGGAGGGTGTGAAAAATATACAAACAAATGTAAAAAGGAGTGTGTGAAAAATATACAAACAAATGTAAAAAGGAGGATGTGAAAAATATACAAACAAATGTAAAAATGAGGGTGCGAAAAATATATAAAGAAATTTAAAAAGGAGGGGGTGAAAAATATACAAACAAATTTAAAAAGGAGAGTGTGAAAAATATATAAACAAATGTAAAAAGGAGGGTGTGAAAAATATATAAACAAATGTAAAAAGGAGGGTGTGAAAAATATACAAACAAATGTAAAAAGGAGGGTGTTAAAAATATATAAACAAATGTAAAAAGGAGGGTGTGAAAAATATACAAGCAAATGTAAAAAAGAGGGTATGAAAAATATATAAACAAATGTAAAAAGGAGGGTGTGAAAAATATACAAACAAATGTAAAAAGGAGGGTATGAAAAATATATAAACAAATATAAAAAGGAGGGTTTGAAAAATATACAAACAAATGTAAAAAGGAGGATGTGAAAAATATACAAACAAATGTAAAAAGGAGGGTGTGAAATATATATAAACAAATGTAAAAAGAAGGGTGTGAAAAATATATAAACAAATGTAAAAAGGAGGGTGTGAAAAATATACAAACAAATGTAAAAAGGAGGATGTGAAAAATATACAAACAAATGTAAAAAGGAGGGTGTGAAATATATATAAACAAATGTAAAAAGAAGGGTGTGAAAAATATATAAACAAATGTAAAAAGGAGTGTGTGAAAAATATACAAACAAATGTAAAAAGGAGGATGTGAAAAATATACAAACAAATGTAAAAAGGAGGGTGTGAAATATATATAAACAAATGTAAAAAGGAGGGTGTGAAAAATATACAAACAAATGTAAAAAGGAAGGTGTGAAAAATATATAAACAAATATAAAAAGGAGGGTTTGAAAAATATACAAACAAATGTAAAAAGGAGGATGTGAAAAATATACAAACAAATGTAAAAACGAGGGTGTGAAAAATATCTAAACAAATGTAAAAAGGAGGGTGTGAAAAATATATAAACAAATGTAAAAAGGAGGGTGTTAAAAATATATAAACA
Source organism: Euprymna scolopes (assembly GCF_053919585.1). NCBI lineage: Eukaryota > Metazoa > Mollusca > Cephalopoda > Sepiida > Sepiolidae > Euprymna > Euprymna scolopes. The sequence goes on from NC_136492.1 coordinate 42,964,492, forward strand.
AATGTTAAAAGGAGGGTGTGAAAAATATACAAACAAATGTAAAAAGGAGGGTGTGAAAAATATACAAACAAATGTAAAAAGGAGGGTGTGAAAAATATACAAACAAATGTAAAAAGAAGGGTGTGAAAAATATACAAACAAATGTAAAAAGGAGGGTGTGAAAAATATACAAACAAATGTAAAAAGGAGGGTGTGAAAAATATACAAACAAATGTAAAAAGGAGGGTGTGAAAAATATACAAACAAATGTAAAAAGGAGGATGTGAAAAATATACAAACAAATGTAAAAATGAGGGTGTGAAAAATATACAAACAAATGTAAAAAAGAGGGTGTGAAAAATATATAAACAAATGTAAAAATGAGGGTGTGAAAAATATATAAAGATATTTAGAAAGGAGGGTGTGAAAAATATATAAACAAATGTAAAAAGGAGGGTGTGAAAAATATACAAACAAATGTAAAAAGGAGGGTGTGAAAAATATATAAACAAATGTAAAAAGGAGGGTGTGAAAAATATATAAACAAATGTAAAAAGGAGGGGGAAAAAAAAAATTAAAAATGTAAAAAGGCGGGGTGTAAAAAATAAACAAAAAATGTAAAAAGGAGGGCTAAAAAATAAATAAAAAAGACAAAGACAAGCGACTCCTCCATCCACTTTGATACTTTAAAACAAAAGATAAAACAAAGAAAACGGCGGTCACTCTACAGGCATGTTGATCCTCGATAAAAATCGAAAATTAAATAAAATACTGATAGACCATTACATTTTCGCACGATTGGTGACATTTATTGGATAAGTTTTTATGGGTACAAAATTAAAGAACAAGAAACGTTAGGTGCTTTCCTAACAGTATTCTAAAAGAACCTGCCAGCCTGAAGCCAATCACTTGATTTTAATATCCGAAATGCCGTAAAAGAGGCTGCAAGGACAATACTTGGCTATTAAAGCAGAGAACACCAGGATTGGTTCGACGAAAATGATGATATAATGAAGTTCCTCATCGATGAAAAAGGGAAAGCTCGAATAGTCTGTGCACAAGATCCAAATAACCACACAAAAAAGCTAAGTATACTCAAAGAGTCTGTGCCGATCGAAGCGTCGGGATATACAAAACGAGTGGTAGCCACAAACTGCCAAATACCTTCAAAGTTTCGCAGACAGAAGGGATCTTAGCATTTTTTTTTTTTTTGCCGATACTTAGAAAATCTTTTGACCAAAACGCTCTACTGCAGGGACTCTCATGTTAGCAACCAACACCATTCTGACAAGAAACCGAAATACTGAATGGATGGGTTGAGACTTCTTAGCCCATCAGTACTTCCTCAGGAACGTGCCACAGCATCCGCCCCAGTTATGGATGTCTCTTCCGTCAATATTCGAAGAGTTTAATGTAGCACTAAAACAGATGCGCCAATGCTGCAGTAACAAAGGGCTGGGATGACAATTAAAAACGTGTCTCTCTGTCACATATTGCCAGAAACTTTGAGCAAAATACGAGAAATGGATCACGTTGGAGGAGACTGGTGTATGGACGGCAAAGAAATTAAAATCTGGGTGGATGCGAGTGATACAGCCACAGGATTGGCACTGAAAACAAATGGAACGGTCATTGAGGATGCGTGTTGGTTACATCCAACTAACGATGCTTCGACCTGTACTACAGACGCACTTATCAAATGACGAAAATGATTCTAAGGATAGTGAGCAACTAATCTATCTTAATTCAGATCCGCTTGACAGTGATTTCGATGTTAGTAACTTCCCAACTGATTAGGTTTCTATTGAAAGATGACTAGCAGATGAGAGTACGCATGAGAGTGAGGCTCGAGTCATTCTTCTTCGAAAAAATACCCAACACAAACGGATACTATCTCCCTTCCCTATTTGTGATCATGAGATCAGGGGAAATGTAGGAAAACTCGTAGCTTACGTTGCTAGCGTAGGTGTCGTGTTTATTTGCTGAAGGAAAAAATACAAAGAAAAAAATTAAAATGGCGACGTCGCTTTTGTATTTGATGATCACGTGTAAGTAAAGCAAACTCTATGCAAATTAGTTCATGCAAGATGTATAAAAGAAGCGGCAAAAGATACGACCGGCGAATTGAAAAACAGAATGTTATGCGAACGGATGGGTGTATTATCAGGATTATTGAAGCTGACTGAAAAAATTACAAGGGGGACAGAACCTAATTTTAAAACTTTACCGAAATCAATTTTCAAACTAGACTTACGGCGGTGCATACGGTTGGTAAACGTGGAAAGTGATAGATAATTGGTCAAAGAAAAAGGGTGTACATATGGCCACTAACAAGATTAGTCAGGCGTGAAAAGATTCCAGATATGAAGGTGAAAAGGATCAGGGACGTTCATCCAAAGGTGAGGCAGAAGAGTTAGAGTTGCAAAGGCAGTTGCTTATTCTGAAGGTTGCCGGATGATAGACTGATGTGCCTCTCTGGGCAAGTTGACATTTTGAGGGTCTTTGATAAATGATTGTGTTTATGGGACTTATATATTTCGATTTTTTGAGACAAAAATCCTAGTTTGCAAGTTTTTTGTTCGACTTAGGAAAACGATTATCATTTGTAAATCTCCAAAAGTAAACATTTATTCTGTGTTTATAAGTTGGACTTGTGATTTTGGTTTGGAGGGAGAATTTATTTGGTGCAGCGATGATTGAATCGGGTGGCAATTTGGATCGGCACAACGTTCACGATGGAACGATCACGGCCTGTGAAACTAACACACACTGTGAACGTTGATAACAACAGATGTTTCGCTTTTAAAGCATGAACATACATTCTTTTGATGCATATATGCAGTCTGCACCTTTAGCGATCACCGTGCTATTCTGTGACAAAAGTGTGATAAACAAGCCGAAAAACTATTTCGCATAACTAATTTACGAAAATGCTATTTGAAAATTAAGCGTCACTTACAAACGAAAATGTTATTTTTTCACACTTTTTTTATTCCTTGGCTTTGCTGGGTGTGGAGAATCTTACTGGATGCTCAACATTCATTCGCTATCTCAAAAAATCCAACCGAAAGATATTTTTTAGGATTCTAACCGTTCCTTTAAATGTGATTCTCCGGATCTTTCTTGCATCGCATATATTCATCAGGAAACTTTATTCTTTTTTCCTCAGGTTTTCTGATTACTGAAATAATTGAAACTTTCTCGAAATCCTAATATTCTTTTCCTGTCTCATATAATAATTTTTTTTCATTGCATTTTTACCCAAAACAAGGCACAGTGCCCATTTGATGTACGGGGCTACTATCTGGGACGTAATTTGCAGAGATATTACGTAGGGAGTTGAGCAGTAAGATGTCCGTTTTCATTACATTTGAACTTTTTGTGTAAGTACAGCCAGGGAAGCAGTAATCCGGAATAGAATTCCAAAATCTAGGGCCAGAGGTTGAAGCCTAGCTGATAGTGCGGAATCTATTTGATTGGCCACTCGCTTTTGAATCTATTTGATTGGCCACTCGCTTTTGAATCTATTTGATTGGCCACTCGCTTTTGAATCTATTTGATTGGCCACTCGCTTTTGAATCTATTTGATTGGCCACTCGCTTTTGAATCTTGTCTACGAGTGTTGTACTAGTAGTAAATGTAGCAGCTCAAATGTTACTATTTTATAATATAAGTATTTTAATATGATATAATATAAGTATTGTAATATATATATGATATAGTCTAGGGATTGTAATATAATCTAGGTATTGTTATATAATCTAAGTATTGTAATATACTATAATATAATCTAGATATTGTAATATAATCTAGGTATCGTAATATAATCTAACTATTGAAATATAATATAATATAAAATAATCAAGGTATTGTAATATAATCTAGGTATTGTAATATAATCTAGGTATTGTAATATGATATAAGTATTGTAATATAATCTAAGTAATGTAATATAATATAAGTATTGTAATATAATATAATATAATATAATACAATTATTGTAATATAATATAATCTAGGTATTGTAATACAATCTAAGTATTGTAATATAATATAATATAAGTATTGTAATATAATATTATATAATCTAAGTATTGTAATATAATATAATATAAGTATTGTAATATAACACAATATAATATAAGTATTGTAATATAATAGAAGTGTTGTAATATAATCTAAGCATTGTAATATAATATAAGATAATATAAGTATTGTAATATAATCTAAGTATTTTAATATAATCTAAGTATTGTAATATAATATAAGTATTGTAATATAATATAATCTCATCTAAGTATTGTAGTATAATATAATCTAAGTATTGTAATATAATATAATATAATCTAAGTATTGTAATATAATATAATATAATATAAGTATTGTAATATATTATAATATAATCTGAGTATTGTAATATAATCTAAGTATCGTAATATAATTTAAGTATTGTAATATAATATAATATAATATAATATAAGTATTGTAATATAATATAATATAATATAAGTATTGTAATATAATACAAGTATTGTAATATAATATAATCTAAGTATTGTAATATAATATAATATAAACTAGATATTGTAATATAATCTAGGTATTGTAATAAAATCTAAGTATTGTAATATAATCTAAGTATTGTAATATAAAATAATCTACGTATTGTAATATAATCTAGGTATTGTAATATTATCGGTATTGTAATAAAATCTAAGTATTGTAATATTACTAAGTAGTGTAATATAATATAATATAACCAAGGTATTCTAATATAATCTAGGTATCGTAATATAATCTAGGTATTGTAATATAATCTAGGTATTGTAATATAATCTAGGTGTTGTAATATGATTTAAGTATTGTAATATAATCTAAGTATTGTAATATAATATAATATAAATATTGTAATATAATATTATCTAAGTATTGTAATATAATATTATATAATATACGTATTGTAATATAACATAATATAATATAAGTATTGTAATATAATATACTAGCATGGGTGCCCGGCGTTGCCCGGGTGTTTGGAGGTGTATGCTGAGCAAAAAAAAAGGGGGTAATTTTTTAAACTTTGACCCCTATTATGACCCCTGAAAATTTTTTGTTTTGGGCTCAAATCAAGTTATTAAGTTAGATCCATGTCCACGGAAGCTATATCTAAAATTTCAAGTGTGTAGACCCAAAATTGTCGGAGAAGTTTGGTAGAGTTCTCAAAGCTTAAATCGTTGAACTTTGACCCCTTAATCGCCAAATTTCTGGCTAAAAACCGATCACATAGATTTTTCCTAATCTCAGTACCCTGTATATCAAATTTCGAGTCTGTAGACTAAAAATTGACAGAGTTATTTCGTAGGGAAATGTACACAGACACACACACACACACACACACACTTTCACTTTTATAGATATATAGATTTAAAATTTGAGTCTGACAGAATGACAAAATTATATTGCAAACCGATATATTAAACAAACGAACTTCAAAGAGACAAATGAACACATAAGTAAAAACAATTTGTATTAGAAAACATTTATTATTCCACGTCTTTTTTTACAGACCTGACGACTGAGGTTCGCTCTTAATAAAAATTGTTTTTTATAGTCTTAATTTTGACTTCCTTTTTCATAAAAAGCTAAAAAAAAATCAAGAAAGAAAAGAAATTAAATTTTATTTTTTCATTAATTTCTTTCTGTGCAAAGCAATTCTTTCAAACTTACTCTGTTTCCAAAATGTTTTTATTTTATTCCCCTCCCCCTTCATTCATTTTCCTCCGCATCCTGGCAAGTATTAAAATAAACCATTTATAATATTTATTTATGGATTTATTTACTTATCATTTCTTTTGTATCGGTAAATGAATTCCATTTAAAAAAAAACTGTAAAAGTCACGTTAAAGGTGACTAAGTTGGAAAGTAAGTAAAAATTTACCCTTTTTACTTTTATACGATTTCTGATCACTTTGAAAAAGGTGTGTGTGTGTTTTAAAAATGTTTTTTAACTGCTATAATCTCATTTATATATATATATATATATATATATATATATATATATATATATATATATATATATATATATATATATATATAACAACGTGAGTATTCATATCGTGGGTTTGTATTACTGTACACATAGATTCGAAAAAATAGTCAAAAACAAATATATAAATAAATGTTATCAAAGGCAAGATAAGTTACTTTTCTACCTAACTGGATATATTTTTGTGTTTTTATTCAATGTAATATATTTATTCAGCTCGAAAAACATACAGTGTTTACCGATGTGTTGGAAAATTCAAGATGGCGTCTCACACCCTCTTTAACACCGTAAGTTTGGGAAAAGGTGTTATAAATAAAAAAACTATACAAAATACTATTAAAAACCCGCCGAATATATGTCAACTTATGTCACGGTAACATATATTGAGCGAGTTTTTAACAGTATTTTAACAGGGCACATCGTAAAAACTGACCCATTAATTTTCCTGAAGTAAAAACTATATAGTTTTTAAACTTTTAAAACTGTACATTATAAAAAGAAAACTGTTCGAGTGATTTTTTTTTTTTTACATGGGTGTCACCACTTATCAAGGCCCAGAGGCCACTCAAGGATAAGGGTTAATAGGTATACATTAGTCATTGTGATTTTAGCATAGTAAACAGTGGGAATTTTGTAACTTGGATTACTTGAAAAAGAAAACTGTTCGAATGATTGAAAATGAAAACAAAATAACAATGTAAATATATTGATAAGAAAAAAAACAAAAACAAACGAAGTTTCCGTTTCAGGAACCAGAGTTTAATTTTATGTCGTAATCATTCAACTCGTTAGCGGTTTTATTCAGCGATTAGGGATAACCATACGACATATCTAAATACCAAAGCGATTTTTTTTACATTTTTTTTTTATTAAAACTAAACCTGTTTAGTTTTAATGAACCAATTTTTTTTAAAGCCAACACTTTAGTTATTTTGAGAGCGTGCAACTGCACCCGAAAGGTTGATTAGGAAACTCCAAATCCTTTTAGGACTCGAAAAAAAAAGGGGGCTTTTTATCGGCTTAAATGATAAACTAATGTTAAATATTAGTATTTAATATAATGAGATATCAATCTACACAATTTGCCATCGATTCTGAAATAAAATGAAATCCTGACATTGTGATCATTTTTGCAGGTGTTATGTGCCAAATATTGAAATAAGAATGTTTAAATTCAATTATTGTAATTTAAGTCTTTAATTTTAAAGTCGATTTTATTTATAAAATATCTTTTTAGAAATCAATCTCAAAAACAATCTGAACAATAAATCTCTTTTGTTATGGCTAAGTTTTTGTCAAGGGTAGAAATTATAATAGACAAGTATTCATCCATGATGACATTTTACCGATTTCCTGGTTTACAGGTATTCTTGCTAAATTTCTTCGAAAGAATTGACATAAACAATACTTCAACTAAATACGTATATTTCATGCAATAATGACTTTTGTTTCTTCTGACTTTTCCTAAACTAAACATAAAACATCGGTTAGGGTTAGTTTAACATTCTGTAAAAGTACCTTCCGTTTTTTTTTTCTTTTTTTTTTTGTACTTCTGCAGAGAAGGTAAAAAACCGATAAAAACTGGATATATTTTTCGCGTTTTTATTCAATTTAACATGTTTATTCAGCTCGAAAAGAATACAGTGTTTACCGATGTGTTGGAAAATTCAAGATGGCGTCTCACACATTCTTTAACACCGTAAGTTTGGGAAAAGGTGTTATAAATAAAAAACTATACAAAATACTATTAAAAACCCGCCGAATATATGTCAACCTATGTCACGGTAACATATATTGAGCGAGTTTTTAACAGTATTTTAACCGGTTTTTTATTTATTACACCTTTTTCCAAACTTACCGTGTTAAAGAGAGAATCGGCCGCCATCTTGAATTTTCCAATACATCGGTAAACACTGTATGCTTTTCGAGCTGAATAAACATGTTAAATTGAATAAAAACACGAAAAATATATCCAGTTTGGTAGAAAAGTAATTTATCTTGCCTTTGATAACATTTATTTGTTATATATTTGTTTTTTTGGCAACTTATTCGAATCTATGTGTACAGTAATACAAACCCGAAATGAATTTAAGACCACGAGTGAAATGAGAAAATGAAGAAAATCACATTTACTGTGTGTCTTAGTCAGCGGGTTTGGTTGCCATAACAACGTGACGGTAGTGAACGTGTGTGTGTGCGTGTGTGCGCGTTTCGTGTAGTTTAGTTTCGTATAATAGTTTCGTATTTTTTTAATTTGTAAATAACAAGTTATTAAAAAATTAAACCCTTCCAAGATGGACAATAAATAAAGCCATAATATTTTATGGTAAAGTTAAGAGCGTATTGGATTAACCAATCAGAAATCGTCTGTGGCACACACATCTCTGTTTTTATAGATATATATATATATAGGTCGAGGTAATTAGTTAAAGAGATTTAATATAATGTGATATATAGATAGATAGATTAAATGTTAAATAGATTTTGTAAATAGTACAGTTGAAATGATTAGAATATGTCCAATATGTAATAAGGTCGAGGTAATTAGTTAAAGAGATTTAATATAATGTGATATGCAAATGAGCATAAGTCATTCGATATGGGGGTGGTTTGTAGAATAGTATATAAAGAAATTAGGCAAATATTCTTATGTCTCCTATAACAGAAACATCCTAAAATGGGTTCTAATGTTTCTCTACCAGGAGAGATCTACTCTCTTACCTCCTTTATATTTCGTTGATGATGGAGAGCTGTACACACAGACAGAAACACACGAACCCTATTACTTTATAAAAATATAGAAGTGTTGTAATATAATCTAAGTATTGTAATATAATATAATATAATGTAAGTATTGTAATATAATATAAGTATTGTAATATAATATAATATAATATAATCTAAGTATTGTAATATAATATAATCTAGGTATTGTAATATAATCTAAGCATTGTAACATAATCTAAGTGTTGTAATATAATATAATATAAGTATTTTAATATAATATTATACAATCTAAGTATTGTAATATAATATAATATAAGTATTGTAATATAACATAATATAAATAATGTAATATAAGTGTTGTAATATAATCTAAGTATAGTAATATAATATAAGATAATATAATATAAGTATTGTAATATAATATAATATAATATAATCTAAGTATTGTAATATAATATAATCTAGGTATTGTAATATAATCTAAGCATTGTAACATAATCTAAGTGTTGTAATATAATATAATATAAGTATTTTAATATAATATTATACAATCTAAGTATTGTAATATAATATAATATAAGTATTGTAATATAACATAATATAAATAATGTAATATAAGTGTTGTAATATAATCTAAGTATAGTAATATAATATAAGATAATATAATATAAGTATTGTAATATAATCTAAGTATTGTGATATAATATAATCTAAGCATTGTAATATAATATAATCTAATCTAAGTATTGTAATGTAATATAATCTAAGTATTGTAATATAAGTATTGTAATATAATATAAAATAATCTAAGTATTGTAATATAATATAATCTAAGTATTGTAATATAGTAAAATATAATCTGAGTATTGTAATATAATATAAGTATTGTAATATAAGTATTGTAATATAGTATAAGTATTGTAATATAAGTATTGTAATATAATAGATTTGTTTATTTCTCACGTTTCTTTTTTTTTACTTACCTTCACTCAAAACAAAGCATATTGTCACTTGGACGTAAGGGGCTACTAATTGAAATCAGGCCAAATAAGGAGTAAAATTTGGTTTATGCTACATTTGAACTTCTGCATATGAGTACAATTAGGGAAACAGGTAGCAGGAAGGGAATTCCAAAGTCCATCGGTTCTGAGGAAGAAACTATTAGAATAGAAAGCTTTCTGGCATTTAGGGACCTCAGCAGTAAAGGGGTGTGATTTCGTTGCTAAACGGGATTGTCGAAGATATGCACGTCAAGGGGGTACAAGTGCAACGAGTTCATTAGAACACATTCCATTAACATACTTGTAAAACAGGCACAAGAATGCAACATTGCAGCGATGGGACAGGCGTCGGAGTCTAGTTGACAAAGTGGGACCCATTAGATTGGAGAACCTTTTTTCTCCTGTACATTTCATTGTTCTTATATCGCATTTTCATTTTTTTTATTTTGTAGATGGTTGAGTGGAGATATACACTTCATTGTGCTGCATTGTGTGATAGCCGTTCCCTGTCAGAAAAATATAATCATCTCCTGTAAAGGCAAAAACAAAAACAACAATTTTTCTCTACAAAACAAACAAACATCATAAATAGTTGCAGATATAAAGAACTTAAAGATAAAAGTTTTGTTAAAATAACTGAACATGAAACGGTTGATATGCTATAATACAAAACATCCAATGCATAAATATTTGAAGATATAAACGATTTGAAGAATAAACTATTTTTTTTTCCAAAAATGAGCGGATTCAGCATTGAATAACCTGAAAAGAGTAAAAATATATAATAAAACAAAACAACCAAACCAAACACCTAGCAGAACCTTACGGCTGTTTGTTCAACTAATTCACACTTTCCATTTTCGTGTAGCAGAACGCGTAATTCTTCTCTACATATTTAGCGATAAAAATGCCATGCCAAATTTGAGCGAAAACAACGTGTTAAAACGTTCACAGAAACAAGAAGACGCATCGAACAAACACACACAAAAAAGTTCGGATATTAAATAAGCCACACAAAAGATCGATGTGCCGTTTGACGAACAGCTCCAACGAAAAGCAGCTTGTAAGCATTTTAGCTTAATAGATCGTCACCTGGAAAGATGCTTAATAGTCGGATCTGTAAAAATGCTCCAAGAGATCGGAAGAATTCCTGCTGGAAGGTGAATCAGTAGATTGAGAGCGATTCTTTCCAAACGTTAGTCGACTTTTCTCTGCGAGCGGCTTTCAATTCGTCGTAAGAGTAAAAAGGAAAGCAATATTGATTGTCTTCCATGAACGAAGCGTCCCACCGACACCGACACCGGCGCCATGGTAACGACTACTGTTGCTGTTGCTGTTGCTGTTGCTGCTGCTGCTGTTATTTGGTGATATTTTGCAGAATTTAGAAATATTCCACCCTCCCCTCTCTATCACTCACCTTGTGTAGTGTTTATGGGCGTCTTGCCAACAATACCTGCGCCAGGATTCCGAAAAAAAAAATGTCGGTCCATCTTGCAGATCGAAACGTTGAGTGCGTATTGTTTAGATGAAAGAGAAACGAGGTGCGAATAGACGAGAAAACACGAGCGCTTAAAAAAGAACAAAGAAAAAAAACTAGAAAAAAAAAGGTAAAAAGAAGAAAAAAGGAGGAAAGGAAGAACGAAAGAGAGAAAAACGGAAAAAAGAAAGAAGTGAAAATAAAGGATATAATAAAAATGAAAGTATAAAATAATATTCGGCAACGAATAAACGACATTGAGTATGGATATCTTTTGTCATCTAGTTCCACAGACATCCCCTTCGAGAACAAACGAATTAGATGTGCGCATGCGTACGTGTAAGTTTGTGGAGGGGGAGAGTATGTTATTCTGTGTGTAAGAGAGAGAAAAGGAGAGAGAGAGAGAGAGAGAGAGAAGAAGGATATAGAATGAGAGAGCCTGTGTTTAAATAGAATAGAAAGTAAATTTAAAGTTAGAAGACAATTAAATATGCAGATGTCAGTCTGTCTGTGTTTGAAAGGCTGTGTGTGTGTGAGAAAAAGTGTGTGTGTGTGTGTGTTGCAAGAGTGTGCGTGTGTGTGAGAGAGAGTGTGTAAGAAAAATAGATAGTGTGTGTATGTGTGTGTGTGAGTGTGTGTGTGTGTGTGCGAGAGAGCGTGTGTGTGAGAGACAGAGAGTAAGAAAAGATAGATAGATAGAAAGCGTGTGTGTGAGAGAGTGTATGCTAAAAGAGAGAGAGAGAGAGAGGGGGTGTGTGTGCGTGTGGGAAAGAGTGTATGAGAAAGAGTGTATGTGAGAGAGAAAGTGAGAGATATATAAGGAGAGTGAGTTGTGTGTTCAAATAGAATGAAAAGTAAATTAAAAGTCCAAGAAGGAGTGGATAAGGAGAGGAGAAGGAGGAGGAGGAGGAGAGAAGATGACATAATCATACGTAAAGGTTCTCCCATAAGCCATTTTTCTGTATAGCTATTTATCCACCGTGCGACGTATATTGGTCTGATGACGTCTATTTCTTTTGAACGTAAACAACTTCACTCGCGAGGTTTTGATTAACCCATGACACATGGTTTCAGGCATTTGATAAACTGCTTGGCGCACTTTATCATACGAAAAAGTAAAGCCTCCTATTTTTTAAACTCAAAACGTTCAAGAGCTACGAAGACGGGAAGTTTTGTGCCCCAGAATTTATTTTTCTATATAGTCCTCCACCATTATAAATAGACTTTTGCCAGGAATTCAGTGACACATCTCTGCTCCCGATCCACGTCTGTGACATGAGGTTTTGTTCTAAGAGTCTCTTACCGTCATTATCTGCAAGAGAGAGACGAAACTTTCAGGTAATGAATGCATGATTGCATCAGTCCAGTCGTCATAATAATGCAATTGGCAACCTCCTCTGATCCATTCGAACGAAATAAAAATAGAAGCATTACTTTTGGAACGCTCTACTCTCTCTCTTTCCCTCTCTCTCTTTCTCTCTCTCCCCCTCTCTCTCTCTCTCACACACACACACACACACACACACACACACACATATATATATATATATATATATATATATATATATATATATATATATATATATATATATAATTGTATATACCCGGCGTTGCCCGAGTGTGTTTTTACGTTCATTAGTTCAAATATTTTAGACAATCCCTTAGTAAAAAATAGTAAAAATGTTATTGGTGCTAGTTAGAAAACTGCAGTATTGTTACTGTTGTTGATCATATTGAAAGTAAAGTGGGTTCCGACATTACTTATTTGTAATTAACCCATGTTTTGTTTAAAAAAATAGCTTTTTTCATCCGTAGTCACTATCATCATTATCAGCCAATATGTACGAAGCACCTTTAGTCGTAAAACATTGCACAAGAAATGTATTTTCTATGGAAGCACGTGTTAATTAAGAAAAAAGAAATAAAAGCCAGTAGTTGCAGCACGAGATAGGCGATAATTACTGTGAAATGTGTTCCTGCATTACTCCCGAACAACCTATTTGCAAATAAGCCATGTGTTAAAAAAGAAATAATCTGTAGGCGATATTTCGATTGCAATGCGTTTCAGTCTTACTTCCAAACAACCTATTTTTAATTAAACCATATGTTAGTAAAAGAAATAATGTTAGCCAGTTTCATCAAGCGATAACCGATATTTATAATGAGATATTTTCTTCTTTTTTCTTCTTTTTTTTAAAATCAAACCGTGTGTTAATAAAAAATAAAATAAAATCAAGTTGCACCAGTCGCCGCCGATATTTGTAGTGCAAATTGGTTTCTGCATCACTCCCAAGCAATGTGTTTTTAAAACAAACGTGTTACGTTTATGAATTTTTGAGATGAGGATTAGATATTCGCATTATCTAGATTTATCGGACTACTGTTCTCATCTTGAGCATCATTTTCATAAAGGACCCGTGGCGCAGTGGTTATAGTACTTGGAAAAATCAATTGTAAAAATGATATTCTCCTGGAGGTTGAAGGTTCAATTTTCAATATGGACGACCGAAAAATACAATTGCCAACTACTTAGGATCTCTATCCAGTCATGGCTGACAGAACGAGAACATGATATTCCGGTAGTAAATAAAGGTTCCGTTCGAAATTCTGTCTATATTCCTTAATTCGACAGAAACATTCCAGAGTTGGACCAGATACATCTGAAGAAGTTCAAAACATGAGAATAAGACTCAAGATGAGAACAGTAGTCCGTTGAATCCAAATAATACGAAAACATGTGTTGGTTAAAAAAAAAAGAGAAAAGAAATTAAACCGCGTCAACGTCATCAGTGTTTTAAACAGCATTTTCTTTACAAAATATGCTTAATTAAAACAACGTTTGATGATTCATTATAAAATAAATCATGTTTTAATAAATAATAAATAGAAAAGGGCACCTTCGATTTCTTTTCAGTAAGTCCTTGCTTTTCTCATATTTTCTACTTTAGTCCTCACATTCCATGAGTGATGGTAATGACAAAGCGGAGTTAATTGTGTCTGTTGTTTTGAGTGTAACGTGAATATGCTTAATCTTCTCATAATATTATTCATCATTCAAATGTCAGTTTGTCTATAAATTTACCTTTATCCTGGAATGGTTTAGGGCCTTGATAAACTGTGATCATTTAATAAAAATATTGTTTATTTATTGAAGATGCATAATTTCTATAATTGGAAAATACGTATTACATTTATTGTAAATGAAATTTTGTCGCTATTTAAACTCTGTTTGTCGGGAAGCATTTGTCCGCCGCTTTACAAAGTGAAATAATGCGCAATTTGAATTACTACATGATCGATATTATAACATTGTTTCTTGCTGAGTCTTTCTATTACTTAAGCGCGTTGGTGTCAATTAGGTGTTGTAAATGAAGAAGAAGGAAAAAATTCCATATCTATTTCTCACCAACTCCACTAATAACCGCAAACTGTAATTCACGACACAAACTCTTACCATCTACGCTCTCTATCGGCTGTGAAAAACGCGACTGCCTGTTCTTTCCAATTCGTTCTTCTAATAACTACTATTTATCTCGTATGCAAATTGCTGTCACATGTATATAAAGAACTAATGTACACAATTAAGGTTTTATTCTCTCCTTTTGCTTCCTCGGTCCAGTCACCTGACAGGCTACACGAGTCGCGGCCGCTTCTATTAAAATTCCATTTTTGTTTTGCATTCACAAGAATAATAAAACCAAAATACTTTTGCGATAGTGTCCATAGTCTAGAATGGAAGTTATCATTGTTATTTATCACATTTGCACATTTGTTACTTTAAACTAAGCTTAAAATTTTTTAGTAGTTGTTTTCTATTTCTAAGAAATTGCATACCTGAAAGTACGGCGTGCGTCATGAGAAAGAAATCAAGTCCAGCAGTGGAAATAGTTTGGACTTACTTATCGCCACCGTAAAAAGAAATCGTCTCTGGCGTGCAAAGCCCGAACGTGAGAACTAGGTATTTTATCTCCCTTCCACTGCGCGAAAATGTGGCACAAGGAGTTGTAGGCTAGCACACATGAAATAATGTATTCCGGTCCGCAAAAACCATCTGAGTAGTCCCGTCGGTATTTCCTGTGAAAATACCTCAAAGAGAAAACGTAAAGATTGGAAGTTTGGACCTCCCAGAAATACACTGGACAATACCTCATCCCGACAGAGCAGGGTCAGAAGAAACCACACTAGCCCAGTCTTTATCGGACTGATTGTTGAGGACGTATCATCGACTTGATATGAAAAAAAAAAAACTGATCAGAAGGCTGACGTATGCCGGAACAAAATTTTTATGTGCATCGACTACGTGTGACAGGCGTGAAATTGCGCCCATAAAAGACGAACATCATAGAAGTTGTCACATGTGTTTTAGCACACGAATAACTAGGCTTATTGGGCGATAGAGATCAATAGTAACAACGGTGTCGCCGAAAAAAAGAGTATACCACGTGACTACGATTCACTGCCGAACTTATTGTTCCCGAGATTAGTATTGAAAACGGAGTTATTCGAGAATATTCCATTACGCAATAAAGATCTGGCAACAAAGTTGTTACATTAACACGATATCAGATGAGAAGAGTATACTACGCAACGAAGACCCAGTGGAGAACATCTTGTTTGCATCTACAAAAAAGCTTTCCTTCGTTTTATTTTTGTAAATTCATTCAGAAAGATCATTTATAATCCATTTATTTGATCAGGACGGATGTGACTCTCTTTCTCCAGATTTCCCTGTCTTCCATCAGCTGCCTCACATCTTGAAATCACAGTTGGCTTCATGTGCAATTTACTGGATGTTCGTTCGCCCGTGGCGTGGATTCCACAATACATTTCTCACCAGCTCTTGCTTGCTCCTCTGTCAATGACCGGCAAATTGTAGACGCCGCTCCCTGATGGTAATAGATATTGCAGGTAGGTTGCTATAAAGTTGCTGTTTCGTGGGATTATCTTGTCAAAATATATTTAACACCGTTCGTAGCATATGCGTGTACGTGCCGTTTATCTGTCTTTCCAATCTTTTGGTGAGTGTCCAGATTGTAGCACCGTAAACAAAGACCCCACAACTTCTATGAAGAACTGCCGTTTAGATTTGTAAGTTAGCTTTGAAGTCCATACTGACCGCAGTTTATCCAATATGACCCATGCTTTTGAGATGCGAATTTCGATATCTCCCTCCGTAGAACCTATGTTGCTGCCCGGGTACGTAAACTCAATGACTTCTTTCAGTGTTGTTCCATCAAGAGCTTTGAAAGTCACACATTGAAAGTCATAAACTCTGTCTTATTCGCATTAACGTAAATACTAATGCAATTTGCAGACTTTTCTAGCTCACGTAGCAGCGTTTGCGCATCAATAATGTTATTCACGGACAGAACAATATCGTCTGCGCAATGTGCACCAGTTATATGTGCTGATGGATGGCGTTTGCTTCTGGATTCATTTAAGGTGAACCCAAGTGTGCTGTACATATCGCAGAGGTGCGAAGTACACAGCCAAGACAGATAATGAACAGAAAAAAGATTAGAGTGTCTCCTTGCAGAACCCTGACGCGAATGTCAAAGAATTCAGTGTCACCATCTGACGATCTAACAATTGCTCGGGTGTGTTTATACAGCATCATGATAGCGTTAATGACTTCGTTTGGAATGCCATATGCCTTTAAGATGTTGGCCATTTTTCCTCTATGTACTGCGTCGCTTTGGAAAAATCTACAAAGAGCATGGCTGTCTCAAGGTTTTTGGCTTTGACTATTTCGATTCGTCTCATGACAGTAAGAATTTGACAGGTATTAGACTGACTTTTCTTAAATCCATTCTAGGACTTCCTGAGCACTTTTTCGATTTTTGGTTGGATATGGTTGAGAAGCATGGCGGTGTAGAATTTCGTTGCAATTGAAGTGAGTGTAATTCCTCTGTCGTTGCTTGATATGCTCATGTCATCTTTCTTTTGTTTATAATAGAAACCTATAAATGTCATTGTTTCTATTATGCTTTTGGTTTAGATAATATAGAACTCGATTCTAAGTGTTGTTAATGTAAGCTAACTTATATTAAGTTAGTAGGTTTGTAAGTATCATTTTTGTTACTAAAATATATTTTAAGAGGTACTAGCTTTTGTGAGTGCAGTGTTGTAAGTAAATGAAGACGTAAAACAAAACCTTTTTTCAAGACTTTATTGGACAAAATTCACATCTACTAAAGCGAGAGAGAAAGAACTCAGTTTTTAAAGAAAAAGGAACTTGTGCAAAATCACGTGGCAAGAAACTGAATTTGCATATCCTTTTTTTAAAACAATTTAAATGTAAATATTTTAAACAGTAAGAACAAAACAATTTAAATGTAAATATAAAAATCTCCCCCACTTGTAAAAGAGATTGTAAATAGTTTTTTTTCATTTTATAAATCCAGTCGCTGGACTGATCTGCGAATTCTGTTAGATCGGCGTGGAGGTATTTCGCTATTCGAAGGATCGGTGGTCCTCTGGGAAGGTTGGTTCTCAGGGTTCTGATTATTATAGTCAAATTCATTTTCTGTATTAGGTGTAGTACTAGCAGGACTTGTTTCGGTCAACTGAGTCGGGTTTCCGTTTGCAATATCGGGTTGAATACTTTAAGCAGGATTTTGAGGTCTATCAGAGCGTGGAATGCTCTACTGAATCTTCCCGCCATCATTATGTCGTATTCTTGCATGTGTAGGGTTAGCTTCGAGGACTTCTACTACCTCGACAATCGGGTCATATTTGCTCTTGTTGCCAATCCGTTTTAATAATAACTCGCCAGGGGCGCAGAGCCAAACAGGTAAAGCAGTAATAATAGAAGAGCACCTTTCAAAGTTAAACATGCGTTCGTGGGGAGTTGCATTTGTGCACAGCAGGGAGCGAATAGCATTTAAAACATCCTGTAAGACATCCTGCTAAGCGCTAAGGGGTAATCGTCTAGATTCCAGAGCTAATAACAGGGTGTTCCAAATAATGCTGTTGTAGCGCTCGCATTGACTGTTGCCTCTTGGGTTGTATGCAGCAGTGTTGCTGGATCCAATTCCAAGTCGTGTCAAAAAATTATTGAATTCTTCCGACATAAACGAAGTTCCTCGATTGGAATGGATAAATGAGAAGAGTCCGAATATGGAGAAAATATTTGTCAGGCACGGGATTGCGGTTTGCGAAGAACAATCACGGCAAGGGAAAGCAAAAGGAAATCGACTGTATTCATCGACGACAGAAAATATGTAACGATATCTCGTCGAAGATACCGGGACAGGTCCTCTGTAGTCTATGAAGGGGCGCTGAAAAGGAGCAGTAGAACGGATCAGTATATTATAAGTAGAATCGAAGAATTGAGGTTTTATTTTGGCACAAGTCGTACATTCAGATGTCACACGCCGGACTTCATCAATCGAATATGGCATATTTTCTGACCTTACAAAATGCCAAAAGCACTGTACTCCAGGATGTCTTAACGAATTGTGTAGTAACTTTAGTTCCTCCAACGAAGAAGTAGCAGAACCACATACTCTCGATAATGCATCGGCAGCAATGTTTTCACTTCCGGGACGGTGTTTTATGTCGTATGACAACGGGAGAAGTTCCATTTTCCATCGTATAATTTTATCATTTTTAATTTTTCCTCGATTAGCAGGTTTAAGTATAAAAGATATGGCTTGCTGCTCTATTACAATAGTAAAGTGCTTTCCAACAAGGTGATCCCTCTATTTTTTGACGCACTCGACTATGGCATAAGCCTCTTTCTTGACTACGTGAAGTCGTATTTCAGATGGGTTTAGCGATCGAGAAAAGAACGCTACAGGCCTCTCAGCCTGTAAGAGAGTTCTTCCGATAGCCTTTTCTGAGGCATCGGTTTCAATAGTAAATGGTAAGTCATCATCGATAAGTTTTATGGACTATTCGGCAACGTCCTTCTTAAGTTTTTCAAAGGAATTGATAACTATAGGAGGCATGGGAAATTTTCTATTTTCGACCAATGGACGAATTTTGTATGAATACTTAGGTGTCCATTTCGCGTATTACGAAAACATACCAAGACACCTCTTTAACGAATCTGAATCGGAAAAGGATCCATTTGTAAAAGAGGTTTCAAACGTTTAGGATCTGGTTGCATAGCCCCGTTACAAATTTGGTACCAAAGCAAATTGATGATACCGCAAATAGTAATATCATCTATATATGAAAAGATCCAGATAATTTGTTGTCGGAAATGAAAGAATTAATGAACCGCTGAAAAGCAGAAACCCCATTAGTTAAACCCATGGGTATTCGTTTGAATTGATACAAACAATTTCCAGCTTGAAAGGCCATGTAGGGCCGATCTTCGGGACAAATTTTGATCTAGTAGTATGCTTTGGATAAGTCAATTGTACTAAGTATACGATATTGGGTTATTTGGTTCACAAGATCTTCAGTCCGAGGCAAAGAGGATGCATCAAGTAAGGTGAAACAATTAATGGTTTGGGAGAAATTAACTACTAATCGTTTCTTTTTATTAGGTGACGAAGTCACAACAATCTGAGCACGCCATGGTGAATAACTTGTTTCAATTACATCATCATCAAGCAGTTGTAGAATTTCCTTTTCAATAAATCGAACATCATCCACACGGTAATTTCGGGATTTAGTAGCAATAGGTTTGCAATTAGGGGTTAAGTTTCAAAACAATTTCACAGGGGCACAGCTAATCTTGGTTAGGCGCAGATTTTTAGAATAACCTGAGGTCCACCAAAAGAAATAGTGATACCCTGATGTAGTTTTAAAAAAGGCATCAGGAATCAGGAATCAGGAAGCACTGTAAAGTCAATTTCATTATACTCGCAACCATTGAAGGAAATGTTCACCGTGCAATATTCCGATAGTTTGAGGGAAACGGCGGATAATGCCATGAAAATTACGGAATTACGTTTAGAAGTAGACAGCTTCATTGTTTTAACAATACGAGCACTGATAAAGTTATAAAGGTGTCTATGATGGCAGTTACTTTTTTTCCTTTTAATTCAACAATTTTAGTAATGGGAGGACACCTATCACCAACTTTATCATGGGTTACCATAATGGCAGAAGTAGAACGTGAAGGTGTCGGCAAACTTTGGAGAAATGATCGAGTTTACCACAGTTTCGACATACCTTATCGCTGACAGGACAATGACGGCGATCATCCTTAAAGTGACGTCTCCCTCCACAGTTGTAACACTTGCCATGAGCTCCTGCAAAAAATTGTACAGAGTCACACACAATTCGAGAACCAATAGAATTAGAAAATTTAGTTATAGTGGCCTCCTCAGCAGGATCAGTAGACACATTGTTAGTTCTAATAGAAGTAGTAGTAGTAGCAGCGGCTGCTCCAATCGGGGAAGCATATGATTCAGCACGAAAGTGAGCTTGTTCTAAAGCCCTAGAAAATTGAGTAGCCTCTTTGAGAGTTAGCGTATCAGTTTCAAGTATTCTACCACGTATTACTGAGGACCGGAGATAACGTATAACCGCATCACGGACAGATTCATCCCGGTAAGTAGTAGCAGTAACGTCTTTAAAGTAACATTCAGCGGCAAGTCGATTCAAGACCTGAAGATATTGGTCGACAAACTCGTTTTCTTGTTGCAGACGCGTGGAAAGCAGATGTCTAGCATGGATAATGCTTGGAGACTTGTCGTAAACACCTTTCAGTAATTCGACAGCCTGTTCAAATCCTGAACAACCCCCGATAACGTCAGCAATGGTGGGACCGATGTTTAAATAAAGAATTTCGAGTTTATCAGTGTTTAACGAAGCAACAGTTGATAAATAGTAATTAAAGTTACGATACTACAATCTCCAAAGCTTAAGGGTCTGCCGAGGATACGTCAAATGATTTTCTCCATGAGAGAAACAAAATTTTGTTCAATAAATAGTGTTGTAAGTAAATGAAGACGTAAACAAAACCTCTTTTCAAGACTTTATTGAACAAAATTCACAGCAACTAAAACCAGAGAGAAAGAACTCAGTCTTTTAAAGAAAAAGGAACTCGTGCAAAATCACGTGACAAGAAACTGAATTTGCATATCGATTTTTTTTTAAATAGTAAGAACAAAACAATTTAAATGTAAATATTTTAAACAGTAAGAATAAAACAATTTAAATGAAAATATACTCGTGAGAAAAATGGCAACGTAAGAACTTAGCAAAAAGAACAAGCCACATCAGTAAAATAATAAATAATTAACCTTTATTGCATTGCAATCAGGCTTATTGAATACTTATATATACTTATTTACTAGAATTATTTCAAACAAACTGCCATCCATTTTGATTTATTTATTTAGAAATAAACTAGGGTATTACCCGGCCTGCTAAGGGGACAGATCAGAGAAATTGGAGTATTGCTGGTACATTGCATCCACTGTATGGGGGCTACACTGATCAGTAAGGTGTCACTTTAACCGATATTTACTAAAATAATTTTAGGATTACAAAAAAAAATGTTGGAATTATCAAAGAGACAGATCAAACTAAGCATAAAAAATAAAAACAATGTACTTTTGCACTGCAAAAACACGTAAATTTCAAGTATTATAAACTTCTTTGCAAAATGAAAAAAAAATTAAGAAATTTACGTGCGGAGTTTGAACCTACGGACCACGTTATGTAAAAAAACAAAACAAAATACAAAAAGAAAAAACAAAAATAAAAAACACAGACCCGCTATCAACTTACCCGCAATAGAATTTTCACGGCCCGTTGTTCTATCATTTTTGCTAAGCGACGTCATGGGAAAAATGGCTTCACGGATGATAGATGAATTAAAATAACGGATAGATTATCCGTAATTATCGGCGTATTCTGAGACAAAACTTAACTAAGATCACTCCCACATCTATACACTAAAGTTTTGTAAATTTGAAAGAAAATATGTTCAGCCGTTTCGAAGTCTATAAGAAACGAACTCATACACAGAGACAAAGTTGCATTTATATAATTGTAGATAGAGACAGAAATAAATTAAAACAGATGGTAGTTTGCTTGAAGTAATTTTAATAAATAAGTATATACGCATTTAATAATGCTGTTTGCAATGCAGCAGATGGCGATGAAATAGGAGGCGAAAAAAAAAACAAACCATTAAAGTGAGAACAATAAAACTTATCTTTTTAGCAAAAGTTTTTACTAAATGATATTAAATGCAAACAATGAAATATCACAATAATAATTGCACAAACGCACAGTAGTAATGCGAAAGGTAAACTAAGCATGAATTAAAAAAAGCACGAATTAGAAGGTACACATATGTGAACAAAAATAAAAAGACACAGATAAAAATTTAATTTTTAAGTTAAAGAGCCGCAAAGACGGAAGTCATACCATTAAAAAGAGCGACCTTTTGTGTTCAGGATTTTTTTTTTGTATAGTCACCATTCTCAATGTATTTTTGCCAGGAATTCAATGACACGTCCATGCAGGGGTTGCTTTCTTAAAGTCTCAAACTATCAGTATCTGCAACAGAAATATGAAACTTAAAGACTAAGAATGCAGAAGTTCAGTCGGCATAACGATGTAATAAGCAATCACATTTGATCTTTTCGTGCGAAATAAAAATAGATCGAACTACTTTTGAAACGCCTATCGTAACATTACATATTAGAAAGCGAAAGCGATATATATATATATATATATATATATATATATATATATATATATATATATATATATATATATATATATACTAGAAAAAGTACAAGACGTTGACTGGGTTCAAAATCAGCCTACAGAAAATGAAAATGGACTTTGATTTATGAAAGTATGATAGATTATGAAAAGGAAGAGTTGCAAAGAGATAGCTTCGAATTTGGGGGGAATCAAAACCAAAGCAAAATATGATGAAAGTAAAAATAGAATAAATAACCCCCATAATTTATTATATCATACCTGTTCACACTGAAACACTTGTCACAATATTGTCTGGATCTATATTAAAAAACATTGTTAAACTTTGTGACATATTTCCATTCTATAGAGGTCAGGTGCGAACGAACACCCCATAATTTTATTATACCATATTTCTTCAAACTGAAACATAGTTATCAATGTATACTTACGCAGATAGATATGAAAAGTCTTTATTAAAGTTGGTGCTTATTTCCATTCTATTGAGGCCAGGCGCGAACGCAGACCCCACAATTTTATTATACCTTCCCTAATAAAGTTAAAACATACTTATTAAAGTATTATTATGTACATCTAGATCAAAAACACTTGTAAACGTTTATTTTTACTTTTTAAATTTTTTATTTTCATACTTTGTGGACCAGGCGCGTACGAAGACCCCCACAATTTTAATGAATCATCATTATGCCAGATGTCCATCTATGAATTCTGACGATGCTAGTTGGATATTTCCTCTCTTTGAGGATCTTCCTCTAGCTGAAACAATATGTAAACTCATTCTGGACTCACAGAAATTATACTGCTCTGGCTACACATTGAGCACTCTAGTCCGGTTTTTTCACCACTGGTAAATGCATATATATATATATATATATATATATATATATATATATATATATATATATATATAGTACGTATATATGGCAATTAAGCTACATAGAATATTCCGCGTCTCCTTCTCGTGCGAATTCGTCAAGCTTTTCATTCTCGTGATAATTCTTCAGGCTTATGCACAAGCCTGACGAATTCTCACGAGAATGAAACGCGGAATACTCTGTGTAGCTTAACTACCACATATATTTTCATAACTTACTACCAAGCTCTAGCATATATTGAGCACTTTTGAAGTAAATAATGAAAATTTACACATAAAATTATATCTTCGTATATTAATTTATGTGATTAAGTTAAGTAATCATACAATATATATATATATATATATATATATATATATATATATATATTTATATAGTTCTGAGATGAGGTGATTTCATTATGGATTTCGTTTTTCGGACACTTCCTCATCTTCGGTGTTTTTTCCACTACGTTTCAACCGTATCATCGTATATATATATATATATATATATATATATATATATATATATATATATATATATATATATATATATATAACGATAACATTGTCGCTTTAAAGAAAACGGCACTACAGCTTTATTTTAAAACTTTTATTGAAAAATCAATTCAGGTAACTAGATTATGTAATAGAGCTGACATGTATTCAATATAGTCCCTTCAGCCTCAATCACGGCCTTGATTAGGGTTCAGAAATGGAAGCATGCCTTTTTCTCAAGCGCCAACGGGAGCTCAGCTAATACTTTGCGGATGGCGGCTATCAGGCTGACTTTGGTGATGTTCTCAATGTATGACCAAACGAAGTAGTCCAACGGTTTCAGATCAAAGGAGGGGGGGACCAGTGAGGAAAGGGTACAAAGTCGTAGCCCTCCTGAAGTAAAGCCTGGATTTCTTGGTACTTGTGAGCTGGCGCCGAGTCCTGCTGACACACCCAGAATCTTCCAGCGGCCACCTGATTGCACCAACGGATCACCACAGCACATCCAGGTTGACTTTCAAGTTTACTTCGAAGATGTGAGGTGGCCTGATGTGCCACTCACTTAAAACCACACCAAAGACTAAAAGGTGTGTCGTCCAATGCGTTGAGCTGTACCTTAAGCGTTGAACCGTCCGGATTTGCATTTTGAGGGTGCTGGCAATGGTCCTGTTGTCATAACTTAGATCGGTAGAGTACATGAGTAAGCGCCATAGGTGGCGCATCTTCGATCTCACTGCTTGAACATTGTGTCACTTTCAGACATAATAGAAGGTTCCTATTGCTCTTGGGATTTGTACACAACTGGTCTACTAGTAGATGGTCTGAAACAATAAAAAGAATTCCGGTTTTTATCAAACGGAAATGGAATCATGTTGTCTTTTCTAGAGCGACAATTTTTTCGTCCCCCTCTCTTTCTCTCTCTCTCTCTCTCTCTCTCTCTCTCTCTCTCTCTCTCTCCAGAAAAAACCTCAACGGCGGAGTGAGCAGATGATGTTAGCAGGGCGAGCTCCACAACTGTCACAAAGACGGAAGAAGGCTGCAGCAAAGATGGGCCTCCAATTGTCTTGGTCTCTATGCCATTGGATCCTGATCTGGTCTTTTGTCAAGGACAGTGTGGTGGCTGTCTGTGCAGCAGTCACCCCACTCTCAAAGATCCCACGCACAGGCATTCTCCTGAAGGGCCCACTATTACCCCCCCCAAAGGTCCTATGGCGCCCAGGAAATGGTGAGGGGAGCAGGACAGTGAGGCCTTTTGGCAGTCGAAAATGGAAGAAATGAACTTTGGAATATAAGGACACTTATGGACAGTGCATCCAGCAATTGTCCAGAAAAAAGAACTGCGATCATTGCCAGGAAGCTGAAGTGGTTCAAAATCGACATTGCCGCCCTGTCAGAGACCCGCCTGACAGAGGAGGGTCAACTAAAATAGGAGAAAAATGGATACACTTTCTTCAGGAAGGGAAAAGCAGCTTTTGAACCCAGAACCCATGGTATGGGGTTTGCCATAAAGAACCAACTCATTTCCCAACTTTCCGAATCTCCAGTAGGCATCAATGATCGTCTCATGACCCTACGACTGAGTCTCTCAAACAACCAGATGGCCATAGCTGTGAATGCCTATGCCCCAACTTTGGACTCACAGGATGAGAAAACAGGAGACCTTTTATGCAACCCTTGACCAGGTGCTATCAAACATCTCAAAAGAAGACAAGATCCTTCTACTCGGGGATTTCAATACCAGGATTGGCAGGGATCACAACCTCTGGAAAGGCACTATAGGCAAGGAGGGTGTGGGGAATGGCAATACTAACGGACTCCTCCTACTGTCTAAATGTGCAGAACATGGGCTTGTGATCACAAACACCTTATTCCGTTAGAGAAACCGACACAAAACCTCCTGGATGCAACCCCGCCCGAAACGCTGGCATCCACTATGCCAAGGCCCGAGATTGGAGAGATGTCAACATCACCAAGGCCATGATCAGTGCGGACGAATCCTGGACTGACCACCGCCTCATTCACTCTACCATAAACATTAAGCTGAGGCGGAGGAGGAGGATACAAAGGAAACAGCTCCGCCCCAAATTCAACATAGACAGTCTGAGAGACACAAACAGGGTGCAACAATTTCAAAAACATCTGCATGTGAGTCTCCCTGAATAATATCCAGAGGGCGTGGAGGAACACTGGAAAGCCCTAAAGACCATACTACTTGAGACCAGCAAAGACACCATTGGCTATAAGACCAGGAAACATCAAGACTGGTTCGATGATAACGACATCGAAATAAACATCTCATTGACGCCAAGAGAAAAGCCTTCTGTACATGGCAAAATGACATCAACTGTATGGCCAAAAGGCAGGCCCACTCCAAGGCAAAAGCAGACGAGTAAGAGAGCTGATGGTGGATTGCCAATGATGATATATATATATAAGTTCGTATTACTGTCTGTCTGTTTGTTTGTTTGTTCACAAGTTGATTAATATATACAAAAATCCTACCTTATCAGATCATTCATTCCTATATATACTATGATTATTGCAAAATATAAGATTAAAAGGTGACTTCATTTGCATATTACATTAAGGAAAATTGACTTTATTAAATAGCGGTGTATTAGTTATTGTTGATAGTGAGATAATTATTTTAAGTGTTCTGTTTAAGTTTATTATTTAAATTTGATTTATATTAACAACATTTAATTTAATATATTTTTACCGACATCGATTTTTTATGAATTGGTTTTAGTTATCTCCCGTGGGCGCGAACTTTGTTCTTTGTTTTCTTTTTCGGCGGATATTAAAACTAAAAAAATTCAAGCATTATTTTTGGAATTAGTTTAAATAAAATAATTTCCGTGATTTCGCAATTAGCGTTGTGGTCCAGTGAATTTTTATTTTAAAATAAACAATTCAATTCAACTACAAATCTTTATTTAAAACAACAAAAACTTTCATTTACGATTTTTTTACCAGTTTTTTTCTTCACATTTTTTGACATCGTAACTGTTATTTTTTTCTTTTAATAAGTCAAAACTCATCATTTTTATAACATAAAAACGTGCATTTCGCTTAACACAAATTCTGCTTTGGTATTTTTTAAACTGAATTATCTACAGCTTGTTTTCGTTGCAACAGACCGTAAAGACAAATCTTTCTAGAGTGAGGTAGCATAAAAGAAATTCGTTTAAACTGGAATATAGTCATAAAAAGGTGCTCAATGTCCGAAAAAATAGCTACTCTTCGTATCCTTTCTGCCGAAATATCTGGTGGAGAGTTTGTCACGTACTTCTTTTTTTCGGGGAGGGGGATTACATTTTCGTGTTTTCATTCCTTCTGTTATTTTTGAAATTTTTGTTGGGTAACGATAGAGTTGACATATAATGAAAAACTGCTCAATATTCTTAGTATAGCAAGTGTGGCGAAACCGAACTTCATATCTACCCTGACAACGTTGGGTATCCATGCTAGTATATATATATATATATATATATATATATATATATATATATATATATATATATATATATATATAATCTCCAAAACCTCTGGCCTTTATGAAGGGAAGACTAGAACTTGCTGCTATGGCTTCAAATTTTATAGCAACCTTTTCTTGGGAGAGGGCGTCTGTGTGTGTGTGTGTGTGTGTTTTTAGAAATGGTGTTTATTTGGCAAATGTGGCTTGGAAGACCAACACAGAACCTACCTTAAAACACTTGTTTATATAGCTTTTCGAGTGTGCTAAAAACGAATATCGCATATAAATTTTCCGCAAACAGTATTTTTCTGGGTATCAAGTAATGTAATTCTATATGTTATAAATGGTAGCCATTGTTGTACGCGCAAACGTGCATGTTTTTGCTTAAAACTTGGAAAAAACTTATTTGAGGGAAATTTAAAGGCGATATTTGTTTTCAGCGCACCCGAAACAAGTTTTTAAAGTAATTTTTGTGTTGGTCTACCAGGCTAAAATTAACACTACCCCTAAAAAAAATAAAAAAAATAACGGAACATCCTCAGAAAAAAAAAAAAAGATTACCATAAAGTGAATATTCATTTTACGTTAAATTAATATAGAAAATTGATCCCCCACCTTTTGAAAGTATTTCTTCATAACTTGAAAATTACTCGTCTCCTGGAATTTTAAACATAATTTTAGTTTTCAGTACCTTCGAAAACCTATATTAGTGATAACTTAACAAAATTTTGGAGGGTGGAAAGATACTGCACCTTTACCGAAAAATGTTATGGGTGTAAAAAAGTGCCAAAATAGGGTCTGGATGATGAAAGACCCTTTTAATGTGCAACTTTAACTGCAAAGGCCACATAACCTCTACTCAATTTAGGTCATTACCTTTCCAACGAGCATTCATTTGTTTAATTCTGATCAATAGTCGCTGAGATTTCGAACTTATAAAATTGCCTATACGGTGGTATATATATATATATATATATATATATATATATATATATATATATATATATATATATATATATATATATATATATAAGTGAACGTGTCTGTGTGTCTGTCTATCTGTGTATCTGTGTACATTTTCCATCGCAATAACTCTGTTAATTTTAAGTCTACAGACTCAAAATTTGATATACAGGGTATGGAGATATGGAAAAATCTATGTGATCGGTTTTCAGCCAGAAATTTGTCTGTTAAGGAGTCAACGTTCGACGATTTGACCTTTGAGAACTCTACCAAACTCCTCCAATAATTTTGAGTCTAAACACTTGAAATTCTAGATATAAGTTCCTTGGACATGGATCTAACTTAATAAGTTGATTTGAGCCCCGAACAATAAATGTTAAGGGGTCATAATAGGGGTCAAAGTTTAAAATATTGACCTTTTTTTGTTCAGCATACACCTCCAAACACCCAGGCAATGCCGGGTATCCATGGTAGTATATCTATAAAAGTTTACGTGTCTGTATATCTGTGTGTCTGTCTGTGTGTCTGTGTTTTTGTGTACATTTCTCTACGCAATAAGTCTCTCAATTTTAAGTCTACAGACTTAAAATTTGATATACAGGGTACTGAGATTTGGCAAAATCTTTGTGATCGGTTTTCGGCCGGAAATTTGGTTGTTAAGGGGTCAAAGTTCAACAATTTGACCTTTGAGAACTCTTCCAAATGCCGACAATGTTGGGTCTAAACACTTGAAATTTTAGATATAGGTTCCTTGGACATGAATCTTACTTAATAACTTCATTTGAGCCCAAAACAAATGGTCATAATAGGGGTCAAAGTAAAAAAAAAATTGACCTCTTCGGTCTCTACCAAATTACTCAAACAATTTCTGGTCTAAACATTTGATATTTTACATTAAGGGTATTCAGAGATAGGGCAAGCTTTTTCATCGGTTTTGGTCGAAAATCTTTAGTTACCAATATGTAAATGTATGTATGTATGTATGTTTGCATGTCTGCCCAACACTTTTGGCAGAGGCAACGGATTTTCTCAAGATCAGTATCGTTTTGAAGTTTGACCTTTCAGACGACAAATATCGAAAAAAAAAATGCTAAAAACATTAATATCTTCACCTCAATTGGGCACTTTTCTTCAGGGAAGTCGCTTTTTTCGCTGATATTTTGGAAATTCATCGTCTCCTTTCGATTGACTACCCTTAATTTTTAAAAATGTCACTTCCGGTTTGGCGGTGGTCGTAACAGCATAGACATCAGGTTTTGTCCCGTTCTTTTTACTCCTTTGAGGTACGGGTTCAAGCCTGCCTTCCTACTACCACTTTTTTTATTTTTGCTCAACATACACATCCAAACACCCAGGCAACGCGTGGCTGAAATGCTAGTATATATATATATATATATATATATATATATATATATATGTGTGTGTGTGTGTGTGTGTGTGTGTGTGTGTGGTCACGAATAGGCTCCTATATGGTTTACTATGTTAAAAAAATGATTACATATAATGATAGAAGATGTATCAAGACACAGGAATGAGTATGTTTGATCTGGCAGAACGGTGGTTCATTAAAATTGTGGGGTCTGCGTTCGCGCCTGGTCTACAAAGTATGGAAATAAAAAATAAAAAAATAAAAAAAACGTTTACAAGTGTTTTTGATATAGATGTACATAAGAATACTTTGATAAGTATGTTTTAACTTAAATAGGGATGGTATAATAAAATTGTGAGGTCTGCGTTCGCGCCTAGCCTCAATAGAATGGAAATAGGCACCAACTTTAATAAAGACTTTTCATATCTATCTGCGTAAGTATACATTGATAATTATGTTTCAGTTTGAAGGAATATGGTATAATATGAGGTGTTCGCTCGCGCCTGACCTCCATAGAATGGAAATATGTCACAAAGTTTAACAATGTTTTTTTTAAATAGATTCACAGAATATTGTGATAAGTGTTTCAGTGTGAACAGGTATCGTATGATAAATTATGGGGTTTATCTATTCTATTTTTACTTTCATCATATTTTGCTTTGGTTTTGATACCGCCAAATTCGAAGCTATCTCTTTACAACCCTTCCTTTTCATAATCTATCATACTATAATAAATCAGAGTCCATTTTCTGTAGGTTGTTTTTGAACCCAGTCAACGTTTTGTACTTTTGCTAGTATATATCTATATAAGCTCCAAATATATATATATATATATATATATATATATATATATATATATATTTATTGTCTGTATTTTTGAGATGAGGTGTTTTCATTGATTGTATAATAATTCTGCCAGCAGACAAAGGCAATGCTACTGTGGTGATGGACATGTCGGAGTACTCTGAAAAAATAACAGGCCTAATCGCAGATGGTAGCTACGGTAAAATAAAGAAGGACCCAACTTTGAAAACCGAAAGAAAGCTGTTACAAATCCTTACCAAAAACAAGGAACACATCGCTCCGATGAGATATAGACAGCTGGTCCAGCATTACAGTAAGCTACCACATATGTACGGTCTCCCCAAGATACACAAAGACGGTATTCCACTCAGACCCATAGTGAGCTGCCTAGGCTCAGCATGCCACCCACTGAGCAGGTACCTTGTGGATATAATAAACCCATTAGCAGGTAAGTCAGCAACACATGTAAAGAATTCTGCCCACTTCACGGAACTGATCAAGGGAGCACCCATCAGTACAAACCAAATGGTAAGCCTAGATGTGGTTAGCCTGTTCACTAACGTCCCAACTAGTGAGGCACTAGCAGTAATTCAAGACAAACTAGCTGCGGACCTCTCCATAGAAGAGCGCACATATGTACCATTGCTGACATTCTGCATAGAAACAACCTACTTCAGAATGGGTACTGACCTATATCGACAAGAGGAGGGGCTAGCTATGGGCTTGCCATTATCACCAGTGATGGTGAACATATACATGGAATACTTCGAAGACATGGCCTTAGGTTCAGCTCCCTTAAAGCTAACCATGTGGCTAAGATACGTTGATGACACCTTCATACTCTGGCCCCATCAGGAAGACATCCAGGCTCTCCTAGACCATGTAAACTCAATAAGACCATTGATACAGTTCACAATGGAGAAAGAAAAAGATAACCAATTGGCCTTCCTTGATATACTCATATCACACACAGAGCATGGGCTTAAGACATCCGTATATCGCAAGCCTACCTTCACCGGACAATACCTTAACTTCAACTCCCATCACCCATACAGTATCAAACATGGAATCGCACGCTGCTTACAACATCGAGCAGAGACAATAAGTAGCGACACCATTAGATACCACCAAGAAATGGTTAGGTTGAAGAATACCCTCCGTCGTAACAACTATCCCGATAGCATACTATCCACCAGACGTGTTAATAGTATAAGAGAGGAGAATGAAAACCAAAAACCCCCAACGGTCTGCCTACCATACATACGAGGCATCTCCGAAAAGATTCAGAGAATATGTGCCCCCTACAACATCAGGACGGTATTCAAGAGCGAGTCAACACTCAGACGACACCTGGTACGAGTGAAGCCCCGCATGGAGGAGAACATGACCAAAAACTGCATATACTCCATCCCATGCAGTTGCAGAAAGGTTTACAAGGGTGAAACATGCCGCCCCCTTAAAGTAAGTGTGGAAGAACACCGAAAAGCGGTAACTAAAGGGGAGACGGAAAAATCGGGTATAGCCAACCATGTCTAGATGGAGAGGGGGTACTATGGGATGAAGTAAAAATAATAAACAGAGAGACCCACTAGAAAGTGAGAAAACTTAAAGAAACAGCTCACATGCTCGGACATAAAAACCTACTGAGCAAACCAAGCATAGAGCTGAAAGCAATGTGGACACCTCTGATAGAGAGAGAAAACCTTGAATAACAACATAGGTTTAACATTAACAAAAATCAATTAAGAATTGTCCTAGTGACATATGGCCGAGTGGTCCTAGACGTTGTATCAAAGTTTACAGTTATTCAAAGGTGCTGAGTTCAATCCTGAACGAAGGTAGTAAAAAGTAACATTCAAAACAGAGAATCAGCAACTATGTCCCAGAGCC
The DNA here is from genome assembly GCF_053919585.1 of Euprymna scolopes. Classification (NCBI taxonomy): domain Eukaryota; kingdom Metazoa; phylum Mollusca; class Cephalopoda; order Sepiida; family Sepiolidae; genus Euprymna; species Euprymna scolopes. Next base: position 42,997,220 of record NC_136492.1, read on the forward strand.
TAGCTGGAGTCCGAACACGGTACTCCCGTAATAATAATAAAGGGTTGGGTTCGAGACTCCTAACAAACGGTTCCCCAGTTCGATACAAAACACCTGATGAAGGCCGGAGGGCAAAACGGCTGAAACGTTGTGACGATTACAACCAAGATGAGGAAGTCAGTCCGGCAATCTCAATCATATATATATATATATATATTTTGAAGCTTATATATATATACCACCTTATAGCCAATTTTATAAGTTCGAAATCTCAGCAAATATTGATCAGAATTAAACAAATGAAGGCTCGTTGGAAATGGAATATATATATATATATATAAACTACAAATCTCTCTCTCTCTCTCTCTCTCTATATATATATATATATATATATAAGCTTTAAATCATCCTTTCAAAATCGAAACTGAGGCAAATCAATAGAAAAGACCTTTCTGTACACAAATATCAGAATTCGCTTAGACATAGCATTTAAACGATAATAAATAATAATAAAAAATAACTACCGTCCACTTAACAGTTTAACCGTGTTAATCAAAACACTCTAATACAAAACTCAAAATGTATTATTCTGAGATGATTATTATCATCATTAATAAAGTGTTAAAGAGCATGTATATTACAATGGAAGAAAAAAGAATAGAAATATATGCTTTCCACCATGCGGGCTCTTACGAGTAAGATATGATCAAACGTTAAAAAGTCAGTGGGATGACCGTCCACAGAGTTATATTCAAATTGAGGAACGGTACCAACCTTAACGTTAGACCTCGTAAATTCCCAATTATCAAGTATATATAGTTGGACGTTCAAAAAAACTGAACTTACGAAAATAACAAATTGTGAAAAGACTAAAACACTGATGTCACAGAGTCTCAGGTAGTCAAGGATAAAGGAAAAAAGACGTGACGCATGTAAAAATATCTCTACTAATGGTATGAAAAAGCAACGTCAACACCTCGCCATTATCTTCTTATGGATTTGTAGTGCTATAGGATCTGCATTATCATCTCCACAAATAAAAATGGATTCATTTGTAAACAAGAAGAACGATTGCATTATTGACTCCGGTCAAGACGCGTCTAAGGTTCGTTCAATGTCTAGGACCAGGTATCTGGCCCTCAAAATGATGATTGGCTTTGTTTCCTCAAATGGGGAAAAGATACCGCCTGTGTGATTCGATACCACATACAGGTTTACAGTTGCAAACTTACAAGGATACGTTAATCACGAAAGCTGTGCCTCGGCGAAGAAAAAACAGTCAAGAATTCAGATTACATTTTTATTTGATATACACGGCAAAGTAAAAATTAATTGATAGTAAAAAACTTCTTGCCATCGCAATTTTCCATCCTCAACTCTTTGCGTGACTGCGTGTAGTAGCATGCTGACAATAAAGCTTGCAACATGCGCCATAAAAATGTCAACATGCTGGAGTCCTCTGTTAACTACATATTAGTCGAGATTATGAAATAATACATACGTAAAGTGCAAGCCCCCTATCGGACACGTTTCATACTCGACCAAATTTCTGATGGTTGGTACCTTGATTGCTATTAATATTAGATTGTAAGCACGTAATAAAATATTGTAATAACTATATTTTTCGAATTACATGTTTCGGACATTGAATACAAGTTAAAACATTCTAGGGCGTTACAAAGCCCGATATACACAAACATAAAAATAAGAAAAACAAATTAATTTTTTTTAATTATTAAAAGACTTATAAAAATATTTTTTAATTATTAAAACATATTTTTAAATGATTAAAAATTATGAATAAAAATTATACAAATATAAAGAATTTAAAAATATTTTAAATTATTTAAAATTTATTAAAACATTATAAATTTTAATATATATAGGAAACATTATGGTAGATATGTCTGTACACCCACATACACACACAAACACACACACACACATATATATATATATATATATATATATATATATATAAATGTAAATGCTTGTTTGTTCATAATCGGTAATAAAAAATGTTACTGAACCGATTGCCTCAAGATTTTGCGATAGCTTTTTTATCTAATCCAAGCATGGTTTTATATATTTAAGATTTAAAAATTATTACAATCGTAAAAAAACTTTTTTGAAATCGTTTCTTTGCAGTAAAAATCAACCACTTTTGAACGCAAAAAAAATTCGTTTTTTTTCTTTTTTTCTTAACGATTGTCTCACTATTTAGCTTTACACTTATATTGTTTATTTTTATATATTTACTATCAAATTATAATAATAATAATAATTATAATAATAATAATAATAATAATAATAATGATAATATTAATAATAATAATAATAATAATAATAATAATAATTATAATAATAATAATAATAATAATGATAATAATAATAATAATAATAATAATAATAATAATAATAATGATAATATTAATAACCCTATTGCTCGACAAATACCGAAAAATAACAATTTTCACTTTTCCCGAGCATAAAAAAATGCCGTCAATCTTGATTGTTAATCACGTGCGTAAAAAAATTTACCAATCGCATATTCGTTGATTTAGTTTTCAGTATTTTTAAACATTAAACTAACAAATATATATTCGTTTATATTTCTCATACAATACATTGCAACATAAAAAAAAATTATGTTTAAAAATGTTATTTTAAATGCTGTAATACAACCGTTTAAGAAGCATAAACAAATGGTGATTGTTGAAACTGAACATGCTGGTGTATTTTATTTTTTTACCAATCGCGTATTCATTGCTCTAGTGATCAGGATATATATATATATATATATATATATATATATATATATATATATATATATATATATATATATTTATTTCAAAAGTAACAAATATATTCGTTCATACTTTGTACACAACTACATTGCAACATAAAAAATAAATTATATTTTGAAAATTCATTTTTTAAAGCTGCAATACAACCGTATGAGAAGCATAAACGAATAGCAGTTATTTAAAATTGAACATGGGTGTGTATTTTTTACTTCTAAGTTTACTCTCTCTCTCTCTCTCACACAACCACACGTACGCACACACACACACACACACACACACACACACACACACATACTCTGTTCCTATTTACTTGCCTCCCCACGAGGGCAGAGTTAGACACAAGGTCGGTTTTTAATGTGTGGAAAATCCAGCTCCCGGAAAAGGCGTACTCTGGATAGTAACAAAAATAAAAAAATAGCCCCAGTATAGAAGGATTTTTCCTCCACTGATCGAAAGCAAATACAGTGAAGTTTAGTTTACCTTCTGTTTTCCTCCCTTTCTCTCTTTCTTTCTTTCTCTCTCTATCTTTCTATTTCTATCACCCTCTCAATCTCTCTTTGAGCTCATTTCTCTCTCTCACTGCTACTATAACTCTCTCTCCCTCTCTGTCTCTAACTCTGCCCCCTCTCTATCTCTCTCTGTCTCTCTATCGTCCGCTCTTTCTCTGTTTCCCTGTTTATCCTATTTTAGTCACCTTAATTACTTACAGTAATTAAGATATTGTTAAAATATACATAAATCCTATTTTAGTCACTAAATTTACTTACTGTGAAAAAGCATTGTCAAAACATGAAACAATTTTATTTCAGTCACATTAATTACTTACAGTTTATAAGACATTTTCCAAACATGGAAAAATCCTGTTTTAGTCACTTAAGTTACTTGCAGTGAGAGTAGAAAGTTTTTTTTTTAAATTACTGTTAATTAGAAGAGCACAAGGAGGAACTGGTAAAACTTTTCTAATTAAATTGATTTTGCCAGCCATTCGATCACAAAATGACAGAACCTTAGCTCTTGCTTCAGGCAGAATAGATGCGACCTTACTACTAGGTAGAATAACTGCTCATTCTTCTTTGAAATTACTATGAAATATTCAATTCAAAGCTCACATGTTCAATATCTCAGCATGGGAAAAAATGCAAACTTATTGTTTGGGATGAATACACAATGGCACGCAAAAAAACAATTGAGCCTCTTGAGTGATACTTGGAAGATTTGCGTAGCAATGTCACACCATTTGGGAATGGAGTAATATTGCTTGCAGGAGATTTCAGACAAACACCAGCAGATGAAATAAATGCTTCTACTTTTTGGCGCTATGTGAAGATATTGAACTCAAAATATGTCCAGTTGCAGAACAATCGATCCGCAGAGAAATTTTCGATCAATTGTTGGAAATTGAGAACGGAAAAGTGCCAGCTGATCTGAGTTAAGACCGAATTTCGTTATCTTATAACTTCTGTAATTTAGTTACACCAAAAGAAGAGTTAGTAAAGCTTTTTCCAGATATTCAAATTAATTATAAGAATTCTAGTTAGCTGAGCGAACGAGCTATTCTTGCAGCCTAAAAAAAATAAACTTAACGATTCAGCTTAAAGTTCCAAATGAGGTAGTCAAATACAAGTCCGTTGACACTGTCGTGGAAACAAATAAAGTAATTAATTATCCAACGGAATTTTTTAATTCACTAGATTTGCCAGGGATGCTACCGCATGTACTGCAACTGAAAATCGGCATACCAATTATCAATTATCATGTTGCGAAATATAAACCAATCCTAGCATTGCAATGGCACATCGTTTGCAGTAAAAACAAAATGAACATCATAAAAGCAACAATCTTGACTTTTCGAAGGTGAAAATGTCTTCATTCTACGCATTTCTACGATTCCACCAGATATGTCATTTTCTATTTAGGAGATTGCATTTCCCAATTTGATTGTCATTTGCAATTACCATCAATAAAACTCAGGGACAATCTTTATAATTGTGTGACTTACATCAACATACTGACTCACATGGACAATTTATGTTGCGTTCAAGAATCGGCAAACCAGAAAATCACCATATCTTCTCAGAAAATGGAACATTAAAAAAATTGTGTATCCACAAGTACTGGGAAATTAAGCATATAATAAACATTTCTCATTTTGGGATTTTTTCATTATGCAAAATTGAGCCGCAGCAACGCATAGCAGGAGACAGCTTATATATATATATATATATATATATATATATATATATATATATATATATATATATATATATATCATAATTGAGCAAACACACACACATACACACACACACACACACATATATATATATATATATATATATATATACATATATATATCATAATTGAGCAAAACCTCTGTCTGAACATCAAAACAACTCATCAGATTGTCTTCATATTTGCGATTGAGCATTAGTACTCTGTGTGTGTTATAGACGGGGGTAAAATATTAATATTACTACAACTTTTGCTGTTATTAATATTGATAACAAAACACTAATAGCATAGAGTTAAAGCATAGAATACTAGCAACTCGCGGAAAATACATTCATGGTAATCAGCCTGTTTTATTAGCCAGAAATCAACGTAAGTAATGATAATTATAGCCACTTTTATGTTCTAAAACTATCAAAGAATAGAATTAAACCTAAAATAGCACGACCATCTCTTTCTCTCTCTCTCACTCTCTCTCTCTCTTTCTCTCTCTCTCTCTCTCTCTCTCTCTCTCTCTCTATATATATATATATATATATATATATATATATATATACAGAACGGAGAAAGGCAAATAAAACTGAGTTACATCACAAGATATAGGGACTGAAGAAGTGTGTGTGTGTGTGTGTGTGTGTGTGTGTAAGAGAGAAAGAGAGAGAGATAAAGAGGAGAGGGAGTGATAGGGGTTGGGAATGAAGATTGATCGAGGGTGGCGGGTCGATGGGATGGGGTGATGATGTGTATTTTATTTATTTTTTTTTTTTGTTGCTATTTTTGAGACAAGCAGTTTGTAACCTGTTGATTGGCAGCCAATCTCTGCGCTTTTTTTCTCTTCTAAAATGAATTAAGATGCATTCATTACAAAGTAAGAAACGATTCCATTTTTTACACCTGATTTCGCTTCTTACTTGCAACGTACGATTCTTAAATCGGCGCTGAAATGATTATTAATTGAAACAACAATAAAAATCCTTTATGATAAATATATATATATTTATTTCCGATGTTAGACTGAAACAACAACCAATTACAGATAAGCAAATGCGCAACTGGCTTCCAAAATTTGTTAATTTCAAAGAAATTGCAGCCGAAATATGACTTTATTTTACTTCACAAGAAAAAAGCTGTGACCTAGAAATTGTAATACAGAAATCAATTTCAAATTTCAATTTTATATTTCAAATCGTTTTGTAACCAGATATAATGTAGGTGTTAGATTGATGTCTACAGAATTACACATTTTGATGTGATTTTGAAGTTGTTAAAACCATACATGCTTTTTGGTTAATGTTAAAGTTTATAATAAAATATATATTTAATGTTAAAGTTTATAATAAAAATATATATTTAATGTTAAAGTTTATAATAAAATATATATTCAATGTTAAAGTTTATAATAAAATATATATTCAATGTTAAAGTTTATAATAAAATATATATTCAATGTTAAAGTTTATAATAAAATATATATTCAATGTTAAAGTTTATAATAAAATATATATTTAATGTTAAAGTTTATAATAAAATATATATTCAATGTTAAAGTTTATAATAAAATATATATTTAATGTTAAAGTTTATAATAAAATATATATTCAATGTTAAAGTTTATAATAAAATATATATTCAATGTTAAAGTTTATAATAAAATATATATTCAATGTTAAAGTTTATAATAAAATATATATTTAATGTTAAAGTTTATAATAAAATATATATTCAATGTTAAAGTTTATAATAAAATATATATTCAATGTTAAAGTTTATAATAAAATATATATTCAATGTTAAAGTTTATAATAAAATATATATTCAATGTTAAAGTTTATAATAAAATATATATTTAATGTTAAAGTTTATAATAAAATATATATTCAATGTTAAAGTTTATAATAAAATATATATTCAATGTTAAAGTTTATAATAAAATATATATTCAATGTTAAAGTTTATAATAAAATATATATTTAATGTTAACGTTTATACTCAAAATATCTATTTAATGTTAAAAACACTATATTTAATGTTACGATCCGTTTACTAATTTTATCCTTCAAATGTACCACTGTTGTAATATTTCTTATAAATATGAAACAACGAAAGCTACAGTTTACTATGAGTTTTTTCTTTTTGTGATCTTTAGCTGAGGAATTCATTTTCTCTTACACGTTTAATGACATCTTACGATAAAAACAGTTTATTCTTTTTAACGAGAAAAGAAAACCATTAGAAACGACTTAAATATGCGTTGTTTCTTTTTAAGTTTAAATAAGAAAGAACGTCTATATGCATGTAAACTAATTCTTTTTTAAAAGATATTTAGTTATGCCTTCAATAATTATTCAAAAAATTTATATAAAGGATTAATGTCTGATACAATTAAAGAATACATAACAAATACTCACAAAGTTTGTACTTGCAATCGGCATAGTCTCGGTTCTATATCTACAATGAAAAGAGATAAAGATACTAGTACAAATACTCTCGCATTACGAATTGACTGTTTTAAGCCTTCTAAAACATTAAGGTGATTTTGGAAACTTTGCACTATCAGATGCAAGACATTAAACTAAAGTGTCCGACTGTAATCGTGGGAAACACGAACGCACCTTCATTAGCTGCTACACCCAAAATAATGAATCATTTTTTTAAATTTAGATATTATACATTCGGAGCCACGGTGATTTAAAAATACACCAACTTTGTGAGTGTTTGTTATGTATTTTCAATTTTTAGCTGACATTTGCCCCTTTTATAACAGACTAGCAAAGAGACCCAATGTCGCCCAGGATTGAATGTTTAACAGGAACGAATGTTTCACACTTCCAATAATTTTATAATCATCTAAATCGGTGAAATTACCTATTTTCAATCAAATGAATTGATTGCCTGCTCCAGTTGGAAATCCACCACGATGCACCGGAAGGAAGCTTCACATGTCTCCCCTCGGTAACTTAGTCGAGAGTACATTCTACATTGTACTGTAGAGAACCTACGGTTGATTTTGTAAAATTATTCTATTCGATGGCTTAAATTAGAGTTTAAAATGCAAAGCATTAATTATCATGGTTCAATTGTGCACTAAACCGAAACATTAATTTCGAACGCGCCTCTGTCTTATAAAAGAATCTACTGTTGATTTTTATACATCCGTTCGGTCTATTGTTTTTTTTTCGATAAAACTTCTTAAATGCACTTCTAATGTTAGGCTGTATCAGGGTGTTAACTTTGATCAAAATCGGTCAGTTCCTTCTTTAATTGAATTTATTTTTCGATTATCGATTTTTGATACCTATCGGGGGTAAAAATTATATAAAAATACTACCAGACAGTTTTAAAAACATGGCCTAGCCATTTTTGGAGCCCATAGCGAACTTACTCACACACATACTTACACACGCTAACACACATACATATTACCTAATACATATAAGTAGATAAATACTTTTATTGTTTTATTTTCTTAATACTAATTTACAAGATGGCAGTGTAGGTCGAAAGCACATGAACTCAGATAAGATCAAAATACAAGGCTGTAATATATTCTGAACACAGCAGATTGAAATATAAGATTATATAAATATGTGTCATTTTATTATATCTGAAACTTAATCGCAACATTACTGCTAAACAACTGTGTATACAAATGTGTGAACAGGATTTTTGTTTTTCTTTAAATTGTATTTCTTACTTAAACCGTCAAGTACATATTTTCCTTAAAAATAACGACCATAAAAATGAAGGCAAACTAAAACGACGTTTGTGTATAAGAATAAATAAACATGAATATAATTTATTTTGTTTTGCAATAAACGTGCCTTAAATGTTGTAATCGCAAACAACCGCCATCATAGTGTTTAAATAACACTGGACACACAAAAAAGATAAGCCTTCCGCTATTCCAAACAACACTTAAATGTACATTATTACCTTCTTTGTTTACTAGAAAAGAAATGGAGTACACAGTGGAACGATAACGTTGTCGCCCTAAAGAAAACAACACTACAGCTTTATTTTAAAACTTTCATTGAAAAAATCAATTCAGGTAACTTGATGATGTAATAGAGCTGACATCTATTTAATGTAATCCCATTCAGCTTCAATCAGAAGGGCCAGTGAGAGAAGGGTACAAAGTCGTAGCAGTCTTTCTGAAGCCAAATCTGTGGCTCTTTGGACTTGTGGGCCGGCACCGGGTCCTGCTGCCACACCCAGGATATCCCAGGCTCTGCCAGGGTCTCATCTTAAACATAGTGTCACTTTCAGACATGATAGAAGGCTATATTCGCTCTTGGGATTTGTACACAACTGACCAACTAGTAGATGGTATGCAACAATGAAAGAAATCCAGTTTTCTTTAAACGGAAATGAAATCATGTCGTCTTTTCTAGGGTCACAATTTTATCATTCTTGTATACTAGAAATGTAGGCGAAAGCCCGCGAGATATTCAAATGGTCCAATAGAAAACTTGCACGGTAGGTGTGTGCTGATATGATACACTTTATTGTAATATCAAGGCTCAAAGGCCCCTCGAGGATAAGGATTAATAAGTTAATCTAATCTACTGTGAAACAGCAGCTTGATTATTGGAGATGATGCTAAGCAGAATTTGAATTTTAAGAGGACAACTTAACAAGAATTTGTTTAAATTGGACTTGAAAAACTAGTAGTCTCAAAGTGTTGTGTTCCACAAAAAATTAGTTCTTAAAAAACTTTTCTTGTGGAAATCCCGTTTAGTTTTAGGTACACAAAGGAAGAAACGAGAATTATTTACAATGGTTGTAGCTAGACGTTTTTTGTTGTGAATGTTTTAGAGAGAGAAGCAGAAATTAGAATTCACTAGAAGATTGCACAATGAAATGGTCGCTGTAGAAAAGATGACATGATTCCATTTCTATTTGATGAAAACCGGTTTTCTTTATTGTTGCAGACCATCTACTAGTTATCCAGTTGTGTACAAATCCCAAGAGCGATAGAAGCTTTCTATCATGTCTGAAAGTCATACAATGTTCAACGAGCGAGATTGGTGATAAGCTACTGTACAACTTATGCTCTCTACTGATCCAAGTTATGACAACAGGACCATTGCCAACACTCTTAAATTGCATCGCTGGATTGCCACGAATAACACGGACGTGCCAAGGTTGATTAAAACAAAGTTTCCAGCCACGGTTATGGTCTTTGGTGTGGTTTCAACTGAAAGCCATACCATGACATCTCACATCTCTGAAGTTGGCTTGAAAGTTAACACCAAAGTGTAACTGAATGTGCTGAAGAGTGCGATGATCCCCTGGTGCAATCAGGTGGATGCTCGCAGGCCCTCGGTGTGGCAGCAGGATTTGGCGCTGGCCCACAGGTCCAAAGAGACCCAGACTTGATTCTAGAAGGAGTGCTACAACTTTGTCCCCATCTCTTACTGCCCCCTCGATCCGTGACCTGAACCCGCTGAACTACTTCGTTTAATCATCCGTGGAGAACATCACCAACATGACCTCCCACAACACGAAAGCCATTCTGATCGCCGCCATTCGCCGAGTATTCACCGAGCCCGCTGGCGCCAGTGAAAACGGAATGCTTCCAGTTACAGACCCCTATCGAGGTGGTGATTGAGGCTGAGGGTGGCTATATTAAATAGATGTCAGCTCTACTATATAATCCAGTTACTTGAATTGATTTTTCAATAAAAGTTTTAAAATAAAGCTGTAGTGTTCTTTTCTTTAAGGCGACAAATTTATCATTCTATTCTGTAGATTTTCTCTCCTCTACCGTTACTTTCGTGTTAGGTGATAGCATGAAAATCATGATAGAGCTGGGAAAGACTAGTAATGTCTTTCCTGTAGGAAAACACCGTAGGAAAGTGTCGTGGACATCGCCCACTCGATTTCGAAGTTGGTTTTACATTCTGTCAAGGCAAGAAAGTTATATTTTGAGTGGCACATATTTTAATGTGGCAACACTAATCAATCTTAGGACGTATTTTACTGTTATATAGGCAGAGGATTGTGTCAGGAATAATAGTACTCGGAAAAACTTGCTGTACTTGCGACCCCCCCTCTATGTAAATATTAGGTTGGTGCAAAAATAATGTATTATTTTTTTTTGACGTTCAGTTCAAATGATCATAACTTCTTTCATAATAAACTTTATTAATCGAAATAAGAACCATCAGAATGACACATTCTTGCCAACTTTTTTGACTTCCCTATTTGATTTAAATGACGAACGACTGTCGAGTGGTCGACTTCCAGTTCAACAGTAACTTTCCGTGTGATTTTGTGAGGATCGGCATCAATTAAGGCTTTCAAATGTCCGTTATCAACCGCAATCATTGATATCACGAGCTGTCTCGGCAGCTTCGCGGCCTAGTTTGAACTAGAACAAGAAAATCGTGCAGATTTGAATTTTGTCCATGCTGTCGAAAAGCCTGCAAAAATGAATGAAGAGATTGAGAACGGTAACGATTAACACTATTCGATAGAGCAAAAACAAAAACGCGCTTCAAAATGATATATAACATGACTATATATATCAATGAATTAATTCAGAAATCATATATAAAAGTAACATATGTGAGAAAACGATATTGCTTTTGCACCAACCATATACCTCATTCTGACCAATCTGAGAAGCAACAAAATCACGCCTCTTCAAGCAAGAATAAGAAGTTTCCAGATGCCGTTAAGTTTTTTACTGCAATAACTTCTTTCTTCATACGGCTTGTCTTTGGAATTTATGTGTCAAATGGACACATTTATAAAGTAAACTACATCCATTTGATAGTAAATACTTAATAATCAACGGGTTTCCACCACTTCCATGTATAAATAACGTAAAATAATGATCCACCCCTGAACCAGAAACTTTTGTTGATCAATAATTTATGGGACACATAGCACACGAAAAATTAAGAGTACATTTTCTTTTATTTTTACGATGAACAAATAAGATAAAAATGTAATGAACTGCAGAACTGGGTAATCATCTTACGTTAGATTTAAAAAATACATTAGTGTAGAAAAGGCCATTTCATTGAGTCTCCTTTTTCTATTTACGTCACAGTAGTTAGTGCTAAGCAGATAAATAAGACACGTCAAAGGGAATAGTTAAAACGCCACATATAGAATGAGAACCATTGGAATCGACACATTTTTTCCAACGAGAAACAAGTTTATTTATCCCATCAGCATAGAAATCCGAAGTTCTGGAAGCGATGAAATCATTGAAGGCCGATTCGAATTGTTGATGGTAGGCATTTTTGTCAGAAATTATTTCATTGTTGATCTAAAAATTGTAATGGTATTTTAAAATGGACCCAGAGTTTCTTGTCCATGCCGTTTTTAAGATGGAAGTTTGGTACTGATTCGCAAGAAAAAAGCATATTAAAAAAAAGCATATTAAAAAAAAGCATATTAAAAAAAAGCATATTAAAAAAAGCATATTAAAAAAAAGCATATTAAAATACTGATTTAAACTAACGTTCAACATAATCTGTCTCGATAGGAAAATCTTATATAAAATCAAATACTTGTTTTTTCTGTAATTTGAAATATTTTTATTACAATAACAAAGTCCTCGTAACAGTCACGGGCAATATGAACTGGAAGAAATACATTGAGGATATTACGAAGGCTGCTATGAAGAAAGTGGGTTCCGTCTATCGATCTAGAAGACTACTCACACCTGAGAGTATTCTGTACCTCTACAAGGCCACCATTCACCTATACATGGAATATTGTTGCCACATCTACTACTAGCCTCTTCCTCTTGGATAGGGTCCCTTCAAAAGAATTGTCAATCTAATATGTCCCATCTTGTAAACTAAGTTTTAACCCTTGTCCCATCGCCGAAATGTTGCATCACTGTGCCTGCTTTAGAAATATTTTAACGGAATGTGCTCTGATGAACTCGTTGCACGTGTACCCCCCTCGACGTACATATCCCTGACAAACAAAACAAAATCTCACCCCTTTACTGTTGCGGTTCCTAAATGCTAGAAAGCTTTCTACTCTAATAGTTTCTATCCTCGAACAGCTAGACTTTGGCATTCCCTTTCTGCTATCTACTTTCCTGACTGTACTGATATGCAGAAGTTTAAATGTAATGTAAACCAATATCTTGTTACTTACTCATTCATAGACATGGTCCCATATAGTAGCCCCTTACCTTCAAGTGACGATACGCGTTGTTTGAGGTGAACGTGAATAAAAACATAGTGTTGTTTCATGCCGAATTCTAATTTATTTTTTTAATGAATCTAAAATTGAACTTTTATGCTTATCTTTTTCGACACCATTTTAGCCATTTATTTATTTAGCCATTTCATTTGCCATGAAATAATATCGACTATAAATTCTGCTAAACTTTTTTTTTTGTGAAAAATGTTCCAAATTTCATTTGTTCTGCGAAAATGTTATATATTTTGAGCTAGTGTGATACTATAGACATACACCCAGAATCTTAGGAAGAGATTCATAAAAAAGAGTAAAAACGCATTGGAAAAATAAAAAAAAACATTGGTTAGTAATGATTCATCAAGGCATAAACAAGTGGTCGGAAATGGAATGGTTGGTCAGCTGGAAGTGGTCGAGTAGAAGAATCATTTCCGCTTATTGGCCGCTCTTAGACAAAAGGTTCGATATAGGATTTCCGATTTTGAATAAAAAAGAGTTAATATTAATAAGAAAAGATAACACTTTCTTCTACCGTAGAATTGTGGTTAACGCACTGGAAAAAAATCAACTGTAATTCCCATTAATTAATAAAATTCAGTAATTTTTTCTATATGCACCACAAGCAAGGCAAATTACCAATTGAGTTGTAAGGAGCTACTGTGAATTAAGAGCCACGACTACAGGGACACTCTACGTAGGGAGTTGAGTAACGAGGTGTCTGATTACTTTACTGTTAGACTTCTGCATATCGATACAGTTGGGGAAACAGGGTGCAGGGAATGAATTCCAAAGCCTAACAGTACAGGGGAAGATACTTTCAGAGGGGGAAATCTACAGTGAAGATGTGAGATTTTGTTACTTGTCAAATTAGTCGGGCGGTATTTATGCTAAGGTTGCACCAGTGCTACGAGTTTCAGTATCAATCAAATCGTGCCGTTACCGAGGCCTTACTTAGTCTGGTTTATCTGCTGAAGTCACTGATTTTGGTGTTAGCGGATAAATAACTTGAAAGATATATTAACAGAGACAATTTTACCCCGAGCAAGCAGTAAAGTACGCCGACATATTTTAAAGTGTACTTTATTAAAATTTAATTAAAACAATTTCATGAACATAATTAATAACATGTAAAAATAAATGAAAGAATCCATCATTATCATTCAAACAATACCGTGCTTGAATATGTGTTTAAGTGTTAGTTTTACTCATTTAGAACTGCTTAAAAGCTTCACCGCTCACTCATTTTACAAAAATATTTTAACAATTTGTAAAGTTCATAGGTCACCGTCTTAGTTATATTTTGAAAAACCCGGTGGACCTGTTTTACTGACAGAAGAGGATGTGACATGTGAGTAACTGGCGCCTTAAAACCAGTAGCTCCGGGTAGATAGTGCTTGAGAGTCCAGAAAGTCTGACCATCTAGGATCTCTCACGGTTCACGAATCAGGGATAAGACTTTTGGAGTCAGCTCCAAAGTTAAATCTAGAGTCTGAGTTCCAAAGGCAGCTCGTTACTGAGTATAGCATCGCTTTGGTAACTCTCGCGGCGTCGACAATGCCTATGCCACATGGGAACCTGTTTTTTCCTCGCACAAACTGCCAACGTGGTGAAAGCAGGATTAGTTTCATGGGCAACAGCCCCCCCTCTATAATGTTTCCCAAGCATTATGCCCTGAGAAGGAAATTATATAGTTACCGTAAGTCATTGCTCAAATGGTGTAGAGCAGAGGTTTAGCGGCTTATTTTTGTCAGTGTGAGAGAGCATCGTACTCCCATTGGTTAGCTGCTGCCTGCTTAAGCTAGGTAGCCTCTGGTCAGGTGGGTACTACTCCGTAATGAGCCATCTACCTTGCTGGATGCGTAAGGCTTAGGACTTGGAAAAGTTCGATAAATAGTCTGTGAATCCTGTACCATGAAATAAACGCATAAAGAAAGAAAAAGCAATCAAGAAGTCTGTTTTGAAACTCGCCTCATGTTATATGAGGACGATGAAAACAGATCTGACGACTGCCGTGCGAGCAGTGTACGACGCCCGCAAAACAGCAGCTATCAACAATGAGCTTATGAGACTATGAGTGAACATCGCCGCCTTGCAGGAGACCCGCTTTATAGGGAGTCTCTTAAAGAAAAACTATACTTTTATCAAAGCAGCCGACGAAGTCAGATAGCACGGCGCGTGAAGAACACTTACGATCGAGGAACAAATGGAGAGGATCCTCTCTCTCTATGCATGAACACCACCGACGGCCCAGTCAGCATTCCCAACGTGTACGCTCCGATTCTCTTTGATAAATAAATCGTAATCGCCATGATAACGGTAACTTTTCAGCACTGACCATTCAAGGGAAGAACACTGAATAAAAGATAAGCTATTTCTTCATTTATATTTTCTAATCGAATTTTAAATAAAAGGCGAAGTTATCTTTCTTCATTAGAAGTCAGAAGAACTTTGTTAAGAAATATACCACAATACCTACAAATTCTATAGGTTCGTAGCTACTGAAAATACGTCCATATTTCTAAAATATACTAAAATATGCCACAGCTTATACTTTAATTCCAGATATAACTGTACTGAATTGTACTTCAAATCATAGATATGTCGCTACTTTACTCTATATTGAATAAATACATTATCCCTCCTATTGTCTTAAATATCCAGAGTTCAGACATCAAATCTTATTTTAATTCCTAATATCAATTTAATCATACTTCAATATGTTATCCTATTCCCAGTGGCGTAGCGTCAGTTTTTGCCGCCCGGGGCGGTCGTAAATTTTGCCGCCCTCGCCTCGCTGGCATATGGCAACTTGTTAAAACTTACAAAATTCCAAAAGTCCTCAAAATATTTATTTTAATTGAACTAATTTTTACATAATTCTCTTCAAGTTAATGTTTACACAATTCCC
This sequence comes from Euprymna scolopes, assembly GCF_053919585.1. Taxonomy (NCBI): domain Eukaryota; kingdom Metazoa; phylum Mollusca; class Cephalopoda; order Sepiida; family Sepiolidae; genus Euprymna; species Euprymna scolopes. The sequence goes on from NC_136492.1 coordinate 43,013,312, forward strand.
CCCGTTTTTAATTTTAATTTAATTTAACAATTCTTTTCAATAATTTAAAAACATGATAAGTATGTAAACATTAATCTGAAAGGAATTATGTAAACGTTAATATGAAACGAAAGATACCAAATATTTTTTTTCAGAACATAAACGTATTATTCAAATTATAAAAAAAATGTTAAATTATATTAATTGGCTACACAAACAAATATAATAATAAATTTAAATGAGAACATTTGGACACCTGAAAATGTTATGAAATGATAAAATCATTTTTATTTACTTTTTTGTTGTTGTTAAAGTCCAAATAACATGACTGTATCAAAGAGAGGATAGTCCGATGTAGTTTTCTTTTCTTTTTCTTCATAATGTTATTATTAAGAGGTCGAGCCTCCCAAAGAGAAAAAAAAACGTCTTGTATCCGTGCTTTCTGAAATCCATGTATGTAATCGCTTAGTTTAAGCAGGAAATTTAAGAAATTTGTTGTTTATAATGTTTCAATAGTTTTAAAAATAGTTTAATTTTTTTTTTAATAAATGTATTTATGAATTGATAATAAGGCTATAAATTTATTATTTGTGAGAGAACTATCGCAAATCATCAAGTCGGTCGAAAATTTGCAAACATACTTTTGGCGCTTTTTTTCGGTAAAGTTATCAATAATTCTTTCAAAATTCACTCCATCGACAAGTTCCCTCTCTATGGAGAAGATTGTCAAGTCTGTAAGCCTTGTCTAGCTTATTTTTGATCAAAGATAGTTTTTTATGAGCTTCAGTTTCGACAAAGAGCGCTCACAGCTGGCAACGCTAATAGCTCGTGTAAGAAATATCACAATATTAGGGACGGAATCCCCAAGGTAGTATCTCTGTATAAAGTTCAATAGTTCAAGAGGTCCATTGATTTTTTTTCCTGAAGACAAAATACTGTAATCTCTTTCTTTTCGGGAAATTTATCTTCGTCAACTTCACCAAACTGACAATTATAATTATCATCAAGCAGATTTGACGGTGTAAGAAATACGTATTTACTTGTAAGATTGTGAACTTGTTGAAATCTGCAAGATATTTCTTCAGTCAACCTGTCTATGACAGACAGCATTTCGCGTCTCAACTCAGTATCAAACCCCCAATGCAGCATCAGTCAGTCGTTCACCACCCATTCGTTTCTTTTTGCGGATACGATGCTCCACGCTTATACCCATTTCAGAACAGAGTTTGTTTTGATTCGTCTATTGCAGTGTCCGCCATCTTTTCTCTATTCTGAAGAAGTCAATCTCTCAACGCCGTCAGCCTGACAGAATTTTGTTGCAGATCTATCCCCTTTTCTTGAAGATATTTCTGAGCATCATTGATTTCTGGGAGAAGAGTTTTCCAAAGGCTCAGAAATAAAAGAAACGGAAACGAAATTCTCCTTCTGTGAGCTGCTCCAGGACAATGGCGACTTCCAATAATTTTTCTACCACAATATTTACAGCATCTGCTCGACTACTCCATCTAGTTTCCACAGTCTGCTTGATACTTAGACAGGTCAACTGAATTAAGACGCCTCGACGATGTGAAGATGCAGAAAAAACGAGAATAACCGTCCTAGTATGGCAAAAAATGTAACAGAGTGAACCGCTACAGAAGCGGCATGTATATAAGCCAGATTTAATGAATGGTTAGTGCATGATGCAAATAGAGCTTTTGATTTGATTTCGGAGATTCGTTTCTGCACACCCGATCGGTGACGTGACACAATAGCAGCATTGCCAAATGCATGGCCAATGCAGTCACTAAGCTAAATCTCAGTCTCTCAAAATCAGTTTAGAAATATCCTCCGCACTTTTACCTTTTGTCTCGATGAAGCGGAGAAATGACTCTTCCACTATCACTTTATTTTCGTCAATTTTTTACGTAACGCAACACCTCACCCATCTTGTTCTTGTGAGATACATCAGGAGTGCTATGAAAAATTATGCAAAAATAATTTACTTTCTCACCTGCTTTGTCAAAATGCTCACAAATTCATTTTGAATTTCTGGTGACAGATAAGAAGTAGCGAGTTTCTTTCCCAGGTTTACTTTCACCAAATGTTCACGAAGAACAAGGTAATAGTTAGCCAATAAATTTACCAATTCTAAAGACTTTCTTTTGTTTTCTAGATATCTTCCATCATTATGGATGTTGTTCCGGTGACTCCGTAGTGCCAGATTTTGCTTGGCGAGAAACCTGATAATGTCCAGTAATCTAGCTAGAATTCCCGCAACTTCGTAGTTTCCTTTTCAATAAGATGTTGCTCTACTTTGTTAACTATGTCGGATCTCTAGATCCTTCCAGTTGAGAAAAACTTGAGCATGAGATGTGCTAGCTTCATGTTCATATACTTTCGGGTTTAATTTCTAGCAACTCGTAAAACCCACATCAGCAGAAAAACTCGACAGTCCAGTTGAAAACAGTCTGCAGCAGAAGCAAAATAAGGTTTTTCTGGAAGGAGAATACACCATCAATGTTCTCAAATTTTCTCACCGTTGCGCTATTCCCGATTTTAGTTAGCTTTCTAACGTCGCCTTTTGTTTTTGTGTCTGGTCGGACTATGCACAGCGGCAGATCCCTGCCGAACAAGCATAGCACGAATTTTACAATATATTTAATATATGTCCCCACACACACTAAGTGCATTTTTTGTTTACGAAAATATATGAGAAGGTTGTAGAGTAATTAGAAAACAAAGACTAATTAAATAATTAAATAACTAACTAATTAAATAATTAAATAATTAATTAAATGTTTAGAAATTATAGAGAAAACTGAATCGAGAATCGTATCAGATAAGGAATTTACGACAGAATCAGTAATTGAATCGAAATTTAAATAAATTACATAAAATAAATTACATTAGATAAATTACTTTAAATGAATTACATTAAATGAATTACATTAAATAAACTACATTAAATAAATTACTTCAAATAAATTACATTAAATAAATTACATTAAATAAATGACATTGAATAAGTTACATTAAATAAATGATATTAAATAAATTACATTAAATAAATGACATTAAATAAATTACATTAAATAAATTATTTTAAATAAATTACATTAAATAAATTACATTAAGTAAATTACTTTAAATTAATTATATTAAATACATTACATTACATAAATTACTTCAAATAAATTTCATTATATAAATTACTTCAAATAAATTACATTAAATAAATGACATTAAATAAGGTACATTAAATAAATTATATTAAATACATTACATTAAATAAATTACATTAATAAATAACATTGAATAAATTACGTTAAATAAATTACATAAAATAAATGACATTAAATAAATGACATTAAATAAATTACTTTAAATGAATTACATTAAATAAATGACATTAAATAAATGACATTAAGCAAATTGCATTAAATAAATTACATTAAATAAATTACATTAAATAAATTAGATTAAATAAATTACTTTAAATAAATGACATTAAATAAATTACATTAAATAAATAATATTACATAAATTACATTAAATAAATTACATTAAATAAATTGCATTAAATAAAATACATTAAAGAAATTACATTAAAGAAATTATATTAAATTAATTACATTAAATAAATTACTTTAAATAAAGTATATTAAATAAATTAAATTAAATAAATTAATTTGAATAAATTACATTAAATAAATAATATTAAATAAATTACATTAAATAAATAATGTTAAATAAATTACATTAAATAAATGACATTAAATAAATTACATTAAATAAATTACATTAAACAAAGAACATTAATAAATTACATTAAATAAATTACATTAAATAAATAATATTAAAAAATTACATTAAATAAATTACTTTGAATAAAGTATATCAGATATAATACATTTAATAAATTACATTAAATAAATAACATTAAATAAATTACATTAGATAAATTACATTAAATAAATTGCATTAAACAAATTACATTAAACAAAGTACATTAAACAAAGTACATTAAACAAATTACATTTAATAAATGACATTAAATAAATTACATTAAATAAATTGCATTAAACAAATTACATTAAATAAATTATATTAAATAAATTACATTAAACAAATTACATTAAATAAATTATATTAAATAAATTACATTAAATAAATTACATTAAATAAATTATATTAAATAAATTACATTAAATAAGTTACATTAAATAAATTATATTAAATAAATTACATTAAATAAATTATATTAAATAAATGTCTTTTGTAGAGCTATTTCCTGCTTTGAACATCATTACACGTTACAGAAAATATACGGTTTTAGTTTATTGGCGACCTGCACAATACGTTCCACGCTTTCTTGTTTATTTCATTCTATTTTCGCTCAATCTTTTGTTATAATTAATATTATTTTTAAATATAATGAATGAGAATATTCGTAAACTGATTTTTTAATATTTATTGTTTCTGTGAAAAGGTGTGTGAGATAAATACATATATTTGGGGAAAAATTTTCATGTGAAAAATTAATATTTTTAACTATGTCAAATTAACAATCGATTCCTTTTCTTTTCTGTATTTAATTTGAGTCATGATCTGTTGAAAATTCATAATATGTCATTTAACATTCATTATTTCTGTGAAAATGTGTCTCGAAATAAACACACCCAAGGAAACATATAAGTGAACATATAGTTAAAACAAAAAACGTAAATATACATATTTATTTGAAAAAAAAAACATCAGTTTACCAAGATCCTTATATTTAAAATGAATCTTATTTTATAAAAACAAACTAGAAAACGTGGAACGTAATTGAGCGGCGTCGCCAAATTAACTAAACTATTTGCTTCATATGACGTATAATGACGCTCAAAGCAGGAGATGGCCTGAGGAAGTTTATATGTGGGTTTCTCATTCTGATTCCTAAGATCACAACAGGTTTACTGGCTATCATGAATATGCTACAAGAAAAGGAATTACGCATGTTATTTTTTCAGCCAAACCAAATAATAAGAAGCATTCTCTAATTATTAAAACTCTAATTATTAAAAGCCGAATCAATGTAAAATGAGCCACACTAATACAGTATACCAAACTTATTGGGCGTTAGGTAACTGGGTACTCAATAAATGCTAAATTTGTAAACGGTTAAATTGGTCAAGCAATTACTACCATGTCTGGCGTCTTATTTACCATTTTGAAAGCAAGATGTCCATTTTGAAATATTTAAGTAAAACAAAAAAGAAAAACATCCCCTCACAAGTGGAACAATTTTAATAAAAACACTACTATCGTCTATAAGATGTAAATACGAAAGGTAAAACGAAGTACCCGAATTGAACAGTTTTGCGCGAATTTTATGTTCTTTTACGAAAGTTAAAATAAAGATATAATGTTAATAAAGCTATAGTCAAAACCTTAGTCAAAATTTGATATAAAAATTAAAGCTTCAACTTAAGTATTCTAAAGAAAAAATTGAAATTTCGCGAATCTTGCTTAATTAGTGTATAAAATTTACTTTGTGGATACGAACTTGACTCAAACCTAAAATAGTTTAATTATAAATTAAAAAATTTCTCACATTAAAAATACCTATAAGGAACGGAAATATGAAAAAATACACAAATTAGATTTTTTCTTAAAAACAACTCACATTTAACTACACCTAGGTTTAAAATAGGGAAGATCAGTAGATATCCACGTTTCCCGCTAAAAAGCACACATAAAGGAAGGGTTGCACCCACGGTCAACGGTCAAATGCGCTTTTGTCCCGTAAGTGCCTGCCCATTGGCTGATTAGGAAGGTAGCGGTGGAAACTAGGAAGCTAATTGGCTAACTAAAACCTCAATAGAATGTGCGTATATAAAAACGCGAGACAACTACAACTCTTCGCATAAGTCTGACGAATCCTAGCGTGGATGAAATGCGGAATATTCTGTGTAGCTTAATTATAACTTACTATATATATATATATATATATATATATATATATATATATATATATATATATATATATATATATATATATATATAAAACTTACTATGTATATATATATATATATATATATATATATATATATATATATATATATATATATATATATATGTATACATATATATATATATATTTCCAAAACCTATGGCCTTGATGAAAAGGCGACTAAAACGTGCTGCTATTGTTTCAAATAATCTGAAATAACAGCAAGAGGAGACTTGATTCCAAATATTTCTCATATATTATATCTCCTCTCTTTTGGAAATAGGGCACGATTATGAATATCTTCAGTATCAAATAATCCTTTTACACTGTGAAATTCATTTTATGTATAGAAAACCAAAGAGCGGAGATATAACATACGATAACTATTTGGAATCAAGTCTCCCCTAGCTGTTATTTCAGATAATTTAAAACCATAGCAGCAAGTTTTAGTTTCCCCTCTATAAGGGCTAGAGGTTTTGGGGAAATAACAATTACTTTGTAATTCACATGCAAAACTAGGAAAAATAATGACTATGGCTGAAACATTTTATTGCTGTAAAAACGTGCCAAAAATAGGCTCTGTATGATGGATGATCCTTTTAATGTGCGACCTTAAGAGAAAATGTCACATAGCCCACTATACAATTTAGGTCATTACCTTTCCAACGAGCCTTTATTTGTAAAATTCTGATCTATAGTCGCTGAGATTTAGAACTTATAAAATTAACGAAAAGGTGATATTTATATATACATTTCATTTTCTCTTTCTTTCTCACTTTCTGTCTGTCTGTCTTCTGTCATTCTCTCTCTCTCTCTCTCTCTCTCTCTATATATATATATATATATATATATATATACTGGTAGCCAAATTGAATATTGAAATTCTCATATCTTTGGTTCTATAGGACAAAACTACATGAGAATTTGCAGGCTTTTTGAATATTATAATACTATTGTATGGTTACAATTTCATGACAATTGGTACATAAAATCTATATTTTAAAACTAATAAAATATACCCAAATTTGTCTACATTTGGTTGTCTCCTCTGTTGCCTTACCGCCCACTAATATATACAGGGTCACCCCCCAATAAAACAAAAGCTAAATGGATGCCATCTAGAACATATGCTGTAGAACGGAGAAAAAAAGGCCAAAGACCCTTGTGTTTTGATGTGATGTTTTGAATCTAATAAACTAGTTATGACCAAAGTTTGATTTCATTCGGACAAAACAGTAAGAAACGGTGTCGAATTATATTTGGGGCCCGTTTTTTTTGGGTCACCATGTGTGTGTGTGTGTGTATATATATATATATATATATATATATATATATATATATATAAGAGATAAAGAAAGAAAGAAAGAGAGAGAGAGAGAGAAAGAGAAAGAGGATTACTTTATTTCTTAAAGCAAAACGTATCTCGTTATTTTTTGTAAAACTAAGCGGGATTTGTTCTTAAAGTGAGATTTAACTCGCATGTTTTACCTCAGTTCGTTGTTTTTACAGCCAATGCTACATTTGTTAATGAATTAATAACGTCATCTCGCAATGCTTACTAATTCTCGTGTATGTTTATCGTTTTGAAGTGACTTAGATTTTACTGTTTTATTTTTCAGTATTGATGAGTTGTTTATTGCAATAGATATTTTATATTGTTAAAAAATATACATGTATACATATTCGTACACAGATGGTTAAATATTATGTTCTTACCAACCTAATACACAATAATCCGTTGTACTGAATGCGTGTTTGCTAAAATTACCATCGAGACAAATGCCATGATTCTCATTTCTTCCGCAAGCCATCGTTTTCCCACGTTTCTGGGTGGAGATATGTTAGACGATTGTGATATAAATTTAGAAATATTTTCCATTTTCTATTTCTCACACATTACAACGAATAATCAGTACTAACTGTGATTACACATTTATATTTTTATTTTAGCGGCAATCAAAGCATCGCTGGATTCTATGGAGACGGGAATTACCCCACCCCCCTCAGCTCCACCCTACGCCTTGCCTGTATACAACGCTGCGGACTTCGTTGGCGCATTTTTGGTGGGGGCGTAACAGAAAGCACCCAAAATGATGGACAAACAAACAGACTTATTAATCTCTCCGCCGTGGCTGAAGTAAATCACCCCGGAAGGAGCTCTCAGTTTTTAATATTCAAACGAGAGAATCAGACGGGCGGAAAAAAATTTTAATGAGCAGAGAATACTGATGTCTGGCTGCGATTATGAAAACTCGAAATTCAGATCCGTTTAGCAATGTACCATTGTTCTAAACCGAATGGTTAACTATTCAATGCTTTCTAAAAACAACATACAAGCAGCAACTTTGATAAGGTGCACTTTACCTATTTGGTTCCCATATCCTATAAATAAATAAAGCATTATTATTTGTTTACAAATCTATAAGATAATATATAATAATTATTCTTAATTACTTGAAAGGAAGGATAAAATTCATCTATACTAATAGGCCGCTCGGCGTTGCCCAGTCGAAAAATACGCTTAAATATGATATTTTAATATATGCAGATTTCCTACTTATTATCATAGAGCCAATCATGATTGATTTTTATATTGTACTCAACATATAGTAGTGTCCCCTTAACGTGACCCGTCGTAAAATAAGCTTGAATATAATTTAATTTGCTCAGATTTCGTATTTATAATTATGAAACCAATTCTTTATTAATATTATATTGTACCCAATATATAGCATTGATTGCAATATATATATATATATATATATATATATATATATATATATATCCATCCACATACAGTACTGTTTCGCTGTATCACTGTAGAAGGCAACTACCTCAACCCAAGATCGAAACCCTACCGCCCTTCAAAGTTCAAACCATTACGCTAACCGGCAGTTGCTCTCTCTCTCTCTCTCTCTCTCTCTCTCTCTCTCTCTATATATATATATATATATATATATATATATATATATATATATATATGACATCAGCTAGAATCGAAACCAAAACATTTAGAGCTCCAGTCTTAGTGGTTATCGTTTGAGCTATTTTGCAAAATATTTATCAACAATTTTTTTTAAGATGAATGTTTTATTTTTAACCGTAAATTGTTAGATGTAAGGACAGTTTTTTTCTTTAATATTTTTCAGAAAAATTTTGGATTTTGGTAAACAGAATTTTTTCTTTTTGTATTAGAAAAACTAAATTTTTTTTTACGTAAATCGTAAATTGTTAGGTAAAAGTACGTAAATCGTAAATTGTTAGGTAAAAGTAAAGGAAAAAAAAGTTTTTTCAAGTAAACTTACTTTTATAACTGTTCATTGCCGGTGGGAGAACTTTCTAAAGATGAGGATATTTCCTCAGGAATCGTTACTTCGTTCGACTGTTGTGTCTCACACAAATTGAAGTAGACTTAGAAGCTCATGGTTGATCCCGCATTCTTGCTTGTTTCGGTTACTTCCACATCCTTTCAACGTGGTTCGTTGTTGCCTTCATCGCAGGGTTTACAAAATGCAAGCTATACATTACTGTCAGCTACTGGAATTTTTCTCCTTCCAACAGTCGGATATACGACTGTGCTCCTCGGCAGAATATATTTGTTTATTATTGGAAGGAGGATTTCGGCGTTTCGGTTTGGTATCGTCACCAAAAAACCCTCCTTGTCGGTGGTGTTATAGCCGCCTAAGACCCAGAACGGTTCGAGAATTCTCTCAACGTTGTGTTTCCTTCGGTTGAAGAGAGACTCGTCTATTTCGACTGTGTGCCGTGGGCCTCTGGTCTGCCGGGCATTCCTAAGAAAATACTGCTGGCAAATTTTTCTGAGAAAGTTCTTCCAGTTTGTATATGTGTGTTCTGAAATAATACTGCATTCCCTTCGCATGTTTTTCATGGTGGCCATTTCGTATGCCTACAAATAAATTATTTTTATGATTGTGGAAACCTCCAAGTTGGATCGGACAAAAAACGATCCTGTGCACAAGGAGGCCCACTGCACTGCACATTTGTGCATCTCCACCAGAAACCATCTTTAACACACGATCTTCATTTCAGGACGCATTTGCAGTTTCTTCTCCTATTAATATGAGATTGTCTGCTCCAATATTTTCTTTCCTTTTATAGAAAGAGCATGAATTTATTCCCGTGCCTGCCATTATCTTTTTATCAATTCGAAAGTCGTCTGCTTTCATTTCAATAGTGCTTTTTCATTGGCTGATCAAAGTACGAAAATAAATAAACAAAAAAAAAAAAAACATCCCGTACCATCACCCAAAAAATAATAAAAAGATTACCTTAAAAAAATGTTGATTTCGCGTTTTAACACTTGAACAACGCCCGGCTTAATCCGATGATTGCCGGTTGCTCCCGATCCATGATTGACGGGAAATTTCGAGAATCCAGGTCAAATTCTACAAGAGTACCACATGCGATTGCTAGAACTTTTTCTACTTAAATGCTATTCAATTATGCACAAAAAATACAATTTGATGCTTTGGTGGCTAAATTTTCTGCTTGCCAAGGTGATCTATTTTTTCAGGGTCGCGATTACGGTGTTTTTGTCGGGGAAATACTGCCCACTTAATGCATCCTTCAGAGGTCTGAATAAATGAAAGTCTGACAATACGAAGTCGGAATTATACGATGGGATAGACAGTACAGGCCAGCTGAACTTGGTCACAGATTCTGTGGTCATCAACCTTGTGCGTGGCATGGAATTTTCATGTTGTAAACGGAATGTTCCTTTTTCTCTAACCTTATACAGGCAATCCAGGCCTTTAGCTTTGTCAAAGAGTAAATCTACTTCCAAGAAATCCAGGAAGGTGACGTCCTTCCTATCTAAGAAGTCGGTGTACATCACTTTCTCTGCAAACATCTGAATCTTGAACTTTTTCTTTGCTGGAGAGCATGAGTGATGCCATTTTATCAACTTCTGTTTGGACTCCTGCCTGTATGGGTGACATTACGTCTCGTCAAAAGTGACGATGCGGTCCAAAACCCCATCACCTTCGGTTTCATACTGATTCAAGAAATCCTGTCGGTGGTCTTTTGGGTCCCGCGTGAGCATTCGTAAACCCAACTCTGCTGTATCCTAGGGATGAAAACATCGTTTCCAGTGCACCGACACCCACGTTCAACTCAACACGCATTTCATTCACCGTTATCTGTCAATCAGACCAGATGATTGGGTCAAGGCTCACAGTGTTTTCTGGGGTGGTAGCTGTGCATGGGCTTTTAGAGTGTGTTTGGTCACACATATATCTGTCACCACTCTGTAATCAAGGAACCCATTTCCTAACTATGCTGACATCAACTGAATCGGCTTCGTAAATGTTCAACAGGAACGAATGAGTGTTGATCGGTTCAAATTTTTTCTGTATCGACGAATTCAATAACGTGTCTCTGCTTCTGGCTTACGTCCATGATGGGATTGCTTTCCTAGAGGCGTCTCACACCGTCAATATCTGCGGCACAGAGATGAAAATTTCAGGTCATGAATGCATACGTTTACTCATCATAACAATGCAATTTGCAACCTTTCTTATCCATTTGGGTGGAATAAAAAAAGGAGGCGTTACTTTTTGAACGACCTTCATATATATATATATATATATATATATATATATATATATATATATATATATATATATTTGTGTATGTATGTAGGTATATAAAAGCCTACCTACTCGGGCAGAGCACTGTGTTGAATAATTTTGCCAACAACAACCTTATAATAATGTAAAACTTTTTATAAATAAACAGAGTACTATGATAGTAACGGTCAATGTTTGTGTAAAATTTTATAGATACGTATCACTCACTGGTGGCACCTGTCTTTTGTAATTTGAGCTACTATCGACTGTCGAATCATGAGTTAGTTCGAACAGAGGCGTTAAAACCATTTATCAAGGCCGGAAAGCCACTCGAGGATAAGGTTATTGACTGTACGGTAGTCACTTAAACAACAGCGTATTAATAGTTAGTAGTGGAAATGGGGGTAGAAATGGATTATTTTAAGAGCGGCTCAACAAGAATTGTTGACGTTGAAATTGAATACGACAATATTATAGTCAGCTGAAGGACGGCTCAGCGAAACAGAGATCCACAGGCGGGCAGTTCCAGGAAAGAAAATTTGTTGATGGAATCCACATTTAGGTTTAGGCACCGCTAGAATGTGGGGAAATTCTTGATAGTGATTTTAGATAGACGAGTGTTTTTTACGAATGGTTGGAAAAGAAGGGGACCGTAGATTAGAGCTCAGACGACCACTTAAGAAGCTTGATCTTAGATGTATAAAAATTTACTAGCCACCCTTTCCCCCATTGTACCACATGCTCACGATCAGAGGAGAGAATATATTGGTAATTGCCAACCTTTGAAATGTTGACACATATTGTAGTGTCGTCTGCATAAACATAAACAAATAATCTAAGAATGTGATCTGGGAGATCATTGATGAAAGTTAGGAAGAGAGTTGCACAATGAGGGACGCATGCATCAATAGTGTAAGACTTATGCTTACTCGGTACAAAAATGTATGAAAAATTTATTTGATTTATGCTTATTCGCTAGGAAAATGTATGAAAAATTATTCAATTTATCTTTATTCGCAAGGAAAATGCATAAAAAATATTTATTTATCTTTACTCGCAAGGAAAATGTAAAAAAAATTATTTGATTTATGCTTATTCGCTAGAAAAATATAGAAAAATTTACTTGATTTATGCTTATTCGCTAGGAAAATGTATAACAATTATTTTATTTATCTTTATTCGCAAGGAAACTTTCTGAAAATTTATTTGATTTATGCTTATTCGATAGGAAAATGTATAAAAAATTATTTGATTTATGCTTATTCGCTAGGAAAATGTATAACAATTATTTTATTTATCTTTATTCGCAAGGAAACTTTCTGAAAATTTATTTGATTTATGCTTATTCGATAGGAAAATGTATAAAAATTTATTTGATTTATGCTTATTCGCTAGGAAAATGTATAACAATTATTTTATTTATCTTTATTCGCAAGGAAACTTTCTGAAAATTTATTTGATTTATGCTTATTCGATAGGAATATGTATAAAAATTTGTTTGATTTATGCTTATTCGCTAGGAAAATTATAAAATACTATTTTATTTATCTTTATTAACAAGGAAACTGTATGAAAATTTATTTGATTTATGCTTATTCGATAGGAAAATGTAAAAGAGTATTTTATTTATCTTTACTCACAAGGAAAATGTATAAAAATATTTTATTTATGCTCATTCGCAAGAAAATGTAAAAAATTATTTTATTTATCTTTTTTCGACAGGAATATGTATAAAAATTATAAGAATTCGCTAGAAAAATGTATATAAATTTATTTTATTTATGCTTATTCGTAATGTATATAAATCTGTTTTATTTATGCTTATTCGCTAGGAAAATGTAAAAAAATATTTTATTTATCTTTATTTGATAAAACATATGTATAAAATTGGTGTGATTTATGCTTATTCGCTAGGAAAATGTATAAAAATTTGTTGGATTCATGCTTATTCGCTAGGATAATGTATAAAAATTAGTTTATTTATGCTTATTTATTAGGAAAATATAAAAATTTGTTTGATTTTTGCTTATTTGCTAGGAAAATGTATAAAAATTATTTTATTTATCTTTATTTGCAAAGAAAATGTATAAAAATTTATTTTATTTATGCTTATTCAATAGGAAAATGTATAAAAATATGTTGGATTTATGCTTATTCGCTAGAAAAATGTATAAAAATGTATTTTATTTCTGCTTATTCGCTAAAGAAATGTATCAGAATTATTATTATGCTTATTCGTTAGGAAAGTGTATGTAAATATTTTATTTATCTTTATTCCAAAGGAAAATGTATAACAATTTATTTGATTTATGCTTATTCGCTAGGAAAATGTATAAAAAATTATTTTATTCATCTTTATTCGCAAGGAAAATGTATAAAAATTAATATGGTTTATGCTAATTCGCTAGGAACATGTATAAAAATTTATTTGATTTAGGCTTATTTGCTAGGAAAATGTATAAAATTCATTTAATTTATGCTTATTCGCTAGGAAAATGTATATAAATTTATTTGATTTATACTTATGTATAAATTTTGTTAGATTTATGCTAATTCGCTTAGAAAATGTATAGAAAATATTTTATTTATCTTCATTCCCAAGGAAAATGTACGAAAATTAATTTGCTTTATGCTTATGTGCTAGGAAAATGTATAAAAATTATTTGATTGGTCTTTATTCGCCAAGAAAAGGTAGGAAAATGAAGTTGATTGATGCTTATTTCATAGAAAAATCCATAATCTTTTTTGATTTATACTTATTCGCTAGGAAGATGCATAAAATTTTTTTATTAATCTTTATTCGCAAGAAAAATCTATACAAATATACTGGATTTATGCTTATTCGCAAGGAAAATGTATGAAAATTTATTTCATTTATCTTTATGCGCAAGGAAAATTTACAAAAACTTATTTTACTTATGTTTATTCACTAGAAAAATGTATAAAAATTTGTTTGATTTTTGCTTATTAACTAGGAAAATGTATGAAAATTTATTTGATTTATGCTTATTAGCTAAGAAAATGTATATAAATTAATTAAATTTATGCTTATTCCCTAGGAATATGTATAATTGTTGTTATATTTATGCTTATTCGCTTAGAAAATTCATAAAATATTTTGTTTTTCTTTATTCACAAGGAAAATGTATTAAAATGTATTTCTTTTATGCTTATTCTCTATAAAAGTTTATAAAATTTGTGTTATTTATGCTTATTTGCTAGGAAAATGTACAGATTTTGTTTGATTTATGCTTATTCACTAGGAGAATGTATAAAAATTATTTGATTTATGCTTATTGGTTATGCAAATGTATAAAAATTTATTTGATTTTTGCTTATTTGCTAGAAAAATGTATAAAATTTATTTGATTTATGCATATTCGCTAAGAAAATGTGCAAAAATTTTTTATTGATGCTTATTCGCTAGGAAAATATAAAACTTATTTTATTCATCTTTATTCCCTAGAAAATGTATAAAAATTTATTTGATTCATGTTTATTCGTTAGGGAAATGTATAAAAAATATTTTATTTATTTTTATTCGCAAGGAAAATGAATAAAAAATTATTTTATTTGTGCTTATTCGCTAGGAAAATATATAAAAAATGTGTTATATTTCCTTATTCGCTAGGAAAATGTACTAATTTTTGTTGCTAGGAAAATGTATAAAATATTTTATTTATGCTTATTCGTTAGGAAAATATATAAAAATGTGTTTAAATTATGCTTATTGCTAGGAAAATATATAAAAGTTTATTTCATTTATTCTTATTTGCTAGGAAAACGTATAAAAATCGTTTTATTTGTCTTTATTCGAAAAGAAAATGTATGAAAATTTATTTTATTTATGCTTATTCGCTAGGAAAATATAAAAATTATTTTCATTATCGTTATTCTTCCTAGGAAAACGTATAAAAATTTGTTTGATTACTGCTTGTTCACTAGGAAAATTTAAAAATATGATTGTATTCATCTTTACTCACAAGGAAAATTATAAAATATCATATCATTTATACTTATTCGCTAGGAAAATGTAAAAAAATGTGTTTGATCTATGCTTATTCGCTAGGAGAATGTAGGAATTGTGTTTGATTTATGCTTCTCCGCTTGAAAAATATATAAAAATTTATTGTATTTATGCTTATTCGTTAGAAAAATATATAAAAATTTGTTTGAATCATGCTTATTCGTTATGAAAATTTATAAAAAAGTATTTTATTTATCTGTACTCGCAAGGAAAATTTATTTTATGAATGCTTTTTTCCTAAGAAAATGTAAAAATTATTTTATTTATCTTTATTCCCTATGAAAATGTATAAAATTCATTTTATTTATACTTATTCGCTAGTAAAACATATAAAAGTTATTTTATTTATCTTTATTCGCAATGAAAAGGTATAAAAATTAAATTGATTTATGTTTATTCGCTAGAAAAATGTATAAATATATATTTTATTTATGCTTATTCGCTAGAAAGATGTATGAAAATTTATTTGATTTATACTTATTCGATAGGAAAATGTAGAAAAATTATTTGTTTTATCTTATATTTGCTTTATCGCAACGAAAATGTATAATTTGTTTGATTTATAATTTATCGCTAGAAAAATGTATAAATAATATTTTATATATCTTTGTTCGAAACGGGAATGTATTAAAATTATTTGCTTTATGCTTATATGCCAGGAAAATGTATAAAAATTTGTTTGATTTCTCTTTATTCTCAAGAAAAATTATAAAAATTAATTTTATTTATGCTTATTTGCTAGGAAAATGCATTTTTTATTTATGCTTATTCGCTAGAAAAATGCATAAACATTATTTTATTAATCTTTATTCGCAAGGAAAGTTTATACAAATTTATTGGATTTATGCTTATTTGTTAGGAAAATGTATAAAAATTTATTTTATTTATCTTTATCCGCAAGGAAAATGTACAAAAAATTATTTTATTTATGGTTATTTGCTAGGAAAATGTAAATAAATTTGTTTGATTTATGCTTATTTGCTAGGAAAATGTATAAAAAATATTTTATCTTTAATCGCAAGAAAATGTACAAAAATATATTTGATTTATGCTTATTCGCTAGGAAAATGCATAAAAATTTATTTGTTTTATGCTTATTCGCTAGGAAAATGTATATAAATTTATTTGATTTATGCTTATTCCCTAGGAAACTTTATAAATTTTGTTAGATTTATGCTTATTCTTGTAGAAAAAGTACAGAAAATATTGTATTTATCTTTATTTACAAGGAAAATGTATAGAAATTTATTTGTTTTATACTTATTCTCTAGGGAAATTTATAAAAAAATTATTCATGCTTATTTTCTAGGAAAATGTATACATTTTGTGTTATTTATGCTTATTCGCTTGGAAAATGTATAAAATTATTTGATTTATGCTTATTCACTAGGATAATTATTAAGAATTATTTTATTGATCTTTATTTGCAAGAAAAATGTACAGATTTATTTGCATTATGCCTAGTCGCTAGGAAAATGTATACAAATTTATTTTATTTATCTTTATCCGCAAGGAAAATGTACAAGAACTTTATTTGATTTATGGTAATTCACTAGGAAAATGTATAGAATTTTTTTGTTGATTTATGCTTATTCGCTAGGAAGATGTATAAAAATTATTTTATTAATCTTTATTCGCAAGGAAAGTTATTACATATTTATTTGATTTATGCTTATTCGCTAGGAAAATGTATAAAAATTTATTTTATTTATCTTTATCCGCAAGGAAAATGTATAAAAATTTATTTGTTTTATGCTTATGTATACATTTTGTTAGATTTATGCTTATTCGTTTAGAAAATGTATAGAAAATATTTTATTTATCTTTACTTACAAAGAAAATGCATAAAAATTTATTTGTTTTATGCTTATTCTATTTATTTATACTTAATTTATTTTTATTTAATTTATTTATTTATATATTTATTTAATTTATAAAATTTGTGTGGTTATGCTTATTTGCCAGGACAATATATAAATATTTATTTGATTTATGATTATTGGTTAGGCAAATGTTTAACAATTTATTTTATTTTTGCGTATAAAAAATTGTTTAATTTATGCTTAATATATGTATAAAAATTTCTTGTATTTATCTTTATCCGAAACGGAAATGTACAAAAACTTATCGGATTTATTGTTATTCGCAATGAACATTATATAAATTTGTTTGAGTTATGCTTATTCGCTAGGAAAATGTATAGAAACTTATCTAATTTATGCTTATTCCCTACGAAAACTTTATAAATGTTGTTAGATTTATGCTTATTCGCTTTGAAAATTTATAAAAAATATTTTATTAATCTTTATTCACAAGGAAAATGTATAAAAATTCATTTGTTTTATGCTTATTCTCTAGGAAAATTTATAAAAATTTGTTTTGTTTATGCTTATTTGCTAGGACAATGTATAAATATTTATTTGATTTACGCTGATTCGCTTGGAAAATGTATTAAAAATATTTGATTCATGCTTATTTGTTAGGCAAATGTATACACATTTATGTGATTTTCGCTTATTCGCTAGGAAAATGTATAAAAAATTATTTGATTTATGCTTATTCTCTAGGGAAATGTATGAAAGTTTATTTTATTTATGCTTATTCGCTAGGAAAAAGTATAAAAATTATTTTATTTATAGTTTTTAGCGAGGAAAATGTATAAATATTTCTTTTATTTATGCTTTTCCTGCCAGGATAATATATAGAAAATTATTTGATTATCTTTATTCACCAGGAAAATGTATAAAAATTGTTCGATTTCTGCTTATTCACTTGGGAAATCTATAAAAAAATATTTTATTTATCTTTATTAGGAGGAAAATGTATAAAGATTTATTTGATTTAAGCTAGAAAAATGTATAAAAATTATTTTATTGATCTTTATTCGCCAGGAACATGCATAAATATTTGTTTATTTATGCTTATTCGCTAGGTGAATCTGTAAATATTTATTTTATTTATCTTTATTCGCTAGGAAAATGTATAAAAGTTGTTTGATTTATGCTTATTCACTACGAAAATGTATAAAAAATATTTTATTTATCTTTATTCGGAAGGAAAATGTATAAAAATTTTTTGGGTTTATGCTTATTTGTTAGGAAAATGTATAAATATTTGTTTGTTTTTTACTTATTTGCTAGGGCAATGTATAAATATTTATTTTATTTATCTTTATCCTCATTAAAAATGCATAAAATTCTTGTAAAAATAATTTATTCTCATATATATTCATTATAAAACATATTTTCCCGGTATGCTACACAGAGATTAATAATAAAAAAGTGAACTCTGTTTAATAAGTAAGACATCGTCTAGAATTCCGTTGTTGGATTTGTTTTTACATAAGTATGTTTATGTTTATTCGCTTGAAAAAATGTAAAAATGCCTTTATTTCTGTGTTTTGTGACGAAATAAAATTTTACGCACTTTTTGCCGAATCAAAATGGCGGATTAAAATCTGGCGTGCTGGCGCCCCAAAAAGAATTATCCGACGATGGTATGCAAAATAAGAAAACAGTATAAGGAGAGAATATTTAATAAATCACGTCTTATGCCAAGAATGTGTTTCTATATAATAACGTACTATTTAGAAAAGCATTCTTTTCATTAGGAGGGATTAATTTTAACTATTCTTACAATTTACACATTTGGGCACTTATTAGTTTAATTTGTGTTACTGTAAAAGAAAAAAACTACATATATACTACTACTACTACTACTACTACTACTACTACTACTACTACTAATAATAATAATAATAATAGTAATAATAATAGCAGCAGCAAATATATTAATTCTTTTAGCTAAGTCACTTCCCAAAAATGGGATTCTACATTTTTAAATGATTATGTGGCGAAAAGAAAAAAGTAAAAACAACAAATAAAAAAAGATTTGCGTTGAAAAATGGTTTCGTACATAAAATTAATGTAAAATGGTACTCATTTCCGCCCCGTTCTTGCTTAATCGCTCAAAATCGAAAACTAAACAAAATACTCGTACACCATCACATGTTCGACCGATTGTTATAATTTATTTTTGTGTTTTTACCATCGTTTGTTTAATTTTCAATTTTGAGCGGTTATTAATGGTATTTCTGCAGGGGTTATTGGGCAGCCATTTTTCAAATTCTAACTCAAAGAGGAGACACACTTTAAAAGATGTTTAAACACAAATAAATTCATTCAGGTATGTAGAAGAGTTTTGCCTTTGGTAACATTTATTTGTTGCATATTTTTTATATTTTTTATATTCATTAATAAATTCGCCAACCCCATACTTCCTATTGGGGAAGTTTTAATGTAGATATAATTTCCTTTTTAATTAAGAAAATCTTCAGAATGTTTTTCCTTTATGCATTTCATCCAAGATTTTTATAAACTTTTTTGAGATTTTCATCTATATTTTTATCTTGCGTACAAAAAGAATCTCCATAAAACCTTAATTATCTCAGAAGAAGTCGATGACAGGCACCGCTAATTTTCAGCTGGCGCCAACAAAATTTAAAAAACCCGTCCAGAGTATTTAAGACCTTATAAAAATCAAGTAAACTCTCCCGCATGAGGGCATATAGACATTAAACGAATAGATGGGGAAAGTTTACAAAGGGAATAGGTAACTATCTCTCAATAAATGCCCAACAAATAAAATGACTTAAACTGTGAATCAATATTAAATCTGTAAATGAGATTTATAACCTATTCTGTGGCACTTCTCAGTCATATGTTGCAAATGAACAACTTCTAATAAAAAACAATTTGTGGCTGTTTTAGTTTTTATTGTCAAAAAAAAAATCAATAAATTAAAGAATCGGTTTAGAATAGGAAATTAAGCTATAATTTTTCTGATTCCGATACCGATTTCGATCCCTAAAAAGTTCTGATTTTTCCGATTCCCGATTTCGATTCCGATTATTTTACTCATAGAATTTTCGTTTAGTTTTGACACAGATATGGAACGAGGAAAGTTATTGGCGGTTGTTTTAACTAGGCGAGTATTTGTTAACTTTTTATAGGACCATACATTGTTTTTCTTAAATAGGCTTTTGACTTAAAGTTTATGACAGTATCATTTCGTCATCAAATTATAAATTGACACAAACTGTTATAAAACTATAATTTATTAAGATAATGATATTTAAAAAATTGTTATTAAAGGTATTGGATTAAATAGCTTCAAAAGCTTCCAATTGTTCTATATGAAAAGATTATAAGTGTTCGTTTTTTGTTTTTTTACTATTGTTTTGTTTTTCTTCTCCCACAGCCGCAAATTAGTGGCTCACGCATGAAATTAGTTAGATTTATAAAAATACTAGCAGGGCGACCCGATATTACCCGGGAATAAATGAGGATCAACGAATGTTTCATCCTCCCATATTTTATTGTCATCAACATCGGTAAAATCAGCCATTTTTCAATCCGTCCCTCAGTTATTTAGTACGCAATTCATTGTAGTTTATATTGCACTGTAGAGAACCGATGTTGATTTTATACAATTATTTTTATATGATAAATTAAAGTTTAAAATGCAATTATCAAGTATCATGGTTAAATTGTGCTCTAAACAAAAACATTTATTTCGAACGCGCCTCTGTCAAATCAAAGAATCTACTTTATATGCCAAACCTTTCTACTTGTGCGGTGAAAATGGTTTGATTAAAGTTTAAAATGCAAAAGTCAAATATCATAGTTAAATTGTGCTCTAAACTGAAGCATTCATTTTGAACGCGCCTCTGTCATATCAAAGAGCATACTGTTCATTTTATATGCCGGGCCCTTCTGCTTGTGCGGTAATAAAACTTCTCAAATGCACTTGTGATATTAGGTTGTATTTCTGTCATCGGATTTTTTCGATTATAAATTATCGATACTAATCGAAGATATTCCGATACAAACTGATGTGCCGTCTTCCTCCGGTCATCCAGTGCGTCTCCCGGGTCGCGGATGGTGGAAACCCCTCTACTTATGTAAGATAGATAGAGAGAAGCTTCGAATAACCAATAAGAACCGTAAACAATGAGGAACAACCATAAAAATGCCTATATAAAAAAAAGGATTCAAACTGGATCGCCGTCGCTCAGGATAAAAAGGGGCGCTCCACCTGTTTACGCACCAGGCAGCGTGAAGAAAACAATGGTGCGAACCTTCTTGCCTCAGAAGCTAGTGACACAGTAACCCCAGAGGTCCCACAAAGACAGCCACCAGTCCATGACCAAGATGGACAAAGCGTTCCTCCTCCATCCCGCTTGACGGACCCCAAAAAGAAACAGAAGGAGGATTTTTTTTTATTCTTACATTTTCACCCCAAACAAGGCATATTGTCACTTTGGTGTAGGGGGCTACTATCAGGGGCAACAACTACTGGGGTACTATGTTGGGATTTGGGCAGCAAGATGTCGGTTCATGTTACACTTGAACTTCTGCATGTCAGTACAGTTGGGGAAGCAGGGACCTGGAATGGAATTCCAGAGTCTAGCGGTTCTGGGGAAGAAACTACTGGACTAGAAAGATCTTTTACATCTAGGGATCTCTACTGTGTGGGGGTGGGATTTAGCTGCCAGTCGGGTTTGTCGAGGGTGTCTACGTCGTGGGGGCACAAGTGTCTGCAGTTCGTCAGAGCATTCACCATTAAAATACTTGTAGAACAGAAGAAGGTCCTCCTGAACTGCTAACACTACTCAAGGTTTGAGAAATGGGGACGCAGCGCAGGAGAGATACTTACCGAGAGAGTAAGAGCCTGGAACCTCCCAACAGAGAAGAAGGAGGTAACCTTACCTAACCTGCGATCCCTCATCTCACAGATGGGAAGAGATATACAAAACCTGTCTAAGAACACTGCCAGGCACATAAATTATCTGTGTCAAATTTTAAAAAGCTGGCCCAGCTGTTTACGAGTTTATAGGGAACGAACTCTTACACACACACGCAAAATTTATTTTTATATAATAGTAGAGATTCCAGTATGAACACGGAATTGTTTATGGATAAGAGTTGTTCTACAAAAGAAGCAGCTAATATGCTGGTAAAGGTTCGTTCTAGTTTCTATTGCTACGAATTTAAATTAAGAGTTGAATATATTAGCAGCATATAGTGAATGTATATGAGAATCTATTTGAAAGCGCAGGGAATAAGTAATGTGCGAAATTCAAACTCTATATATGTGCAAATATCTTATGTTCGTATCAAGTTCAACGTCTCTGGGAGACAGTGAAATATGGTCATGTCTACATTGAAAACTGGAACAAAATTATAATTCATCATAACAAAATATCGTTGAAGAATGTCAACGAAGAAACCATTTACGTCATGGCATTACAAAAATCCAGAAAAAGAGATATGTCATGCATTCACTCAGCCAAAAAGAAAAAAGAAACAAGATCCAAAAGATTTTCTTTCCAAATCTATCCTCGTTACGGAAGCGATGTAGTTAGAAAAATGCGTAGTTGTGACAAAAATATTCTTGAAAAAAGAAAAGAGCTCGAATTCAAAATTTTCAGACATGTGCGAGATTTAACTTCGCTCACTTTCTATTATAATGCCAATAAAAAAGGCGCTCTTTATAAAAACTTCGGAAATGACTGAATATAAACATTGATTTCTCGAAACGGCCACTAAATACGTTTTGCAATTCATCAATGGACTCCGTTCAGTGTCGCGAGACAATCGAAAGTTAATGTAGTGTAATGATGGCCGCGTCTATTATTGTGAAGCACGAGTTCCACAATTCTCAGCTACAACTCTCCTGAGTCGGCAATACTTGATTCTAGTGCCATAAAAATCCAGTACGACTGTAAACAATGCTGAGATAATTAGAGAGTACACACAGCACGTTGTACTCCTCAAATAGTCATCCATTATAGTACTGACCAAACTTGATAACGCTTAACTTCGTCGATTTAATGGAAACCGGTGTATCAACGTTATAATGTTGTACCTATTTGCTATGCCTCCCCACAGGACAGAGTTAGACACCAGGGTCGCTTTTTTTTCTCCACGTTAATAAACGACCCTGGTGTCTAACTCTGTCCCGTGGAGAGGCATAGTAGATAGGTACAACATTATAACGTTGATACACCGGTTTCCACGTTATAATGTTGTATATATGTTTTGTAATAGCGTAAAAGCAATAAAGCGTGCAGAAATAAAGTTTCCTCGTTATTATACTGAAATTTTAAGCATGTGCTGTAAAGACAAAATATAAGTACTTTTTGCAGTTGGAAAAATAATTCAATTGCAGAAAAAATATCAAATTTTAAGCAATCTAGTCTATATTGACGAGTTTCACAGTTTATATAAAAATGAAACAACGCAACATGTTTTTTTTTTATCAATTACTCAGCTGGATTAAACGATGGTTTAAAATCTCACAATTACCCATTACTCTATTCTCAAGATATATTCTCTAAATAAGATAGTGGAAATTATTCTTAAAAGGCGATTTATAGGGATATACACCTGCAAATATCATTTGAAGAGAAATACACCGAATTGTTGACTATAAACACGCACAACGTTGTGTAGAAATGAAAGCGGCTACTCTGTGACATAAAAGTAGTATTAGAAATGCTTTAACAAACAATAGACGCCATGTGAGTGACTTGGGTTTTGCAATGAGCTATTTTCAGGATAAAAGCTAAAAGACAACACGCTGTTTATAATAACATTACGCAATACAACTTAAATTGATAAATTCGATTTACAAACATTAAGTAAATACTTTGATACGAGTCGAAGATACGTCCTTCACAATCAGTCTGGCAGTAGATTTGTAGCTGCGAGACTTAGATATGGTTCTGTTCAATCCTAGAATGCCTATTCTCACAGGCCTTACTGTCCCTCTAATAAGAGGACTAGTTTATTACTAATCGCTTCGGAATACAGAGAGACTGTTAAAGCATTTTTTGTAAGCCAGGATGTACTATATCTTTTGAGAACCCACGCGTCTTATGTGTTACACCCTACAGAAAAGGTATGTAAACACATTTGAAAACGTTAAAGAATCCAGGTGCAGTCAGATCTACAGTAATTATAAATATAGCATATCTCCCTCAACACGTGCGTCAAAATTAAAAAACGTTTGAGAGAATGGCAAAATATGACAGCCATTTTATTCCTAGAATGAATATGGGACTGTTCTTCCAAATGTCCAAAGAGCATTTGTACAAATTGTAAAGACTTTAATACCTGACAATATTTCTCACGCATTATAATCTTCATAAAGTGATATTGTGAGTGATGCTATAATCTTGCAATTAAAAGATGTTTTAATTCCGAATGAAGCTAACCCAAAAGTGAAAGCAATCGACCAACAAGCAAGAATGTTATTCCAGCTGAACAAAAATCATAGCCAAATAGAAAAAGAGGAACTATGTACGAGGGGCATTCCGAAAGTAATGCCTCCTATTTTTATTCCGCTTGAATGGATCAGAGGGGATCGAAAATTGCATTTTAATGATGCATTCATGCCCTGAAAATTTCATCTCCGTGTTGCAGATATTGACGGTGTAAGACTCTGAGAATGCAACCTCGGCCACGGATGTGCGGCAAAACAGAAAGGCGTCATTAGATTCCCCATGCATAAAAAATTGAATCGATCAAAATTCAGCAGCGTCTATTATTGAACATATACGAGCCGATGCAGTTAATGTAAGCACAGTTACAAGATGGATTCGTCGATTTCAGAGTGGCAACAGAGATGTGAGTGACAAAGAGTGTTCCAGGACATTTACAACCGAAGCATCAAAAGAGTGCCTGCAAAAGTACATTGAGAATGATTATAATAGAATTGATTACGAGGCTCTTTCTAAAAGTACGGTCTCCTATTTTTTTTTAACTAAAAACTAAAACGTTTAAAGTTTCGAATATAGGAGTGGTAGCATTAAAACGAGCGACCTTTTGTGCCCCAGAATTTATTTTTCTACATAGTCACCATCATTCTCAATGTACTTTTGCCGGCACTCTTTTGATGCTTCGGTTGTAAAAGTCTCGGAACACGGTTTGTGATTTATCATAAATGTTTGCATAGGAAGATTTATTAGAAAATTATCTCAGTCGCTATAGGATTTCTCATACTCTGAACTTTCAAATTCATAGTTAAAAACGAACAAATAATCCAAGAGGTAGTAATTTAAAGAAACAATTCAGCCCAGTCAGATTCGACGTAGCAGTTTACAGCGAGCAAGAATTATCGAGTGCATTCAGGATCCGTTCCGTGAAATTCTTCTAATGATCATGCACTTCAGATGCATAGATTTATTTTCGCACTAATTCTTTCATCAAAAGCTGTTAGCATTTCATGTTTGAATATTTTTTTTAGATGAAGCTTGATAAAATTTTTTCGTATTATTTGGATTATCTAAACTATTGTTCTCATCTTGGTTGTTTTTTTCCACAACATTTCGCCTGACATAACCTTCTTCGGGTGCATTCACACTGGATGTTATTGGTGAATGGTAAAAAATAGAGCCACATCTATTTCTTTTCTTTTTTTCCTGTTTTTTTTTAACATAAATCTGGGCCCATTCCGTATTTTTATATGAGGTTTGTATTTTTTTAGATGAAGCTTAATATATATATTTTTAAATATTATTTGAATAACAATAGTCCAATATTGTTCTAATCCTTTTTTTTTTCGAACGTTTCGGGCGATGTAACTTCCGATCATCTTCACGTGCATTCACACTGGATGTTATTGGTTAATGATAAAAAATAGCGCCAAGTGTTTTCTTTTTTTAATAAATCCGTTAGCATTTACTTCACTCTCATGCAGTCTTCGACATTCGGTCCGTAAAAATGGCATAACATTTAATTAAAGTTTGGTGGAAAAAATAGTAATTTCTGGCTAAATTAAAATGCAAAAGTCAATTATTGTTATCTTTCTTTTTTAGTTTTGCTCCTAACCAAAATATAACCAGTATTTTCGACCGCGCAGCAATGTACTATTTCTTTCAGTTTTATTCTTAACTAGGAAGTCTACCTTGGTGATGCTTAATGTTTCATTCATAGCAGTTTATTTTCTGTTGGCGTCACATGCGAGGTAAATTTATTGTAAAAAGTTAAACGCCGAGATAAAACGTACAAAGATAAGAAATAGAGAGAAAAGATCGCGAATTAAATCTAATATATAAATCTCACTGTGTATGCGTGTGTGTGTCTGTGTGTCTCCGTTTTTTAAATTGTATCTCCTCCTAGACGGATGGTCGCTTGATGGCATGCACTAGCTCAAAAGATTGCATTTCTGGTGCAGAATTTTATTAGAGGTGTTTAATTGGTTAAAACAATTGCTAAGGGATTAAAAAGGAGTTAAAACTTTAAAGAAATGACAACTTGACGAGAATAGCGTCATAGCGTCCATAGCGTCGTTGTGCGTATGCGCACGATCTGTAACAGACATTTATTTAGTAAATTTACAAAGGCTGGAAAGCAGTTGTCTCTTTGGTGCTGTTGGTAGCGTCATAGATTTCTAATGTCAGTGTTCCGGGTTCGAGCTCCACCAGTTCTTCTTTTTTTTTTTTTTTGTTACATTCCGATATTCTTGACTTTTAAATGTTACGTAATAATTATACTAAACCACTTTTATATAAAACAAGGCCGATAGCCATTAGTCGCGTGCTCTCGTGTAATGAATGAATGCGTGAATGTAGGATTGACATTAAATTCTTAAAGATAAACTAAAATGACCGAAAAACGGGCTGAAATGACTTAAATAAATAAAAAGTAAATGACTTAGAATTACTTTAATGAACTTAAGGATGAATTGAATGACCTTAAGAATGACTTGAATGCTTAAAAAATAACTGGAATATTTAAAAAACAACTTGAATGATCTGGAGAATGACTTGAATGACTTTGAGACAGTGGTTGTAAAGTGGGTGATCATTTTACATTAAATTAATACAGAAAAGTGATCCCCCACTTTGTATCACAAAGTTTCAAACATAAGTACAGGATGTAGTAAGATCAGATACTACACTTTGATATTGGCAAAAAAGGCCAAGAAAAGGGTATTTATTTGCCTCCCCCCCCGAGCAAATTAGGCACAAGGCCGATTTTTAATGTGAGGAGTTAAGAGGAAATGGGGACCAACTACCCAGGGAGTAGGGGGAGCTGGATAGTGATAATTGATATGAAGGGTTGCCCCTACATTGACCAAGGTCTTATATGTGGAGTTGCCCCCATATATGGTCTTTGCTTGCAGTATCTGCCGGAACAGATACTACACTTTGATCTTACCAAAAGGCAAAGAAAGGGGTATTTATTTGCTCCACCACCAAGCAAATAAGGCACAAGGCCGATTTTTAATGTGAAGAATGAAGGGTAAATGGGGACCAACTCCCCGGGGAGCAGGGGAGCTGGATAGTGATAATTGGTATGAAGGGTTGCCCCTACATTGATCAAGGTCTTATATGTCGGATTGCCCCCACATATGGTCTTTTCTTGCAGCATTTGTTCCGGCAGATAGTACACTTTGAGATATTGAATCCTTTATTCATGTTAAAAATACATTGAAAATGAACAAAAATCTTAGGCGCATGGCCAACTCAAAAGGGGGGATTGTGGGGGTCGTTGGTCACCCTTGTCACTCCAGAACTAAACAAAATCAAAAATTTCTCCTAACTAGTATCTTCTTTCACCATAATACCGCATTCGCCCTTTCATATTGGGGGACGTCCTACTTAACTCCCAATTTTTAAAACATTTTTTATTGACGTGTAAAAACAAAAAAGATAACAATAAAATGGTACAATAATTCATTTGTGTCGAGGGCGGGGGAAGAAAAAACAAAAAGTGATTAGTAGAACCCTCCCAACCCCGTCTAGTTGATAGACTGCCCGTTCCACTAGGTTTATAAAAGGAACCTCGATTCTGCGAGTTAGTCTCTAAGTGGGGATGCTCTCTAGATGCGGGTGAATGGAGAAAAGAAAATTTTGTGGGTAAGGAATGGGGGTTAGTTTGTATTTCTTTCTCTCCAAGATGGATAAAATTTGGAGGAAGGGACGAAAGTAGGAGGGGTGCGGATCTTGGAGGCTTCCTAATCGGAGAGGGATTGAACACACATTCAGCTAGCTGAGAGGCTACTTTTTTTAAATTTTACTTTACGGAACTGCGCGTTCCACACCTAGGCGGGGAACACGTATTCAAATTTGGCTCCTCTTCGTACACACAGACTTACTACATGTATCCATCTTCTGTCAAATGCAGCCTTCTTCTATCACATCTGATCTTCACCCGTAGTTGGTGTTTAAAGAAAGCGATCAGATCCTGATCAGAAAAAGACAACACCCCCGGCAACATTGCAAGCGCGACGTCCAAATCACCATTCTCGCCACGGCCAGGATCGTAACGTAGACCATTTGTCTTTCCCGGTCCCACGGCAGCCTCACGTTGTCCACGACATTGGATACGGTAATTGGGCGAGGATGCTCAGGATCGATGTGAGCCGTTACCTCGCTGACATACGACCAGTACTGGCGGAGTTCGCTGCAATGGAAGAAAGCATGATCAGTAGTTTCTACGGCCGTTGTCCCACAACGGCGACAATCAGGCAACTCTAAGAACCCGGAACTGCATTGTATGTTGTTGAGTGGAAGTGCATTTCGGGCCAATCTCCTGGTCAAAGAGAACTCATCTTCATATTTGTTGCTTTTTCACCACGTTTCGGCCAACTCATCCTTTGCCCTTCTTCATTAATTAAGCGATTAACCGCAACGGGATGAAAATGTTGAGTCTTATAACTGTATCCCCAGTAATTACTTCCTTCCATAGTTGTTGTCTCACCTGCTTTGGGTAGGATTGAAGCTGATATCTTCAGACGATGCTCATCTGGAACCGCAGAGACTCAACGCCTCTATCCACTGCACCACGGGCACCAAAGCGCGATAAGATTGGATTTTATGGTTTTATATATCCAATTTTGTATTCTTATCTGATCTCCAATCGTCGGGTTCGTTCCGAATGGAATTATAAAGAAGAAGGCCAGAGAATGAGTCGGCTGAAACGTGGTTAAACAACAGCTATGAAGATGAGGATAAAAGTCCGCAAAAAATACAAATTATAAAACCTTTTCTCAAAGGATTCCAAACAAATTAAAATAATATATAATACTTTCGTTCTTATTTAGTATTTTCTAATTGAATTGAAAAAACAAACAAAAAACAAAACCTCTTCAATTTAAAGTTATTTTTTAAATTGACGAAAACACTAGAATATTTCAATTAAAAGTCAAATACTCATTACGGTACAAGCACCCTTGCTGGATTGCTACGTATATTTTTGCCTCCAAGACGACTGCCTATGTCTGATTTGCATGTTAAGTTAAAAAAAAATTTTTCTCTTCTTTTCTCAAACTACACGTTACTTGACACTCCAAACTCTTATAATTAATCCTAACTGTATTCTGTAAGTTTAATCCTCTCCTGATAACTAACAATCTGCTCTACTCTCCAAGCTGCCACTAACACTCATACAATACACCCCACTTAGATGGAGGTCTTTAGCTTTCAGCCCTAAACCTTCACATGCTAATCGATTGGAAGTCATGATCACTAAACATCTGTACATTTCTACCCCTTAGGCATGCATTAGTTTATTCTTATCCAGGTGGATACTCATTAACAACAGTCTGTACTTAGATATACAACTATCTATATTACATAGCAATAGCTGTCCCTTCCTTAGCTTAGCAATGTTAAATACAAAAACTGAACCGATACTCTATAATGCAAAATACAACTTCCTGATTTTTAAAAGAAAGCTGAAGATATCTTCATTAGAAAGTAACCTACTTAATACCTACAATCTCCATATATTCGCATCTACTGGAAATATGCCCATATATCTATTTATTGTACTATACATATTGTATACGACATAGCATATAATTTACTCCCAATTATACCTGTACTGTAATGTACTTCATATAAAAAATGACGTTACTTGTATCTATTGAATATACAAATTTACCTTTCTGTAAATTTCTGTATAGCAATGCTCTGTAATCAACGATTGTACAATTTTTTCTAGTTAATTCGTAATACCATACCATTCTGCAACGCATTATCCTATTCCTAAGCCAACATAAAAATAAGGAAAGGAAACTTTTTATTTTTAACCTAAAGGAAAAACAAACCATGTTAACTCCTTCCAACAGACCTGCTTGCAAATATAGCTGCTTCCACTACATGAACTCAGCCTCTCCTCCAGTAACAAACAATGAAATAGCAATGCCCTGTAATCACTTTGAGGAGTATAATTTTTCAGTTGATATATAACTCTTATAAACTAACCCGTTAACATTAACCACCAACACGGGGGCGCAGAAATACCTGAATTAGGACACAGACGCGGGTAAAACCCTTTCGGTGCCGATGAACCCGCAGATCTTCACAGATTATCCATCTAGGAGAAGGAAACCTCTGAAGCTAAACCTAAGGGGAGGAACGCCTATCCAGTCTTGGATGATAACCTTCCTAGAGCTGGTGGCTCAAACAAATTACCGGTCTGCAAACCTGAACTGCTTAAGGAGTAGATAGGTACTGTCTATCGCCCGGCTTCCATACTCCTTCTTTGCCTATTAGTGGTCGATCTTGTTTCCTGACTAGGGCAATGAACGCCGTTTTCCCCACTCCTGACACATCCCATCCACTAAACTGGGAACTTGGGAGTGCTTGAATGCCATAATGCCAATAAAAGTAGATTGGGTTGACCATCGTCTGATGGGTTGAGGATACCGGATAGACAGTTCCTGGTTGCTGTTCCCGACTGGTAGTACAGAAGCCCTAACTCTTTGGTAGCGCTTAGAGCGGCTGCTCCATCAACAGTTGTATAATATCGGGTTGTTTGTAGTGCCATGTCGCACATGGAAAGGGACCCTGCACTCATCCACGGTGGGCTATCACGAGGCCACAATCCTAGTAGATGGCAGGACAACTGATGGTTTGCTTGTGTTGCATAACCAATTGTTCAGCATCTCTTACCTAAACTGAAACTCTTAAAAAAATGACAGTACAATAAAACAAAATTACGCTAAAAACTCAAACAAAACCAACCCGCCTTCTCCCTTGAAGCTTGCATTTACGAACATCCGTGGGGTTAGAATTAATTTAAATGATATCGAAGCATTTCTCCTACCCCCCCCAGATATCTTAGCACTAAGTGAGACTAACCTACACTCCTCCATCCCCTCTAACTACTTTAACATGCCTGGATATCTCCCACTCTGCCGTAAGGACTCTGACAGACATATGCACGGGCTTGGAGTATATATTCGGAACACCCCCCCCCTTAACTAGAAAAACTAAACTAGAATCGGACGATCAAGCCTTTATGTGCTTTAGACTTAACATGCAACAATAGCTACTTTTATTTTTCTACCGCTCTTCTTCGACCCAGGACTTTACCCTAATAAACAATGTCTCTGACAGCATAGATACAGCACTTTTCCTCGACACTAGCGCACAGGTGCATGTATTTGGTGACTTCAGTGTCCACCACAGCAACTGGCTTGGATTTTCTATTCGCACAGACACAGCTGGTATGACATATAACTTCTCTATATCTCATTCCCTAGCACAGATGGTTACGTTTCCAAACCGTTTCCGAGACCAGCAATGACAACATGCATCACTTCTAGATCTGTTTCTGACCACAGTTCCAGATGACTGTGTAACTAATGCCCACAGCCCACTTGGAACGCCGATCATGCAGTGGTAATAGTTGAAATAGCCCTAAACTTTAGAGCCAAAACTGAAGAGCCACTGCTCAAAACAACGAGATATTATAAAAAGGCTGACTGGGATCTCATCAAGGCCGACCCATGGCAAAATATCTTTTCACTTCCTGCTGAACAGTACGCAAATGAGACCACTGAATGTTCAAAACAGCAATTTAAGCACATGTTCCCGCACGGAAATTTTATAGCAAGCCCCACTCTCCCCAATGGTTTACTTCTACTTGTCGCGTACTGCAGATTTAACCGACATAAGTCCAGTTCCACCCAACAGAAGTATATAGAAGCTAGAAGTAACTGTAAGAAAGAAATAGCGACAGCTAAGAGATAGTTTACTGAAACCACCAAAAAACGCATCGAAGCACAGAAATTAGGGACCCGCGACTTCTGGAAAATCTACAACAGTGTAGTAAATAATGGGCAATAAATAATCCGCCCACTATCCAGCAATCATGAGGTTGTTTGCTCTGCAACTGAGAAGGCTAACATGCTTGCCAGTCGGTTTGCCTCTAACTCCACACTGGACCCTGCCAATCACCCCCCCTGACTTTCCTTTGCGGACAGATGCCATACTAGACGATCTGAAAATCACCCCTTCTCAGGTGCATGCTATCATAAGAAATCTTGACACTGCAAAAGCACGTGGACCTGATCTCATCCCGGCTGTGCTATTAAAAAAGTGCTCCGCCGAGGTAGCTCCAGTTCACTCCAAACTTTACAACAAATGTCTTAATGAATCTTGCTTTCCTGCCTGTTGGAAAACTGCTTCTGTGGTACCAGTTTTCAAGAATTTTAGCGACAGAACTGACCCAGTAAATTATCGACCCATTTGCCTCCTCTCACTTTTCGCCAAAATACTTGAGACAATAACCAAGCTCTAGTCCATCACCTTACTTATGCTAAACTTCTGACTGACCAACAATATGGATTTAGACAAGCCCATTCAACAGGAGACATCCTAACTGTAATTTCAGAACGTATATACCAGTCACTGGACAAAGCGGAGGAGGGTAGAGCGGTCGCTCCAGATATATCTAAGGCTTTTGATAGGGTATGGCATGAAGGTCTTCTCAGGAAAATCAGATTATATGGTATCACTGGAAGAATACATGACATAATTAAATCCTTCTTAGATAAAAGAAAAATCCAGGTTGTCCTTGACGGTCGTACATCTAAACAATACGATATAAATGCGGGAGTGCCTCAGGGGTCTATCCTGGGACCTCTGTTATTCCTAATATTCATAAATGACCTCCCTGACAAAATTACCTTTGAGATGGGTATATATGCTGACGACACCACACTCTATAACAGACATGACAGGAAAACAAATGAACACATATCTAAAGAAATGACAGAAGCACTAGAGGATGACCTCCGATCTGTAGTGGAATAGGGACATAAATGGATGGTCACATTCAATGCTGCCAAGACAAAACTCGTTTCCTTCAATAATTACAAGAAATCTTCTCTACCACCAATAGCAATGGCCAATGACTTTTAATCTGAAAGTACATCCTTTAAACTCCTCGGCCTAACGCTCTCAGGAAATATGAGTTGGAACAATTACATCGAGAGTATCGCCAGGACCGCTGCGAAGAAGGTAGGTTCTCTATACCGTGCTAGAAAGATACTAACGCCCGAAAGTATCCTATACCTCTATAAGGCCACCATTCGCCCATGTATGGAGTATTGTTGTCATATTTGGGTTGGTGCATCTACCACTAGTCTCTTTCTCCTAGACAAGGTTCAAAAGAGAGTCGCCAATCTGATATGCCTTGAACTGTCAGCCCCTGCCCCATCGACGAAATGTTGAATCCCTCTGCCTTTTGTACAAGTACTTTAACGGTGAATGCTATGACGAACTGCAAGCCCGACAAGCAACTAAATCCCACCCCTTCACAGTAGAGATCCCTAGATGTAAGAGAGCCTTCTACTCCAGTAGTTTCTTCCCCAGGACAGCTAAACTTTGGAATTCGCTGCCGGGTCCCTGCTCCCCAAACTGTACTTACATGCAGAAGTTCAAGTGCAACATGAACCGACATCTTGCTACCCATGTCCCTGATAGTAGCCCCCTACAACAAAGTGGCAATGTGCCTTGTTTGGGGTGAAAATGTAATAAAACAATAGAAAGAGAGGAAAGGGAGATAATATCCAAACTTTTAATCCATTTGATTTTTACTCGAATACAAATTATAACGCAACTGAAATTATAACGCGATCTACGTTGCATTCAATTCCTTTTTTTTTTTACCTGTTTCCTTAAAAAAAAATAACACGCCATATTTCTTATTAATACAACTACCCTCCTAGTAGATTGGCGAGTGAACACATTTTGAAGGTGCATTACTAACTATATGTGAAAAGCCTCATACCATCTTGAGTTAAGAGATTCTACAGTTGTTGCACGGGCACGATGCTATCGATCGGTCTTACAACTAGTTTTAAGACAAAAAAACGGAAATGGCAAAGAACAAAAATGACAAGCACAAGAAAACAACAAAAAAAGTAGTATTTATTGCACCATAAAGTACACTAATATCAGGAAGTCAGACGTCTGTGGTGGTCGGAAAAGTAATGAAAAGTAGTTCATATGGATCATTTCTCCAACGTCTCCTGTAAGCTTGGTTGACATAGAAGCATCGTTGTTCGTAGAGAGACAACTTAGGGAAGACTAACATCCGAAAACATTTCAGAGATGCTTTTCTTGTTGTCATCTCTGAAATTGAAGAGGAAGCTAAGCTGATTGCGTGAATATCCTCGCGATTATATAAGTGCATCAAGTAGATACGATCAATGTAAATGTTGACGAAGGATAGGATGGAGGTTTCTACAAGTATGGAACAGTAGTGCATCGTTTTGGACTAGAATAATGCCATCAAGGGTTGGATCAACAGAAATATGTCGTCAAGACGGTTAATTGACAACTGGACAGATTAGGTTAGTGGACGTCGTCAAGAGTTGGAGAAACAACTGTGCATGTCTGGTCAGAAGGATTTCGTCCAAAGCTGGAATATAAGCTAAGCCGGTCTGCTCATAAATATGTCGTCATAAGCTGGATTGACAGTTCGCTAGGAAGACGCCGACAAAGCTGGAATGGGAGTCGAAGCAGAAAACGTCGGCAGAGATTAGATCGGCAGGAGGATATCGGGAGTTGGACCAACAAACTGTCCTTAGAAGGCCGGAATGCGAAAAGTAGTATTTGGTTAAAATTTGCCCTGAAAAGGGCAGTTGGTGCACTTTAAATAGTTTGCATTTCAGTCTCCTAAAAAGAGATCTGTAGGCGGACGGCTGTTCCTGCTGGGATTAACAATTGAACAGAAACATGTCCCATGGATATCTTTTGAACCTCCGGGCGAACTGCATTTTTTTTGCGAAAAATCACCAGGTTATATGTAAGATATGGCCGTTGACAGTTGCAGTCTTGTTAAATATCAACGTCGCGATAATAGATTCCTAGCACATTGAACTACGATCAATTAGGGAGGTACCTTGGCTTCAAAGTCAACAGAGCATGAGCTATTTTTAAAGCGGACATTTCCCTGTTCATTGTGGACGGGTGAAGTCCTGTGTAGATTTGAGAAATCCTCCCTTCCAGCCCTTGCCTCCCATCTTTCGGAGTAAATTTATTGTTTACTGCATGAGGCACTCATATCAGTGAATACCCACGTGGCTTTCCGAGAAATTTTTAATAGGTCAGAGGCTTCCTTTAGCGGTGCTTTCTTGACTCTTCTACAACTTCCGACCTTGTGTTACATCTTCATATGGTGATAAGGGAAGTAAATAACCCATAAATAAACTACAACTTTTCTTCACCATAGTAAAAAGGGTGATGACAACATAGTAGTATGAGAACTTTGACCTCTGAAACTCCGATTCATAATTAAGCCACTCATTGCGAACAACAGTGCGCAACCCAGTTAGCAGGCCTCTGATGAAAATCGAGTCTGAGTCGGCATAAGTATCCGTCGACTTCTGGTCGTCTCTACCCCCTATCTGTGTGTAGCATATATCAGGCCCAACACTGCAAATCAATAGAATAAAAGTAGCAAGGTTGCTGCAATGGCACCTGTGTGCATTCTCTGAGCCAGACACCCCCGACTTCTTATGCAATAGCTAGAATCTTGCTGATCTCAGTCCCGGGCATAAAATCCCAAAATCTTATTAATAGCTGCGACTACGGAGAAATATTTATTACAGACTACAAAATCAAAGGAACGATCTGTGTGCACCTTATGCAGAAGTAGAATTCGCTTAATAACATCACAATAGTAAGCGTAGATCAACAATCTTAGCCCGAATTAAATGGGAGAAGCAGACGACAAAGGAGAAGGAAATCCTTATATTATTTGGATTCTTCGGACTACTGTTCTCATCTTCAGTGTTATTTTCACAATGTTTCGGCCGGTGTAACCCCTGACCTTCTTCAGATGTATCTTGTCGAACTCGGGAATCTTTCTGTCAAACTCAGAAATCTGCACAGAATTTTGAACAGGACCCTGTAATTAATCAACAGGAGTAGCATGATCTCGTTCCGTCCGCCATGACCGGGTAAAAATCTTGAGTAAATCGCAATTATATTCTTGAACCTTCGACCTCCAGGAGAGTTTCGCTTAGAACAGGATTTCACCTAGTGCTTTATCCGCTACACTACACTATACTTAGGACTTCTACACAATCTTGGCTGACGAAACGATAGCATGTTACTCCAGTAGATTAAATAAAGCGCTTCGTTCGGAATTCCATTCAGATTCCAGAGTTTGAGAGAAACAAAATCCGAGTTCGGCAAGATACACATGAAGAAGGCCAGAGTTTACATCGGCTGCAAAGGTATAATAATATTCAGCATGAGAACAGTAGTCTGAATAATCGAAATAATACCAATTCTCAGTCATCATCTAATAGTAATAATAAGGAAATCCTTTCATAATTTTTTTTCTCCGTCGCTATTCTAACATCAATCACATCTGACTCAGCATTAAATACAAAATCAAACAAAAAAACAATCACGTCTGTTGCTTGGTTCTTTGGGACTTTTTAAAGGCGAATTGTATAGTTAAATGGCGCTTGTTACCAACCTTTACCAAATTCTAAACGTGATTTTTTTAAAAGAGTTACTTTGGTATCTCAACACGACGATTCCCTTTCTTGCGCTTACTGATTCTCTATTCTGCAAAGAATTGAACTCGTTCGATCATCATTATTTAGTATTTACGTCATAGAACGAGAATTCGCAAGATTTTATTGATTTATTATCTTTTGATTTTCTGATTATAAATAATTTCATTTTTATCAAGAATGTCGTAGAGTTGTATTTACGTAATCCAAGTACTTCCTCTTCCAGTAATAATTTAACTTCTGAAACTCCGATTCATAAATAAGCCACCCATTGCGAACAGCAGGGCGTAACCGAGTTAGCACCCCTCTGATGAAAATCGAGTCTGAGTCGGTATAAGTATCCGTCGACTTCTGGTCGTCTCTATCCTCACCTGTGTGTAGCACAGTTGGACTTCCTTTAGGGGTGCTGTCAGTAAAAACACTTCCGATACAAATTGTCTGGTGGTTTTTCTTTGCAAGCTATTTAATACTAATGAGTCACCGCTTATCAAGGCCAAAAGCCACCCAAGGATAAGGATTAATAATTCTCAGTTGGATGATAAACAATCATATGAGAAGGTTTAAAGCTGTTTATTATTTTTTAATGGAAATCGACCCAGACAAGGCGTGAAGCTCTTTGATGTAAGAACTAACAAGTGTAACATTATCCAATACGTTGTAGCCTCAGTTGCAAAGTAGAAAAAGAACAGAAAATAACTTCAATTATTTTATTTTTATTTATTTCCTCATCCTCTCGCTATGCGTAACTACTCTTTACGGTTGTGATGGGACCCACGTGAAAATAGACATTGGAGCTCAGTCGTGTCTTCCATAGAAATAAAAATTGAGTATAACAAATAAACAACTATCAACAATGTGTTGATCTGGACTAACATCCAATGCGTATACTCTGAACAAAGCTCAGAGCTGGTAATATTTCATTAGATTTAGGCAGAGGATGTTCAAAATAGTAGGTGATTATAACAGTAGAGTTTGGGAGCAAAATAACGAATACCTTTAAAGGTCGAGTGAACACTATTAGAAGAAAAGTGAGTAAAAATATAATCAGCCCTTTTTAAAAACTGTTCCAATTACTCCTATAATTATTGGTATTATAGTCATTTGCTTCATGCTCCAATTCTTTACTTGTCTGGCAAGTTACATTTGCGTGGTTCGTTTTTTGCCCATTTAGTGAACTGCTATGTCATCGATTATTATTATTATTATTATTATTATTATTATTATTATTATTTACTAACTATGCTATCAGCAGCGAACACTCACTGCCTGTTCCGTTTACCGGCTTTCCAGCCAACTACAATATGGTCGTCTTCACGTCTAACGTTAACAAGTCCTTGAGGAGGCGCCCCATTAAGTAATCCAATTTGCCAAATTTCCACTATTAGCAATTACTACAATATTGTCCCAATATAACTACCATGCATCTTATCCTCGAGTGGCTTCCGGGTTTTAATAAGAGGTGGCGTCTCTGTAAAATAAATAAATAAACATAAGCTGTGGTAATCCTTCTTGTGTGAGTGACAACAAGTATCTCCTGATTTCCAGTGCTCTCCACCTCTTTTGATAACCCGTGCAGATGACTTCACGTTATTGCAACAGCCGCTTACCTTTGATTTATTGGTGGCAACGGTCATTGGTATCTGTTAGCATTTTGGTGGCAAAACGCTTCCCAAAGCCTCAGTGCTCTCGGCACTTTTCTAATGAATTATTATTATTATTATTATTATTATTATTATTATTATTATTATTATTATTATTAATTTTATGTATGTAAGTACACCATGCGGGTACACTAAGTTCATAATTGTAGTAGCGTTGCTGCGTATAAAAGATACTGCATGCCCTAGTTAACAATTAATTGTTTTTACTTATTATGCTTCACTTTCGAGGAAATTCAGAACAACCTAACAAAAAAAAGAAAGAATTCTGAACAACCTCACAAAAAAAAAAACAGAAAGAATTCTGAACAACCTCACAAAAAAAGAAAGAATTCAGAACAACCTCACAAAAAAGAGAAAGAATTCTGAACAATCTCACAAAAAAAGAAAGAGTTCAGAACAACCTCACAAAAAACAGAAAGAATTCAGAACAGCCTCACAAAAAAAGAAAGAGTTCAGAACAACCTCACAAAAAAACAGAAAGAATTCAGAACAACCTCACAAAAACAGGAAGAATTAAGAAGAACCTTACAAAAAAAGAAAGAATTCAGAACAACTTCACAAAAAAAAGAAAGAATTCAGAACAATCTCACAAAAAAAAGAAAGAATTCAGAACAACCTCACAAAAAAAAGAAAGAATTCAGAACAACCTCACAAAAAAAGAAAGAATTCAGAACAACCTCACAAAAAAAGAAAGAATTCTGAACAACCTCACAAAAAAACAGAAAGAATTCAGAACAACCTCACAAAAAAAAGAAAGAATTCTGAACAACCTCACAAAAAAAAGAAAGAATTCTGAACAACCTCACAAAAAAAAGAAAGAATTCAGAACAACCTCACAAAAAAAAAGAATTACGAACAACCTCACAAAATAAAAACAGAAAGAATTCTGAACAACCTCACAAAAAAAGAAAGAATTCAGAACAACCTCACAAAAAAAGAAAGAATTCTGAACAACCTCACAAAAAAAAGAAAGAATTCTGAACAACCTCACAAAAACAGAAAGAATTCAGAACAACCTCACAAAAAAAGAAAGAATTCTGAACAACCTCACAAAAAAACAGAAAGAATTCAGAACAACCTCACAAAAAAAGAAAGAATTCTGAACAACCTCACAAAAAAACAGAAAGAATTCAGAACAACCTCACAAAAAAAGAAAGAATTCTGAACAACCTCACAAAAAAAAGAAAGAATTCTGAACAACCTCACAAAAACAGAAAGAATTCAGAACAACCTCACAAAAAAAAGAAAGAATTCTGAACAACCTCACAAAAAAAAAGAAAGAATTCTGAACAACCTCACAAAAAAAGAACAAATTTAGAACAACCTCACAAAAAAAAAAAAGAATTCTGAACAACCTCACAAAAAAAAAGAAAGAATTCAGAACAACCTCACAAAAAAAAAATTCAGAACAACCTCACAAAATAAAAACAGAAAGAATTCAGAACAACCTCACAAAAAACAGAAAGGATTCAGAACAACCTTACAAAAAAGAGAAAGAATTCTGAACAACCTCACAGAAAAAAGAAAGAATTCAGAACAACCTCACAGAAAAAATAAAGAATTCAGAAGAACCTCACACAAAAAATAGAAAGAATTCTGAACAACCTCACAAAAAACAGAAATTGTTCTGAATTCTTTCTTTATGATCTTGTAAAGCGCTGGAATCGTTAATTAAAACATGGCCTGAAGTCTATGGAAACACCTCCAATACCTGGTCGCCCCCTTCTGCCATTGATGAGGTATCTGTTCGTCAAGTTGAGGCTGCTATTTTGGAAGATCGGCGCATTACTATTCGCCAAATAGCCCAAGATGTCAAGATTAGTACAGGGTCTGTGGAAACTATCATTCATGACCATTTGCATATGAATAAGGTGTCTGCCAGATGGATTCACAGGTTGCTCACACTATTCCAGAAGCGAGAACGCGTCGAGTGCTCGAGGATGAATTTGGAGATGTACAAAGAAAATGAGTCAAAGTTTTTCAAAAGACTGATTACACATGATGAAACCTGAGTCAATCACTATGATCCAGAAATCAAATCCCAGTCAATGCAATGGAAGTACTTGGACTCACCACCTCCAAAGAAGTCAAGGGTGCAGCTCTCCGCTGGCAAGGTAATGCTCACAGTCTTCTGGGACCAGGACGGAGTAGTGATGACAGATTTCCTGGCAAAGGGTACCACAATTACAGGAGCCTATTATTCTTCACTTTTGAGGAAATTAAGGGAAGCTATCAAAAGCAAGAGGCGGGGCAAGATCAGCAAAGTTACCCTCCTCCTGCAGGGCAACGCTTCGGTCAACAACTCGCATGTCGCCAGATCAGAGGCACGGGCATGTGGTTATGAAATTCTCTCCCATCCTGCCTACTCTCCTGATCTTGCACCCTCTGACTTTCACCTCTTCCCAGCCATGAATTTTTTTTTGAAAGGAAAGCGTTTCCCAGATGATGCAGCCTTGATTTCTGAAGTCACGTCGGCGTTGGAAGACCAACCTAGGGTGTTCTACAAAAACGGTCTCCAGAGCTGCATCAAACGATGGGAGAAGTGCATAACTCTGGGTGGTTCCTATGTAGAGAAAGACTAATAACTGTGCCAAGTTTCGTTGCTCTACTTCTATGGGAAGTGGGTCAGGGGCATTACTTATTGCACGCCCCTCGTATATGCATAAAATAGAAGATGCTCAGATTGCATATAATAGTACAGATCCCAAATGCCCAACCTAACCTTTTGTTTCGATGAGAGCAACATTTAGAAACAGACTAAGATGCATGTCTGAGCCAATGTCAGAAATGACAGATATCAACATCAATATGATAAATGTCGGATATGTTTTTATCATAATCCTACCCTCCCCATCAAAAAACTCACACACAAAAACAAAAACAAAAAACGTAAGATTGTCAGATTTAATATGACAAACGATGGATGGTTTCTTCAGGATAAAACATTTTGGATAGCTCTAAAAAATAAAAAAAAAAGAACGAGAGACATTGTTCTTGTAGTCATTTTGGCTTTAAATAGAAACATCTGATTTGCTCAATCTAAGATTTTCGAAAACCATGTTAAGCCCAATAAATCAATGATAATCTTAAATCTTTCCAAGACGAACATAGGATTGCTTATCTGAAAGGCAGTTGTATTCGATACACGTTATTGAACCCGCCATTTTAAAACTGATAATCAACATTGCTGTAGTTAGTAAAGGCATGGTTTGTGCCCACTCTCTACCATCTTTCCGTTCTCATTCTCGGGTAGACTGCATAATTCGTTGTCATTAGTTTCCTAGTCTTCTGGTCAAGATGCCAAAGTGCTTCTTTTGCCTATGAATGAACTAGAATATTTTACGAGTGATACTGTCTAGGTGTTTTTCCTTTTACTAGATTTCAACAATATAACTTAATTTCTAAGAGTTTTTTTTTGTTTTTTTCGGGTATTCTTTACCATTTCCGTTTTTTATTTCTGTCGATTTAATAGTGAATGGTTTTTGCTACTATAATCTTATTATATATATTATTTTATTGTCATCATTTATTATTATTATTAGTTATGTTTTATTATTATTCTATTACTAGCAAGGCCACCCGGCGTTGCTCGGGACCGTATAAGACAACAAGAATAATTTTGAACGTCTGTTATTCTAAGGATAGAGGAATTTTTTATGCCTATGTATCATTTGCCATTTTGAGCAAAGGAATATTTGGCCTACCCTAGGACGAGTATTACACAACATATGTATGGAATAATTGTACCTTCATTGGGCAGGAAATTTACAGCACGTATGTGGAAAAAAATCCCTTACCCAAGGCGGGTTACGTACAACACATATTTAAAATTATTTAAATAAGTTTATGTTGTGCTAAAATTTAGGTATTTCACAGGTAAGAGTGTGTTTATTTTTACATCAGAATGCTATAGTGAAGAAGCACCGGATTTTTTATATAAATGTTATACTACTCGCATATATTATATGATTTTCGATTTTGATAACTTATGTACGTCACAGATAAGAATTTCTTTGCTTTTCATATGGGTACTTCACTGTATAAGTACTTTATTTCCTGGGTAGGATACTGTAGAAGTACTATTTTTTCTAATTTAAAAATGAAAGAACTCGATACTTTTAAGTAATTTTCTGTTATGCTAAATTTTCTGTGCGTCTAGAGTAAGAATTTGTTTGTCATTTCATATATATTGCTATAGTGAAGAAATCTTATTTCTTATTTAAAAGTCATGCTATTCGATTATATAACTTGATTTTCGGTTTTAATGATTTTATGCACGTCACAGGTAGGATTTGATTTGTTTTTCATATGAGAGCTATACTACACAAGTACCTTATTTCTTGGGTAGGATAATGTATAAGTACCTTATTTTTAATATATAGATGAAATTACTCGATGATTTTACATAATTTTCTGCTGTTCTAACTTTTCCGTATGTCAGAATGGAGAGTTTGTTTTTACAATAGAATGCTAAAATAAAGAAGCACCTTATTTCTTATATAAATGTCATACTACTCGAATATATTATATAATTTTCGGTTTGGATTACTTTTATGTGCGCCACGGGTAAAATTTGCTTTGTTTTTCATATGGGTACTATACTGCACAAGTACCTTATTTCTCGGGTAGGATACTGTATAAGTGCCCTTTTCTAATGTAAAAATGAAAAAACTCGATACGTTTATGTAATTTTCTGTTATGTTACATTTTCTGTATGGCAGGAGTAAGAATTTGTTTGTTCTGTTATCTGGGGGCTATAGTGAAGAAGCACCTTATTTCTCATATGTAAGTCATACTACTCTAATATTAAACGTGGTTTTCGGTTTTAATAATTTTCATGTATGTCACAGGAAAGATTTTCTTTGTTTTTTCATTTTTCATGAGTACTATACTACACAAGTATCTTATTAAATTGACAAAATTTCTTGTACACATAAATACATTAAAAACTGATCATTGTATGTGATCTTTGGAATATGACTATACAAATATACAAACATATATAATACATTAATTGATAATCGCCAGTTAATTAGTATAGGAGTAAATCCAATACATCTATAAGTATATACGTATACTAATCATTCAAAATGTTCGGTTAATTAGC
The DNA here is from genome assembly GCF_053919585.1 of Euprymna scolopes. NCBI lineage: Eukaryota > Metazoa > Mollusca > Cephalopoda > Sepiida > Sepiolidae > Euprymna > Euprymna scolopes. The sequence continues at coordinate 43,057,491 of NC_136492.1, forward strand.
TTAGGAGTGAATCCAATACATACAAATATATAAACATATACACATAATTAAAATTCATAATGATCGGTCAATTAGTTTTGGAGTGAATCAAATGCATACAAATATATAAACATATACTTTCTTCCGTAAAAATAACACTGTGCAAAAAATTTCAGCTGGTGCCAAATCTGGGCAAGAGCTGCTCGGCACACTCTATCCAATATCTATCAATATCTATTGAAAGAGTTCAAAACCGGTTTCGAAACATAGTAAGTGATGCCCTTTTTTCTCTTTCCCACAGAAGAGATGTTGCGAGCCTGTCTCTGCTCGATCGTTATTTTTATGTCAAGTACTCGCCTGAACTCCAATCTATGCCCCCTTGCCAAACTTTTACAAAAATACTCAACTTCTACAACCACTATATACGATCTCCCCTCCTTTCTATCCGTGACTAAATCTAAACGTAGATTCCATGAGCAAAGTTTCTTTCCCAGAACAGCCCGCATGTGACACACTGTTCACTGGCTTTCTTCCCGGTTGAATACAACATGATAGCCTTCAAATTCGATGTAAACAAGTTCTTGTTGAGCCGTCTTTATAAATAATCAAATTCTATCTAATTTACAATATTAACGATTACTACACTACCATCTTGCATTCATTAACCTTATCCTCGAGTAGCATTCAAGTCTTAATAAGTGATGACTCCCAAGTAAAAAAAAAGATGGTTAAAAAAGTAATTCCACATAAGATCTGTTTCTATGAAAGACACATATCCTGATACTCAAAATAACCTTTATTTCCTTAGATTAGGCACCGTTTTCATGTACTATGAATCTAATTTTATTATTATTGTTTTGAATAAAAACACAGACTCGCCAGTTTAAACAGCTTTTTTACTCTTAACCAGTGATGGGACGATTCCAATATGTTTTTCCAATTCCGATACAATTATCAATTCCGTATTAAATACCCGATTCCGATACAATTACCGATTCCGATTCTTTCCAAACCTCTACATGTTTAACTTTTCACGATTACTGTAAAAATACATGTTAAATGTGCAGATATTTTCTTAAATGTAACGATACACTTGTGAGGGATGATTTATTAATGTTAGTTTTACTAATAGGTTAAAATCAACAGATATTAACTATTTTGGTATTACTATTAGCGGTAGAATATTTTTCTTTAAAGAAAATTAAATAAAAAAGCCAATTTAAAGAATCGTTGTTGGCATTGGAATATAGGCAAACAAATTTCTGATTACAATACCAATTCCGATACCCCAAAAGTCCCGATTTTTTCGATTCTCGATTTCGATTCCAATAGATCGTCCAAACGCTACTGTTAACCCTCTTATGTTAAGTGTCATGTTCCCTTTTTTATATCCCGGAAGTAGTTCACTTGGGTTCCATTTTCTTTTAAAACGTTTCTCCATCATCGAAATATCGTGACAGAATCTTTTGCCATGTTCATCACTCACATCACTAAGATTCTCCGTAAAATTGTCGAAAATGACAATTTTGCAAAAACACTGCACCTAGTTTGCTGAACAGAATGGCAGACATGAATTTCCCATGCCATGGTGTATATAAAAATGCCCACAAGACGTGCTCTATTGTTTTTTTAGTATTGCACAGTGTTATTTATGACCATCTGCAGTTGTTCCCATTAAAACACTTTTATTTCACCCATCATTTTTTCTTAATATTTACTTTTTTTTCATTAAAAAATGCTGTTCTTTCTCATAAAGATGTCAAATTCATGGTGTATTCATCAATTTCATATGTTCTGTACTTTTTAAGTGTTGCACAGTGTAATTGTCATTGTCAGCTAATAAATGAAACTAACGTTATTTTCTTCATTTTTTAAAAATTGCAGCATTGAAAAAGAAAATTTCAAAAGATAAAGATTCTATTTGTTACAGTAAACTTAAGTGTGCTGTTTTAGTCGACAGGAGGACAGAATTTGATTTTCGAAGAATTCATTTTACAATGTATGAAGTAACGACATAATATCAACCACAAGTCGCCATCTTTGCTGATCGGAAGATATAATTTTTAATGTATATTATAGGTAATATCGTACATGCGTACAAACACGAAATGTCTAAGCGCATTATTACATGGTGTTTGAATAGGACTAGATAATTTTTTCGATAAGCATTCAGCACTGAGAAACAGAATATCATTTATGACATCTAGATTAATGAAAACAATAATATTAACATATTATTGACGACCTTACACCTAGATATAAATTAGACGGAAGAGATATCTAGAGAAATTATTCAAGTATGAAGTCAGATTGAACACAATTGCAGAAATATGTGAACCTAGCTGGGAAAGATCGAGCAGCTAACTGAGAAGATAATTTATTCCATTTCATTTCGTTCAGCCTTTTTTTTTCACGTACATTAAAAAGAAAGAACAAACATCAAAGACGCTAAAAATGCTAAAACGTGATTGGCCTCGCAGATTCGAATAGATAGGGAGAGACAATTTGTATGCATACAAGAACCCCCCCTCCAGTGTATAAGATATCGCTGTACAGGTTTACTTTTACAGGACAACTTGACATGAGGATACTTCACCTTACAAGAAAACGCTCCAATAAAATAGTATTTGAAGCTCAAATAAGATCCTCTCGGTATGCCTACACAATATACGAGGAATGGTGCACCTTTTATGAGTGATGTTGGTTCTGCTAAAAACACTAAATTAGATACTTCATCAGACCAGATAAATTTTTGTCTTGGAAATCGGTAAGCCAGAGAAAAGACCAATTAATCCTTATCTAAAATATGAAACAGTATTTAATTAATAGATTAATATTTTGAATATTCTGTTCCGTTCGTTGCTATCAAATTAATCCAGAGTCAAATTTCCGTTACAGCGAAAACGATAACAATGGAGAACTCACAACGTAACCCACAGATGGGAATTCAAATAAATTACAACTATGTTCACGCGAAAAAATATCGCATACTTATTCAACTGCGTGCCGCAGTTTTATGGGTTTTTTTTATGTCGTTATACGAGAAAACTATTTAGAATAACTTGTAATAGTCTTCGTCTTCGAACAAAAGTTTGATCCAATTTAAATTGGTTCACTGTCGGACATAACATAATCCCAAATCAACCAGGATTAAGAAAACGGATCCTTTTGGGTGGAAGCAAAGTATAGTGTATGTTCTGAATGTACGCATCATCTTTTCTGTCCTCGGTAAGTAAAAAAGAACACCCTCTAGACTGAGGCAATTTTCATTTTTTTCCCAAACCAAAGTTCTGGTTTCTTGTGTGGTGGATTTCCCCCCACGTTAAAAACTGACCTTGTGCCTAACTTAACCCTAACAGTAAGGTGGTAATTAAATAAGATTGAAGATTAACGAGCACAACTCAGCTACCTAAAAATATAGCCTTGGATTAAGGCGATAAAACAAACTTGTATTCATCTAGAAGGGTTGTTCATTGTCTAACCATCATGAAAAAGACATAACAACGCGAGAGATTTATTTGCAAAATGTTGAAACATTGCGTAAAGAAAGCAAAAGGCCATTAAAATGTGGGGATTTGGTCAGGGTTTATGGTTATTCTCAACTGATTCTTTTTTAACTACTAAGATTTTGATCCATTCATACAAGTATCTTTCCTTTCATTCTTCAGTATGTTTCCATTTCAGCAATCACCATAAAACCACATTTACTTTGTGAAATACCTCATCTAAAATGTCTCTAATGATTTCAAATAGCCTTCATTGTTGTTATGAAATCGTACCAGACAACGTATGAAGTTACTTGCTGTTACAAGCTAAAAATATTACTTCAAGGTAAACAATAACCAAGGATGAATATTAAATGGTATAGATTCTGGCCTAGAAAATAGCAATTCTTTCACAGTTGTAAGAAACATTGCTCATGGAATATGAAAACTAAAGAGCAGCATAAGGAAAACGAGAGTTATAAGGCAGCCGAAAATAAAACCAAAGTTCACTTTCTATTCTCTTAAAATATATTTACAATCTCATGAAAATTTATAAGACTGAAATAATATACACTAAAAAAATACAAAGAAGCCAAATACAATCACATGTGCTTAATAGGATCCTTCCAATATTCCCTAAAAGAAGACTGTCCATTGTTGCCATTTTTACAAAACATGACAAGCAGGTCAATCCTCAATGAAAGTGGAACTTAATTAGAATGATATTTGGTGGAGTTTGTGAGTTGGTGGTGTTATTTCATGCTAAATAAAATTCATGGCGGCCAACGGGGAAAGTAAAGTTAAGAGTATGCATCTTAGAGGATTATTAAAAAAAAAACTAAAAGGAAAGACATAATTAACTTACCGAACTAATTAATTGGGCTGGGGTTCTAAAATACCAGTACGAGATGCTCGAACAGGAAACACATATGTAATTTCCCTTTGTAAGCAATTTATAGCCATATTTTAAAAACTATACAGAATATATATATTTTTTTATATCACATGTAATTTTCACCATAAGCTGATGCTTGAAGCTTAAAATAAGATTCTGATGATAAATAAAATCAGCACCATACAATTCCAACAGACGAGTCGTCCAGACCTCCTTTCTAATTGCGGTCAAGATTGTGAGAAACAAAATCATCTTTTTCCAAAAATAGTTACATTTTATTCAATGATTGACGTAAACGATTCAACTTGCTGCAAGTAACTTATTATTATTTATTTATTTTTACTAAAACATGATTCAAAGTAAAAGTAAGTTGTTGGGGGTAAAATGCCAAAAACTATTTGGTTGTAAATAATCGACTCATTACAAAACTTGCGAATAACCACGAAATCGGAAACTTAGATCTTAGTTAACGTATGATAATTCCGGCCAGCTTCAAAATCCTGTGCCGCGGGCTCTCTCTTGACATTCATTAACTTATTCTATTCTGGAACAAAAGAAATTTAACCTTTTTTCAATGTTTTCTTGGTTAAACATTGTAGACTCTTTAGGGCGTTAGCTAGAAAGAGAACAAGAAAGAAAGCGCGTGTAAGTGAGAAGGTGGGCCCGAGAGAGAGAGAGAGAGAGAGAGAGAGAGAGAGAGAGAGAGTGTGTGAACAGTGAAAGAAAATGAGAAAGTAAGAAAGAGGAGAGAGACAGACATATAGAGAAAAAGAAAGAGAGAGAGAGAGAGAGAGAGAGAAGTAAAAAACAAAGACTCTCTTTGACAGAGACGAGGCAGGATTATCATATCTCCGGTTAATCCAAATGTTTCCACAAAAACCAAACTATTTAAAAAAAATATCTTCATTGAATTTCATTGAATTTGAAAAGGTTGCATTCAGCTTCTTTTCAGCAACGAAAATAACTTCACAAAAGGAAGATCGGCCTCTTCTTCATCATCTACTTCTTATTCTTGTTGTTGTTGTTGCTGTTTTAGTAGAAACGCGTCTTCAATTCTCATAAAAGCGATATCGAGCAAAAAAAAAAAAAAGAAAAAAAAAAAGAAAAAAGACTGAAAAAAGAATCTGACTGGATTTCAATTAATTCCGAAAACATGTCCATTTCATAATTTCCTTCTCGTTATCTCTTTACTAAGCCACTATTTTCTTTTCCAAACTGGAAAGTAGATATTAAAATATTAAAATATTAAAATATTAAAATAATAAAATATTAAAATGGCCGTTTTTAGAAGAAAACCGAAGATTTTGTGCACCCCATTCTTGTGGCACATACGAAACTAAACTGAAGTATCTGTTCTCATACTACTCTTCATGATGCAATGTTTTTAGTACACTTATGAGGGAATGATTACAAAATCTCGGACGGTTCTATTCATAAATAGAATCTTCCGAGATTTTGTAATCATTCCCTCATAAGATGCCAGCCAGCAATGTTTTTTTATAGAATTTTCATTGCAGCTTTCTGTTCAACAAGATTAAAGATGGATCAATTATGTTCTCTAATTGGCTAAATGTTGTAAACCCCATAGAATGGTATTCGTCCCTTTTATTGAATGTATGTTTTCTTTGTCTTGCAAGAGACAAAGATGCTTATTCCGTCCCTTATTTGTCGTTATGTGAACATAGACTAGATATGTTGTTTTGTGATATTTTTCAAATTAAGCGATCACACGTAAATATATGTATGAAGAAGAGACGCACATTAAATAAGACATTCGTTACATACACGTGTATATATATATATATATATATATATATATATATATATATATATATATATATATATATATATAGCAGACACCTCTATTTCATAATTTCCTTCTCGTTACCTCTTTATTAAGCCATTATTTTCGTGTAATATACACGTGTATATATATATATATATATATATATATATATATATATATATATATATATATATATATATAGATAACAGACACCTCTATGTTTCAAAACACGTACACACATGCAGTGGAAACAGCTTCAAAATAATGCCAATCTTCCAAACAGACAATTATTTTTATTTACTTACACAGGAAAAAAACTTCATCACCAGATTCACTCCTGAACTGAACAGAGCCTAATATCATCACACAAAAACATGAAATGCAAGGTACACTCGCATGCACATCCATACACATACACATATACACACCCACACATAAATCAGAACTGACACATTAAAACACACACATGTGCGCGCATACAACCACACACAGACATAACACCCCTATCTCTAATACAACACACTGAACAATACCAACCCTACTTAACCTCGAAACCAACAGCACTAGGAAACACCTAGAACCATAGTATAATATCTGTTCCAACACCTCGCTCCCCCCACAGTCAGTGGAGGAGAACCCCCTCATGACTGAAACAACTATCATCTCTTCTATCATCCCCCTCCCATACCTATACCCCCTCCAATGCCCCCCCTCTGGGGAACAAAATCTTCCCCACACCAAGAACCGATCCTAGGTCTGGCCATACCCATATGGGGAGACAAATAAATAGAAACATTAAAAAATCCCCTATACATATTTTAAATACACCCCTCTTTCTAAACACATAATATAAGGAATACCCGAAAAGACTAAAACGAAAAATCACAATACTAAAATCCAAGAATCCAAAAAATAAATATCAAAATAGAATGAAAGCACCCCTACCCTTATTTCAGAAGAGCTAGTCCCCCCTCCCCACACATACACATTAGTAACGACCTCACCTCGGACCACAGTCGCCTTCCTAAGGAAGCAAATAACCCCAAAATACTATAAAACAATATACACATTCCCAAACCAACACACACACACACACACACACACACACACACACACACACACACACACACACACACACACACACACACACACACAAACACCCTACCCCACCCTAAAGGAAAAGAAAAAACATCAGCAGAAAGAGATAGCCAGGTCAGTGGTCTCCCTCGACAAGCCCAATAAAAGAGGAATAAAAGAGTAATAAAAATTGAGCATGCCAATGAATAATAAACACTTACAAGCCTCCACCCCTTGGAAAAACTTCAAATTAACTACGAAAATCGCCATTTTTACATTTCCAACACATTTGAAAATAATTTCTGACGAGGACGCATCACAGAACGTCGGAAACGCGCGTAAAAACGATTTCAATGACTTAAAAACACTATTACAATGATCCAAACATAATTCCCAATGAAAAACCAAGACACGGAATAATAAAATAATGTTAAAAAATACACATTGTTGGTGACTACTCCCTTGTTGTTTTACAAAAAATGTGACTTAGTAATTAATATTTGGTTGATGGTGGGGGAGGGGGGTTACTATACACAGATTCGAAAAAGTTGTCCAAAAACAAATAAATGAAAGCAAACGTAAGGTAAGTTACGTTTCTACCTAATTGGATAATTGTTTAGTGTTTTTATGTAATGTAAAATGTTTAATCGGCTCAAAAAACAGAAATGGTCGCGGATTCTGTTGAATACGTTAAGTTTGGGAAAGTAAGTTGAAAACTAAAAACTATACAAAACAGTGTCTGAAACTCACCGAATATATGTTACCATGACATAGGCTGGCATAATCGGTGGGTTTCTGACAGTATTTTGTATAGTTTTTTTTAGTTTTAACTCACTTTCTCTAACTTAAAGTAATCAACAGTGTCCACCACCATTTGTAGCTTTCAAATACCCCGATAAAGACTGTTTTTCGAGCCGACTAAACGTTACATTAAATGAAAAGGGTTTGTATTACTAAACACAGATACAAAGAAGTTGTCAAAAAATAAATATATAACAAATAAATGTTATCAAAGGCAAGAAAAGTAAATGTTCTACCTAACTGGATAAGTTTTTAGTGTTTTTATGTAATGTATAATCGGTTCAAAAACATTCAATGTTTATCGGTATATCTGAAAAATACAAATGGCGGCAGACTGTATCGAACATGTTAAGTTTGGGGAAATTTTGGGAAAATGAGTTTAAACTAAAAAACTATACAAAATACTGTTAGGAACTCACTCAATATATGTTACCATGACGTAGGCTGGCATATAATCGGTGGTTTTAAACTTTTGCTCGATTTTAGTGATTACCTGGTTTGAGGATATTTGTACAACTAAACGGCAAATCTGCTCCAAAAAATCCGGTATTATTTTACTTTAAGGCCCGTTTCACGTTCATATATAACGAAATATTTTATTGTAGATTTCGGTGTGCTAAAAACGAATCTGCAAACCGTTTTTTTTTGTTTTTTTTACATAGGCATCACCACATTATCAAGGCCCAGAGGCCACTCAAGGATAAGGGTTAAAGAGTGTACAGTAGAAATTGGACAATATAGTAATCATTAGTAATGAAAATTTGGTAAATTTGATAACTTATATGGAACGGCTCATCAAGAACTTATTTACTTTAGACTTGAACACAACCATATTGTAGTCAGCCGGAAAGCAGGAAAACGGAAGACAATTCCACAGGCGTGCAGTTCTAAGAAAGAAGCTTTGTTCATGGCATCTACATTTAGGTTTAGGCACAGATAAAGAGTGGGGGAAATTATTGATAGTGTTTACAGCTAGACGAGTGTTTCTTGTGAAAGTTTGGCGAGGGGGGACCATAGATTGAAGCTCAGTTGAACACTTTCCATGAAAATAACGATACATCAGAGACAAACTCGCAACATCTCTTCTGTGAGATAGAGGTTGCAAGGAGGAGAAAAGGACATCTCCTACGACGCTACGAAGTCTATTTTGAACTCTATCAAGGCAGGACAAGTCCTTTCTAGCAGCTCCTGCCCAGATGTGGCAACAGTATTCCATCCTTGGACGTACCTGGCTCTTATATAGATAGAGAATAGCATCAGCAGTGAGATATCTACCGGATCGATAGAAAGATCCCACCATTTTTCCAGCGGCCTTGGCAACAGATTTGATGTACGTGTTCCATTTAAGATCAGGAGTAATGGTCAAGCCCAGAAGCTTGTCAAAACTTGAGGCCTCCTGAAGACGAGAGCCATTCATTTCAATTGATGACAAATGTGGATTAGAATGTTGATGATGTAAAGAGAGAAGCTTGGTTTTAGATGCATTAAAAGTAACCAGCCACTCCTTTCCCCATTGTACTACGTGCTCAAGATCAGAGGAGAGAGAATTAGAGAGAACTTGGTCGTTTACTGTCTTAGATGTGGTACAATAAATGGTAGTGTCGTCAGCATAAATGTCTACAAATGATGTAAGGATATGATTTGGAAGATCATTAATGTAGATCAGGAAAAGAGTTGGGCCCAGGATGGATCCCTGAGGGACACCGGCATTAATACTGTGAGCTTCTGATTTTTGCCCCTCAACTACTACTCTTATGAACCTATCAGAAAGAAATGATTTAATAATTGAGAAGACTTTTCCAGCTATACCATAGCTAGCGATCTTATGAAGTAAACCTTTATGCCATACCCTATCAAAGGCTTTAGATATGTCAAGAGCAATTGCCCTAGAAAGATTGCCACCGTCGAGAGATTTGCTAATCCTATGCTATATAACTGTAAGGACATCTGCTGTAGATCTAGCAGCACGGAAACCATATTGAGTGTCACTAAGAAGGTTATTTTTGTTGAGATGGTTGATTACTTCTGTATTTAACACAGATTCTAGCAACTTACTCATGACGCACAGGAGACTTATTGGCCTGTACTGAGAGGGGGATGAGCGATCACCTGAATTCTTAAATACAGGGCATACTGATGAGATTTTCCAGGGAGATGGGAAACTATTCTCCTTAAGACAACGTTTAAACAGTTTTGTAAGTATGGGCGCTAGTTCAGGTTGAAGTTTTTTGAGTACTATAATTGGAATACCGTCAGGGCCAGTTGCTTTACTGGAATCAAGGTTTTTGATTAGCTTCGCAACATCACGTACAGATATACGTATATCACATAGCGTGTTTTCTGATACAGGAGGAAATATTGGGGGTTGGCGGTCTTGGTCGCAAAGGGTAGAATTAGCTGCGAAGTTCTTGACAAAGAGTTTGGCTTTGTCTGATGCTGACGAGATTACCTCAGGTCCATTGATAATAGTTGGGATGGAGGACACGCTTCTGTTCAGGATTCTGTTTGCTATTTGCCAAAACTGGTGGGAACCAAGCCGCTGCTCAGCTACTTTGGACTTAACAGATTGAGCATACAACTCTCTTGCGTTCCTTATTACTTTCTTACAATGGTTGCTGGCAGTCCTGAAAACGGCTTTAGTTTCCATACATCTATTACGTTTGAAGCAGTGGAAAAAGTGATTTCTGTGCGCAATGGCAGCAGCACATTCTGGAGAGAACCATGACTGGCTGTTAGGTTTTTGCTGAAACTTTTTAGAGGGTATGAAATGGTCAATACCTACAATTAACCATTCAGTCAGGTCTAATACTATAGAGGACACATCCTTTTTAAACATGGAATGCAGAGGTAGATCAGATATAAATGTACGGAAGCTATCCCAGTCAGCCTTAGTGTATCGATATACTGTACGATGAAGAGGTACGTCTGGGGACTTATTACATTTCATTTTTATCTTAATTGATACAACAGAGTGGTCGGAAGATCCAAGAGGCGACAGAACAGAAACTGAACATAGTTCAGGGCAAGTTGTGAGAAAAAGGTCTAGTAGGCTCGCATACTGCCGTTATTATCGGGCACACGGGTAGGTTCCTGAACAATCTGAGTGAGGTCATAGGCAATGGAGAAATCATGACAGAACCTCCCCTCATCATCGGTCTTGTTTGAGTGGGTCAACCATTCGACGTTGTGAACATTGAAGTCTCCACATACGTGAATGTTAGCTGAAGGATAAGCAGAAAGGACTTGGTCAATTTTCTCAGATATGCTTTGAAAGATAATAACTCCGCTGTTGTGGGGGCGATAGAGAGTAAATATAAATACAGTAGTGTGAGCTAAAGCAACCCGGAAGCACATATAGGGTAAGTTAGGATCTTCCCTGGAGATGTCCCTCCCACATGGAAAGCTATCTTTAATATAGGCACATATTCCATGCCCATGGCGATCTTGGGGGTCACAATGCGTTTTCTACTCTCCATTATAAAAAAAAACAAAAAAACTATTAAGTATTGTACTTAATAAAAGTCCAACAGACGTGATTAAGGGAAAGTATGGTGATAGATTCCCCTCTCACGAACTAAAAATGAGTACAATTAGGTAATCTATTTTTGCAATCAACTCGGTAGATAAATAATGGACGAGAAAAAAAAAGCTAGCAGTTAATACAATATATAATTCCGTAGCAAAAAGAAAGTTTTCATGATATTCATGAAATTACTTTTTCGAAAAGTGGGTGATCACTTTTCAATGTAAATTGAACTTAGAATGAGCACCCACTTTCTGGCCACCTGAGAGAGGGGCATTTTTCTGTGTTTCTTGGCTAAAAAGTTTTTTGTTTTATTTCTTTTGCATGGTAATAACCCCTGAACTCTGGGGCTATTTTCCCTTTCACAGCCGTAGCCTTCGTTTACGCTATCCGTGAGCATAAACGAAAGCTGTTTAGCCAATAAACATGGGAAAAAAATCCCCCCTCTCTCATGTGGCTAGAAAGTGGGTGCTCATTTTAAGTTTAATATACATGGAAAAGTGATCGCCGCTTTTTCGAAAAAGTAATTTCTTCATATCATAAACACTATTTTTTTGCGACGGAAACGGTTTGCAGATTCGTTTTTAGCATACCAAAATCTACAAATGTTTTTTTGTTATTTACGAACGTGAGACGCACGGCCCTTAATGGAAAATTATATAAAAAATCCGGGGGAAAAAAGTTTTCAATAAAAACAGCAAATGAATTCGATAGAGAAAAAAAAATGGATGCTATTTTTTTTTCTTTTTTCTGTGTGTTTCTTGGCTAATAAGTTTTTTGTTTGATTTCTTTTGCATGGTATTAACCCCTGAAGTCTGGGACTATTTTCCATTTCACAGACGTAGCCTTTGTTTATGTTATGCGTGAGCATAAACGAAAACTGTTAAATATGCATTCGCGTACAAACTGCCTTGTCAAAAAACCTTTAAGCCAATAAACACGAAAATAAATGTCCCTTCCTCAGGTGGCCAGAAAGTGGGTGCTCATTCTGAGTTAAATTTACATGGAAAAGTGATCACCCACTTTTCGAAAAAAAAAATTCTTCAAATCATGAAAACTATTTTGGTACTCCTTGGGCGTTGAGTTCCATTGCGACCCACAGAATTATTTAATGGTCGTTCCCTTAGTACCCCCCCCTAGTCAAGGCTAACGCATGCACGTAACATTTTTTATTTATTTACTTACGTGGTGGAGTTTCTATACTGATAGTTTTTTTGAAATTTTTTCACTGGATTATTATTGATTGAACACTAACCAGATTATGAAAAAAAAAATGAAAAAAAAATCATTTCAACATTTGAAAGGGGTACTCACTTTTTAGTTACCACGTTCTGGTAAATCGGTCACTCATTTTTTTTTTTTTTTTTAAATACGGAAGTGTCTTCGGGAGATATAAAATGGTCGAAGCGGGAGGCGTATGGGATGAAAAATTATTGGTAAATTTTTAGATTAGGTCCACCTCCTCAATTTTCTTTTAAATGACGACTTGAAATGGTTTTCGACTATGCTGAATACGAAAATCGCGTTGAAATTTTGCAGAAATAAGTAGTTATCAAGATATAAAAAGTTATATTATGCATTGTAATCTTTGGCGGCCATCTTTTTTACGTGCGTGTATTTGTTTATGGCGCGTGTGCACGTAAAAAAAATGGCCGCCGAAGAATACAATGCATAATACAACTATTTATTTCCGCAAAGTTTCAATGCGATTTGCGTGTTCAGCATACTCGGAAACCTATAAATGTCGTCATTGAAAGGAAAATTGTGGAGGTGGACCTAATCTAAAAAAATACCAAATTATTAAACATTTCTCCAGCATGTTAGTGAAATTTATAATACTTTAAAAAATTAAAAAAAAAAAAAAAAGTTTTGACAAAAAAACAAAAAAACTCACCTTTCATGAGAACAATTAAAAAAAAAAACACCCACAAACTGACTTTTAACTAAATAAGTAAAAAAAAAATTTAAAAACTCGAAACTTTATTTTCATAAAAACAATAAAAAAAGTCATGTTCAATCTATTTTTTTTCTTTGAGAAACAAATTTATTTCTGACTTACAAATGCGGTAGAGGCTCATATTATTTTTACTTTCTATGGTTTTGATATACCGCGTTTTTTATTGCTTACAAAATGGGTGACTGATTGTAACTAAAAAGTGAGCACCACTTTCAAATGTCGAAATAATGATTTCGTTTTCTTCTTTTTCTTTTAATAATCTGTTTAATTAGTGTCCAATCAATAATAATCCAGTGAAAAAAAAATCCAAAAACCTATAAGCATAGAAATTAAGCATGGAAGTGATGGTTGTACAACGTCGCCTTTCGCACTTTTACAAACATTATTTACGTTAACTCTTTTCATAAATAATTTTAAAAAAAGTAACTAAACCATTTATTGATAATTTGTCACGTGTACAAACATTTATTTATTTACGTAGGCTTAACTCTTTTCATGAATAAGAAAAGTTTTACTCTTTAAGAATAATAAAAGGAAAAAATTACTGAACACTTTGTTTCATGAAGGCCAAAGGAATAGTTGGCCAAAAAGTCGTGAAACAACAACTAATAAAGATGAGAATAATAGTCCGCAATAAATAAAAATGGTGCTAATGCAGAGAACGATCCGCGCTATTTTTTAAATCATATTTCAACGTTTAATTGAAGTTTTACGATATGTTTTTTTTTATTCAATTGTAATTGACAGAATAGGTACAAAACATCCTCCCCTCCTCATGTTAAGAATGACTTTTTAAATAATAACATTATTTCAGCACGGATCACTCTCTGCATGAATATCATAAAAATTAATACAAATAATACTTATCTCAATAAGTGAATGGCTAATTTCTACCGGAAATAAAATGACGATAATCTCGCAGTTACGAAAGATATTTTTTTATTTAATTTAATATTTTTATAATTCGCAATGTTAAATTATTTTAATAACATGCAAACATTCCTTGACTTTAAAAAACGAATTTCTGAAAATTTCAATTAAATTGGTAACGTAGAAATATGGTTTTATTCGCTTTTAACGAACCAAACATTACATATATATATATATATATATATATATATATATATATATATATATATATATATATATATATATATTGGTCCTCGAACTGCATTACAGCAAGAGGTACACGTTCAAAAGAAGAAAGATCTGATCCGATATCACTGGCATAGAAACCGTAGTTGACATAAGCGGAAGAAAAAGCTCTGCAAAATCAAAATTTAAATCTTCAAGTGATAAATAATAAAATACACTGGAAAAAATAATTTCTGTAAAATATTTGTGTTACAGAAAGATAGCAATGCTCAATGCTCTACACATTGACAACGTCCTTGACAAACAACTCCAAATAAAATCTGAAAACTTTACCATATATTTCCTTACTAGAGAGTCACTACTTATGGAGGCACAAAGATACCTAGAGCATAAGAGTTAATGAGTTTGTCAGGTGTATAGTGAGACTTCATATTCAAGATTATTAACCATAGCAGAACTTGAAACATTAAAGAGGCCAATTGAACAATAATTTGTTTACCTTAGAATTGAAAACGAGGATATTGTAGTCAGCTAAGATGTGGTCACGCGGTATTGTCTTCTACAGGTGGTTCTAAGAAAGGGACTCGGTTCATCAAAGTTTCGTTTAGTTCTAGGTATACATAGGGAGAAAAGGAAACATTGACATTGGTTCCAGCTATACGAGTTATTTTGTGTATTTCTTACAGAGGAGAACCATGTATTCGAGCTCAGTCGATAACTATGCAAATAATGATAGAGCATAGAAATCCTAGCAGCTTCTGTTAGAAAATAGCTGTGAAGAGGAGTAGAGAACATTCCCACAAGATTTCGAAGTCGGTTTTGTACTATGTCAGCGTAGGGAAGGTCTGGGCGGCATATTATGACATATTTGATGTCTATACAGGTAGATGATTGTGTCGTAGATTATTTCTAGAGAAGTTGAATGATCCAACACCTTTTCTAGCAGCTGTAGCAACGGATTTGATGCAAATTTTCCATTTAAAGTCTGAAATGAAAACAGGTCCAGAAGTCGGAGCCTTTTTCAAGGTAAAAGGTTGAAACAGCTAAGCGGAAATTGAAGAAATCGTAAGACAGTTTTCAATTTTAATCTGCTCACCTTTATTAAGTTCGATTCAGTAATTCTTATCTTTAAGGGTTACTAGCTCTGGGAAAAATTTATGAAATAGTAATGCTGCTTGGTCAGATAAAAATCCTTCCAGCGTCTGGACGATTATACAAATAAATATACAAATAAATATACAAATCATTATACCAATTAATATACAAATAAATATACACATTAATATACAAGTCAATACACAAATTAATATACAAATTAATATACAAATTAATACACAAATACATACAAATCAATATAAAAATTAATACACAAATCGATATACAAATTAATATAGAAATCAATATACAAATTAATATACGAGTCAATAAATATTAATATAAACATTTATATACAAATAAATATACAAATAATTATACAAATCAATATACGAATTCATACACAAACCAATATACAAATTAATGTAATAATCAATATACAAATGAATATACTAATTAATATACAAACCAATATACAAATCAATAGACTAATAAATACACAAATAAATATACAAATTGATATACAAATTAAAATAAAATTTATATACAAATTATTATACACATTAATACACAAATCAATATACAACTTAATATAAAATCAATATAGAAATCAATATACACATTAAAAAACAAATCAAGAAAAAATTAATATACAAATACAATATACAAATCAATATACAAATTAATATACAAATTAATATACTAATCAATATCCAAATAAATATACAAACCAATATACAAATTAATATAAAAATTAATATACACATTAACAAAAAAATAATTATACAAATCAATATACGAATTAATATACAAATAAATACAGAACTCAATATAAAAATCAATATACAAATTAATATACAAATTAATATAAAAATCTATATACAAATCAATACAAAATCAATATAAAATTAAAATACCAATCAACATACAAATTAATATACAAATTAATATACTAATAAGTATGCAAATTAATATACAAATCAATATAAAAATTAATATACAAATCAATATACAAATAATTATAAAATAAATATAAAAATTGATATACAAATTGATATACAACTTAATATACGAATTAATATATAAATTAGTATACTAATTAATACACAAATTCATATACAAAATTAATATATAAATCAATATACAAATTAATATAAAAAGCAATATACAAATCAATACACAAATCAATATACAGATTAATATACAAATTAATACAAAATTTATATAAAAATCAATATACAAATTAATACAAAATTTATATAAAAATCAATATTCAAATTATTATACACATAATTATACAATTACTATACAAATAATTATACAAACCAATATACAAATCAATATACACATCAATACACAAATCAATACACAAATCACTATACAAATTAATATACAAATTAATAAAAAAATTAATATACAAATCAATATAAAAATTTATATACAAATCAATATACAATTTAATATACAAATTAATATACAAATTAATATAAAAATCAATATACAAATCAATACAAATCAATATACATATGAATATACAAGTTAATAAAAAAATTAATATACAAATCAATATACAAATTAATATACAAATTAATATACAAATTAATATTCAAATGAATATACAAATTAATATACAAATTCATATACTAATAAATATACAAATCAATATACAATTTAATATACAAATTAATATACAAATTAATATGAAAATCAATATACAAATCAATACAAATCAATATACATATAAATATACAAGTAAATATAAAAATAAATATAAAAATCAATATACAAATTAATATGCAAATCAATATATAAATCAATATACAAATCAATGTAACAATTAATATACAAATCAATATACAAATCAATAAAAAAATTAATATACAAATTAATATACCAATTAATATAAAAATAATATACAAATTGATATACAAATCAATACACAAATTAATATACAAATGAAGACAAAATAAATATACCAATCAGTATACAAATTAATATATAAATTAATATACAAATTAATATACAAATATATATACAAATAAATATACAATTTGATGTACAAATCAATATACAAATTAATATACAAATTTATATACAAATTAATATACAAATAAATATACAAAATAATATACAAATTAATCTACAAATTAATATACAAATTAATATAAAAATGAATACACAAATTAATATACAAATTATTATACAAATTTATATACCAATTAATATAGTAATAAGTATACAAATTAATATACAAATAAATATAAATATTAATATACAAATCAGTATACAAATTAATATACAAATTAATATACAAATAACTATACAAATTAATATACTAATCAATATACAAATAAATATACAAATATATTCACTAATTAATATACAAATCAATATAAAAATTAATATTCATATCATTATACAAATCAATATACAAATCATTATACAAATCAATATACAAATTAATATACAAATAAATATACAAAATAATATACAAATTAATATACAAATAAATATACAAATGAATATACAAAATAATATAAAAATTAATATACAAATAAATATACAAATTAATCTACAAATTCATATACAAATAAATATACTAAATAATATACAAATTAATATATAAATTAATATACAAATCAATATACAAATTAATATAAAATTAATACACAAATCGATATACAAATTACTATACATATTAATATACAAATTAATATACAAATTACCATAAAATTAATTTAGAACTCAATATACAAATTAATATAAAAATTAATATACAAATTTATATACAAATCAATATACAAATTAATATACAAATAAATATACAAATCAATAAATAAATTAGAATGCAAATCAATATACAAATCAATATAAAAATCACTATGCAAATTAATATACAAATCAATATACCAATTAATATATAAATTAATATACAAATTGATATACAAATCAGTATACAAATTAATATATAAATCAATACAAAAATAAATATACTAATCAATATATAAATTAATATACAAATCAATATACAAATTAATATACAAATCAATATACAAATTAATATACAAATTAATATACAAATTAATATACAAATTAATACAAAAATAAATATACAAACAATATACAAATTAATATATAAATTAATATACAAATTAATATACAAATTTATATACAAATTAATATACAAATTAATATACAAATTAATATACACATTAATATACAAATAAATATACAAAATAATATACAAATTAATATACAAATAAATATACAAATTAATATACAAATTAATATTCAAATCAATATACAAATTAATATACAAATAAATATACAAATGAATATACAAATTAATATAGTAATCAATATACAAATTAACATACAAATCAATACACAAATAAATATACAAATCAATATACAAATTGATATACAAATTAATATACAAATTAATATACACATTAATATACAAATAAATATACAAATTAATATACAAATAAATATACAATAAATATACAAATCAATATACAAATTAATATTCAAATCAATACACAAATAAACATACAAATCAATATACAAATTTATATACAAATCAATGTACAAATTTATATACAAATAAATATACAAATAAATATACAAATTAATATACAAATTAATATACAAATCAATATACAAATTAATATAAAAATAAATATACAAATAAATATACAAATTAATATACAAATTAATATACAAATCAATATACAAATTAATATACAAATCAATATACAAATTTATATACAAATTAATATACAAATTAATATACAAATTTATATACAAATAAATATACAAATCAATATACAAATTAATATATAAATTAATATACAAATCAATATACAAATCAATATACAAATTAACATACAAATAAATATACAAATTAATATATAAATCAATATACAAATCAATATACAAATCAATATACAAATCAGTATACAAATCAATATACAAATCAATGTACAAATCAATATACAAATCAATATACAAATTGATATACAAATCAATATACAAATTAATATACAAATTAATATACAAATTAATATACAAATCAATATACAAATTGATATACAAATCAATATACAAATTGATATACAAATTATTACACAAATTAATATACAAATTAATATACACATTGATATACAAATCAATATACAAATTAATATACAAATCAATATACAAATTTATATACAAATAAATATACAAATCAATATACAAATCAGTATACAGTGTTTGGCATAAATACTGTTACTAAATAAAACTTAGATCTTTCCCCCCAAAATAATTTACTACAAAACCCAATCACAGAAAATGATTAGCACATATTGAAGGAAAATGCGACACAATTTTTATTCAAAATGCTTTTTTTAACCTTAACTACATTACGAAGTCTGAGAGGGAAATTATCTCTAGCAACATCCACATCATATAAGGGTATTTTCCCCCAGTATTTGTTCAATTTTGTTTTTAAGATATTTGCAATATCTTAATATCTTAAACTTCAACTTTGGCTGTTAAAATATTTTTCAATATTTTGATATTGATTAAAGGAGGCTCCACTTTGCAGGATTGACCACAAAGAATAATCAAAAGCGTTAAGATTAGGTGATAAGGGCGGCCATTTTTCTTTGCTGATCTAGGACTAACATTTGTCTCTACACCACTGTTGTGTTACATGATTAGTGTGGCTTGTCGCACTATTTTGTTGGAGAGTCCAAACTTCATCACCGTATACAGAATTTTGTCTTTGCATAGTACTTTGTCTTTGCATAGTACTTTGTCTTTGCATAGTACTTGATAGTATTTGTGCTTCTTTTGCCATTTGTCTCATGAATCTTCTTGGACTTCGCCGGATTTTCCCCTAACATTTTTGATGGGTTTAGGTGTTCTGAAGATGCGAAGACAGCTTGATTGTTGTCTATCCTTGAATGACTAAGTTTCCAGGTAACGATCAATCGTGCTTTTTATGAGCATTTTTTTGTTTTTGAAGTTTTTCCATAACTTGAATATTTCTGGTTGACGTAGGCTCTTCTCATGCTGATCTATGATAACTTTTCTTTTCAATTACACAAGCATTGTTAAAAATTAATATCTTTTCTTTCTGAAAACCAAGAAATCGTATAAACCCTTATAATATACTGGCAATAAAATAGTACATTTATTTTAGTATGATCATAAAAAAATAGTTTCTAAATTTTGTAACAGGATTTATGCGCCATCCTGTACATGCACGGTGGAATCTCCACACCATCAGACCTACCGACAAAGCTCATTATGACGATGCTTGGACATATCTATTTTTTAAATAAAAACACAAGCAAGTATTTTTCAAATGGAACGGATTTTTTTTTGTCAACTACTTGATGGAAATAAATTACGTTCGTGTAATCTTCATCTAATTTTCTAATTTGTCATTCCTTTTTGTTCGAATCTCAGCGATTGTAAGCGACGGTGGCATTCAGTTGCACGCATAATGCATTTTACCCACGCCATGGCGTCATGTGCTGCAGATGTGTTGCACACGTGCACATCAAGGCGTTGAAGGAGAGGGCGGAGGCGAATTAGCCTTCATTTCCGATGTCTGAAATTCCAATTTGTATTTCTTTCACTATACGATGAATTCTTCGAATTCGTTTATTCCCTTTCGATGGGGATTCTTTCTCAAATTTTTACCTGATATTCTAGTTAGCTTTTATTAAGTTCGGTTCGGTTGTTCTCATTTCGTTTTTTTTTGTTGTTGCTTTCATGAGATTATTTTAAAGCTGATGTCAGCACTCAACGAATCCATTTTGTTTACAGCCGATTTTGCAAACCGATCCTTTTCAAATGGAAGCAACGTAATCATAAGATAACCTAAATCAAATAAAAATAAAGTAATAAATCTTAAACGATGGCAAGAAAACATTTTATCTTATGGAATACTGTTACCATATTAAATATACATGATATTGCTAGCCTCAGCCTCTTCTATAAGTACTATTATAGAATGTGTTCTTCAGCGAAGAAGGAGAGCTCTCTTTACTGGGTTAGAAAGGTACTTTCCCCTGAAAGTATCTTGTACTTCTACAAGGCCACCATTCGCCCATGTATGGAGTATTGTTGCCGCAGTTGGGCTGGTGCATCTGCTACATGTCTCTCTGTACACGGTTCAAAAGAGTGTCGCCAACCTGATAGGTTCTCAACTGTCATCTAAGCTTCAACCTCTGTCCCATCGACGAAATGTTGTGCCCCTCTGCCTGTTCTACAAGTATTTTAGTGGTGAATGCTCCGACGAAATACAAGCACTTATACCCCCTCGACGTAAATACTCCCGACAAACCCGACAAGCAGCAAAATCCCACCCCTACACATTAGAGATCCCTAGATATAAGAAAGCTTTCTACTCTAATAGTTTCTTCCCCAGAACAGCTAGACTTTGGAATTCTCTTCCGAGATTCTGCATTCCCAACTGTACTGACATGCTAAAAGACAAGTGTAATGTGAATAGACATCTTACTGCTCAACTCCCTACATAGTATCCATGCAACTTATGTCTCTGATAGTAGCCACCTACATCAAAGTGTGCTTTGTTTTGGGTGAAAATGAAAAAAAAAAATGCCTACTTCTTTTATTCCAACAAGTTTTGTTCGTTGATATAATTAATCTCCTCTTTAGGTACCTCGTTATAATACATTTTCCTAATCAAGTACTTTTTTCAAGGATGGCAGATTTGTGGAAATATTCAGCCGAATTTTTCCCCTCTACATATAGATATGATCTTTCCAAACTAAGGTATCTCTTGCGTTTGTGTTAATTACCTTTCGTTCTTTTTAACGACGTATACCTAGTAGCTTCATGCTTTAGCCGAAGTAATTTCTGTAACAAGAAAAATAATATATCAGAAGTAATAACTCAATTTCATATATCAACTTTATTTGCGAATTGATAGACAAAACATTAAGACGCGTTTAAAGTGTTGTTTTGTTTATATATGTGTAGACTTATGTTGAATGACTTTGTGAAACTGTGTGTATAAGTTATCGCTATGTTTAGTCGTTCATAAATGTTTCTATTGTTGTTTGCTGGGATGCATATGGCTTATAGGACAATGCTAGATATAATTCGCCACCCAAAGAGTTTGTATAGTTATGTTATGACTGACAAAAGTTCATCAGGCAAGTTGAGTTTCTCAGTGCTGATCGCGCCTGTCAATGCTAAAAAGTGATCAACTGCAAGAGCGATTCTTTCTGATTGATTGATGTCTGGTTACAGTAACAAAGCGTGATTTAGTATTTTGATAGCAATGACTAATTAATAAACATTTGTGGTACAATGATGACGAGCGCGTTCTGGGGGAGCTAGAGCCTCCCATATTCGAAAGACTTATGCATAACCATTCTTAGTTGAGAAAAAGTGGCTTGACTCTGACACTTTGTTGCCGGGGTGAAAAGGGTCAGACCGATATTGACTGACACCGGTTTTTGAAGATAAAATTCAGAACAATCTGTTGAAATTTCATAGAAAATATATATGTATGCTTGTCTCTATCTCCTCGTCTCTCTCCCTCTTCTCCTTTTCTATTTCCCTCTATCTTCTTCACTCTCGTTTCGCCACGATAGAAAGAGATAATCATTTGAAATCGCACCCCGAAAGCGACGAGTCGCCAGATCAACTTTCGGGTTTAAAATGCTTCTTCAACTGTTAAAATAAAATAATTCTATGTACGAATCCAGCTGAGCAGTCCCAGTCAGTAATGGCGACGAAAACTCGAGGAGAAGATTCCGCCAAGCAGATGACATATTAAGCCGTTGATCTAAAATGGGTGTGCCTATCATTTTATTGTCATTTCTCTCGGCGAGTTCGTTGCCGTGGCCAGGATGTAACACTTGTTTCAGAAACGTTTCCACGGCACGGACAGACCAAATCACACCCTCCAGCAACCGATAGTGACACACATCGAATATTTTATAGAGTTCATGGGTTATTTAATATCGCGCAAAAGGAAAAAAAAATAATGAATCTTTGTAATCATTCTGTTTATGTGAATGATCTGATTTTATTAACATTTTGTTGTACCTATTTACTATGCCTCCCCACGGGACAGAGTTAGACACCAGGGTCGTTTTTAAACGTGGAGAAAAGGTACAAAAATAAAAATTGTCTCAGTCGTGAAGGATTTCTCCTCCACCGAAAGAGAACAAGAAAATGAATTGTTGTAGATGAATAGTTTGTAGTACAGTTTAACTTACTTTAACAATTCACGGATATTATTCGAAATAATAAGGATCTCGTCACGCAGGAATGTCTAGAATGAATTTTATTGGAATCAATACATTCCATTAATTTTCCATTTTGAACTAGCGACAACTAACATAGAATGGAAGAAGATCCTTGGCCGCGTGCCAATATCTGACTCCGGTCACCGGTACGCGATACCGGAAGTGACGTCAACAGAGATAGTCCATTAATCCCATGGAGGGGCGTCTTCAACACTCAACCCCCCCAAGCTTTTTGTTCGTAAAAGCTGTCAGTACCTCTTCCTGTTATGGTTTACCGTCAATGGCTCGGTAAACTTTTCTCTTACGGAACGAACGCTAATTCAGGTGTTGGTTGAGGAGGTTCAAGATCAAAAGTTTTAAAGACAGTGTCTATCGGCTCATCTTCCAATTGTGGACTGTCGCTGGTTTCAACTGATCGCCATCCTGTTAGTTGGTTCTAGTGACGTTTGTGGATATATGTTTGTCCTTGGATGATATATACCATGTCACCGACTCTCTTAGTAATTGTACTCACTTCCCAGAATGATGTGTTGTTTTTATAACTTTTGAAAAACACTCTTTCACCTGATCTGAAATGTTTACTGGGCACATAAGTGGTCACTAGTGGCCTTGACTGTTTGGGTAAGAGCTTGTCAAAAACGGATCTCACTTTCCGCGAAAACATTGTTTCTGCAGCTGAGACTGCTGTTGGTGTGTTCTGGATGGGTGTAACGTGTAAAAATTGTTGAAATGCTTCCTTTTTAATCTCCGGTAGAGACACCGGGAGTTCTCTGATTGTGTTGCCCATCATCGTTTTTATTTTCCCGTCCGCCCAAAGAGTGGCACTGATGGAATCTTCAAATGTATCCCTTTTCAATGGTATCAGCTTAGATAGGCTATCAGCATGGCTAATTTGTTTCTTATAAGTTTTGTCAGCCTCCTAAGGTTGCTTCGGCTTGGGGAATTCTTTTGGCGCGGGTTTTTTTAGCTTCCGGCTTTTCAGTTTCAATTTTTATGCCTCCTTTGGCAGATTCCATTGAAGCTTTCTTTTTAGATTTCCTCTGTTGCTGCAAATGGGACATTTCATTTCTTCTTGAAAACGGGCACAGTGTTTTCTTTTAGTTCGAATCTTGCTATAGCCTTTGTACATTTTCTTAGTCCTCGTGAGAATACTTCTGGAAATTTCACTTTTAACTTGTTCTTCAGTTGTTGCGCCTCCGTCGACGACCATATGACACAATTTATTCATAGGTTTGTCCCACAATTCGAGTCGCTCCATCCAATCAGTACCGAAGAGGTTTTCGGATGTCCTATGTAATACTCTTTAACTTTTTTAGTAACACCATTTAAGGTCACTGGAAGTGTGAGCTCTCCCTCAAATTCCACTTTTATCGCCTGTCACAGCTCGAGCTGATTTGTTCGTCTTCCGCATGGCTGGTTTCCTTAGCCTTTTCCACGTCTTAAGATCTGATCTGGAATCCAATTGTAGATGCACAGTTTTATTTGCGATGTTAACTGTGACATATTTGCGCCGGTTCTTCTCCGAATTCAAGTCGGACCTAGTCTGTCGAACGCTGTTCTTGTCCTTGTTCTTCCTTCAGTGGATCGCTTCCTGCTCTGACACATTCGTTGCAGTATTTATCTTTGTAAAAACATTGACTCGACCAATGTTTCCAGCGGCGGCGATAGCACGGGCTTGTAGGGGATCCAGGTCTTGTGACTTGGTGGTACTTATTAGGTGTAGCCTGAGTTTTCTTACTTCTAGCTTTGCCTTTTCGGGGTGAGTATTTTTCCGGTATTGTCTTCCTTCTAATGAATGTTGCACCTGACTCCTAGACGTGTCTCGAGTTGTTCCTTACGCAGCCTACCCATTGACAATCCTCGACCAACTTCTGGAGGGTGAGGCCCTGTTCGCTCGCAAGTCTAGAGAGAAGGCGTCGTCTAATCTCAACGTTTTTGGAATGAGACAAGACCCTGCGCAAAACATGTCAGATAGACGGAAATCATCGCGGTGTTTATTTATCACAGACACGACGTCAGTTAATCGTCGTCGTCGCTCTTTTGCAGGTTTAAGCACTTCCATCTTCTATGAAAGAGCATAGAATTCGGACTGAACAGTTCGGATAAAAGTTTGACCGGTTCAGAAAAATTCCAATTCACTCGTCTTCATGGGGAGAATATAATCCACAAACTTTCTGTGTTCTGTAGTCCCTAATTTTCTCAAAAGTAGGCGAACTTTTTTAGCATTGCTCTACTCTTGACAATCCATGGTGAATAGGTCCTCATATCTCCGATAGAAAGCGTCAAAGTCTCCTCCAACTCCGGTTGGTAGTTGAACGTTTCTATAGCGTTCCATATTGTACTTTGGGAAAAAGCAAAACTGTCGTCCCTGTGTTCCGTTCTATCGAATATTTTTAACAATACATCTTCATGTCTCTGTTGTTGGAGTAGCATTCTCTCCTCCAACGCTTGTTGCCTCTCTTGAAATTGTAACTGGAGCTGTTTATCACGTTATTTTAATTTTCCTCAGCCTTCTGCTGCTGGTCCATCTGGGACTTGATTAGCTGTATTAATACTGTTTTAAACTCCTCCATCTTGTAATGGCTTTTCCAAGCTCATGAGAAAAATATTTATTTCTGTTTTTGACTGGAGAAGAGAGATAAAATAATAAAAAAAGGAAATGTCCTGTCTTTGAGTGTGTCCGTATGAGGAGGGAGCAATATATCCCTTACTTCTTGGTAAAAACCTTAGAGATAACCCAATATGAGGATGGACAAATATTTTTTTACTTGCGAAACAAAACAATACACTACAGTTGAAAAAGAATAAAAATAATTATGGAATTGTCTCGAAGTTAACCTAAATGGTTATTTTTTTTGTTTTTATATGTGTGTGGGGAAGGGGAGTTGTCCCCACACGGAAAAAACATTTTTCACTTTAGGGCCGACAGTTAAAAATAGAATATTTCAGAAAATTCCACTGAATGAAAAAGGATTTCTTTTAGTCAAAGTAAAACGAAACGGGGAAAAACATCCTATCCCGTTAAAATATTGCGTAAAGTTAACAGCAAAACACAAAGGCAAAAAAACCCTTTTCACTTCATTTGAAAAATGTCCAAATTTGCACTAGAATAAACAGTAGAAAATTGTTTTCGCGGTGAAATTAGGTCAATATTTTTCTCTCTTTTTTCTTTTTTCAATAAGCAACCAAATTAATTTTTACGGCATTAACAAAAATGCCTTTAGTACAGTTCTTTTCAATTTAAATATAGAGACAAAAAGATTAGCTTACAATTGAGTCTAGCGCTTTGCCTTGTGTTCGTTTTCTTTTTTGTTTTTAGAATATAATTGCCAGCCGAATTCTTAGCTTGTAAATCTGAAGTTCTTTTGAAGTCAAATTCATTTCATTCTTTTTCTTTTTTTCTGGGGTTAACCCGTGTGAAAGTCGAATCCGACGTCGCCAGTTGTTATGGGGTTAAATGGTAATAAAACGAAGGGACGTAGGACTTTTAGGAACGAACATGTATTCACATATATTACAAGCAAAAGCAGGTTGAGCAATACCATTCCTCAACGGTAGGACGTTTGTACACGACCTCCTTGGCCGCGTGCCAATCTCTGGGCACCACTACTCGATACCGGAAGTGACGTCACCAGAGGAAGTGACGTCATGAGTCCATTAATCCAATGAAGGGGCGTCTCCAATAGTTACACGTGTGTCCCATGTGGAGACAGGCAAGGCCTACTTATTCATTTTCTCACTTTTTGATAATTGATTAGATTTTATTCACTTTATTGTTCTTGAAGATTCTTAAGTTCAGCGTTTGAATTTGTAAATCTACTAGTCTTTTGTAGGACTACAACAGATTGTATTAGTCCAATTTCTTTTACAATCCCAGACAACTTACCCGACACAAGTGGAAAAATCAGTTTTATTATGATGAAATTTCATTAATTTTTTTCCTGCAATCTTACGAAAATTTCGTAGGGTGCCTTAGTAATGATTTCAATCATAATCTTTTTTTTTTTTCACAACATTTTGTTTTTGCCGGATGTTGTAGTTTTATTGCGAGATTTTCTGGTTATTTCTTGAAACAAATTATTACGGATTTTATTTTTGATCTATTAATACTTTATCTTCGGAAGGTTCATATATATATTTTTCGGTAGGTTCATCCATATATATTTCCCTATAGGGGCGTTCCAAAGGTAATGCCTCATATTTTTATATTCCGCTCGAATGGATCAGAGGAGATTGCAAATTGCATTGTTATGATGACTAAACTTATCAATTCATGACTTTAAAATTTCATCTCTCTATTGCAGATATTGACGGCATGAGAGTCTAAGAAAGAAACTCCTCTCATGGACGTGCATCAGAAGCAGGGATACGTCATTGAATTTCTGGCAAAATTGCATTTGAAATAGTGGTGTCTGTAAAAACATAAAGTCTGCAGCACAGAAAGTTGCTCGTTTTAATGGTACCACCCCCTTCTTCGTAGCTCTTTAACTTTTTAAGTAAAAAAAAACAACAAAAAACACTAAGAGGCCTTACTTTCGAAACGATCCTAGTAGATTAAAATACTCAATCTACATTAAACGTGACTTTAACATAAGTTTGAAGAACAAACTAATCCTCAATACACAGCCAGAACAAACTAATCCTCAATACATGGCCAGAACAAACTAATCCTCAATACATGGCCAGAACAAACTAATCCTCAATACATGGCCAGAACAAACTAATCCTCAATACATGGCCAGAACAAACTAATCCTCAATACATGGCCAGAACAAACTAATCCTCAATACATGGCCAGAACAAACTAGTGTTAAAGTCTGAGGCATGAATTTTTTGATTGACTTAATCATTTAGAATAATCCATCAGATCGAATTGTATATTTGACTTTCACAATTTCCTTTTGAAATGTTGAGTTATAGTCACATTATTTATAATGTCTTATAGTAATTGTAGTAAAATATGCTTGTGCTTTTTCTTACAAAAGAATCACAACTTATTAAAACCCAATGGCCACTCGAGGATAAGCGTCAGGTTATCTGTGTGATAACATCGTGATGGTTGGTAATGATGAGTGAAATTTGTCAGTATCTAATTATTTAAGAAGACAACTCAACAAAAATTTGTTCAGATTGAACTTGAAAACGTCTATGATGTCAGCGAGGAAGCAGCCCCACGGTATTTTTTTTTAACAAACGAGTAGTTTTAAGAAAGAAACTATATTCAGGGAGATTTCGTTTAGTGTTAAGCATGGAGATTGAGAAAGAAAACATTATTGGCAGCGAAAACAGCATAAAAACTGCAATAAGTAAGCGCCGAATTCCTATCAATTATTGTTAAGGTTGACATCTGTAATTTTTCGGCTACTGATACTTGTTTTAATGGTCCACCGAACGCTTTCAATAAATGCGTTCCATTATAGATAACATGATGATGTGCGTAACGTAAAAAATCAATATTTTTTTACCATTTTGAAAAACACCTTGTAAAGAGGTCTAATATAAAATGCTGTAGACCACAAAAATAGATGACACACGCATTAAAAAGATGTCTATTAAGTTCTATGCACTTATATGTGGCATGGTTGATGAATCTATCCAACAATTGGTAAGATCGATGCAGGTTTTAATTCATCGTTATGATTGTATGCAAAGTTGATTCAGAATTTTTCTTGATGGAAGACATTCTATCATGCCATCATGTACCTGTTATCTAAAAAGAAAAAAATGAAATTGATAGAATTCCCGGGACATTCACGTTATTGGCAAAACTTCTTAACTTGGGCGTGTTCTCTTCGCTGCCAAACACCCGACTCCTTTTATTCCACAATTTGTTTTTCTTATCGGAGTCACTTCTCTCATATGCAAATTATGTTTAAAAATACGCGTCCTCAAATCTTTATAAGATCATTTCAAATCGTATAACCCTTACATCTCTAGTGTTTTATACACGGTGAGATGTAACTAGTCCTCGATACACGGCCAGAACAAACCAATCCTCAATACACGGCCAGAATAAACTAATCGTCAATACACGGCCAGAACAAACTAATCCTTAATACACGGCCAGAACAAACTAATCCTCAAAAAACGGCCTGAACAAACTAAATCCTCTATACTCGATCAGAACAAACTAATCCTCAAAAACGGCCAGAATAAACTAATCTTCAATACGCTATCAGAACAAACTAATTCTCAAAAAACGGCCAGAATAAACTAATCTTCAATACTCGATCAGAACAAACTAATTCTCAAAAAACGGCCAGAACAAACTAAATCCTCAATACGCTATCAGAACAAACTTATCCTCAATACATGCCCAGAATAAAATAATCCTCAATGCATGGCCAAAATAAACTAATCCTCAATACACGACCAGAATAAACTAATTTCCAATAAACGGCCAGAAAAAACCTAATCCTCAATACACGGCAAAAGCAAACTAATCCTCAATAAATGGCCAGAACAAACTAATCCTCGATATACGACCAGAACAAACTAATCCTCAATACACGACCAGAACAAACTAATCCTCAATACACGACCAGAACAAACTAATCCTCAATACACGCCAAGAATAAAATAATCCTGAATACACTGCCAGAACAAATTAATCTTTAATACACGGCCAGAACAAACTAATCCTCAATACATGGCCAGAATAAATAAATCCGCAATACACGACCAGAAAAACCTAATCCTCAATATACGGCCAGAACAAACTAATCCTCAACTCTCGATCAGAATAAACTAATCCTCAATACACGGCCAGAATAAACTAATCGTCAATGCACGGCCAGAACAAACTAATCGTGAATACACGGCCAGAATTAACTAATCCTCAATACACGGCCAGAACAAACTAATCCTCGATATACGACCAGAACAAACTAATCCTCGATATACGACCAGAACAAACTAATCCTCAATACACGGCCAGAACAAACTAATCCTCGATATACGACCAGAACAAACTAATCCTCGATATACGACCAGAACAAACTAATCCTCAATACACGGCCAGAACAAACTAATCCTCGATACACGGCCAGAACAAACTAATCCTCGATATACGACCAGAACAAACTAATCCTCAATACACGACTAGAACAAACTAATCCTACATACACGGCTAGAACAAACTAATCCTCCATACACGGCCAGAACAAACCAATCCTCAATACACGGCCGGAATAAACTAATCCTCAATACACGCCCAGAATAAACTAATCGTCAATACACGGCCAGAACAAACTAATCCTCAAAGAACGGCTAGAACAAACTAAATCCTCAAAGAACGGCCAGAACAAACTAAATCCTCTATACTCGATCAGAACAAACTAATCCTCAAAGAACGGCTAGAACAAACTAAATCCTCTATACTCGATCAGAACAAACTAATCCTCAAAAAACGGCCAGAACAAACTAATCCTCAATACGCGATACGAACAAACTAATCCTCAATCCACGGCCAGAACAACCTAATCCTCAATACACGGCCAGAATAACATAATCCTCAGTACACGGCCAGAACAACCTAATCCTCAATACACGGCCAGTATAACATAATCCTCAGTACACGGCCAGAACAACATAATCCTCAATACACGGCCAGAATAACATAATCCTCAGTACACGGCCAGAACAACCTAATCCTCAATACACGGCCAGAACAAACTAGTCCTCACTACACGGCCAGACCAAATTAGACCTTAATACACGGCCAGAATAAAGTAGCCATCGATACACGACCAGAACAACGTGGTCCTCGATTATTGGCCAGACAAAACTAGCTATCGATAAACAGCCAGACTTAATTAGCCCTTGGTACACAGACAGGCACGGCTGCACTACATAAGCAAAGTAAACTAGCTCTCACTACATGAATAAATAGAACTCTCACTACGCGGCTATAAACAACTAGTCTTCTATACACGGCTAGACACAACAAACCCTACATACACAGACACAGCTATTTCTCTATATAAGGTTAGACATACTAGCTCTAACTATATGACCAGACACAACTAGCTCTCGATATACGGCTAGACACAACTAGCTCTCACTACACAACTAGACACAGCTAGCACTAAATACACAGCTGGAAATAACTAGTCCTTCACATCCTTGTTTATTTTCAAACAAAAGATTTAAACTTCAACTCGAATTATTATAATACGATAACATCATTTCTCAGAGGTCTGAATCGGATCCTTATTAAAAATTCTTCATAACATAACGCTATTCCTCAAAAAATCAGACTGTAACTGTAATTTAATCTTCTCTATAACATGACGACTGTAATTCTTGCATAATCCGACTCTCAGCATGATTGCTTCAACTTTACTTTTCTTGCCGAATATAGTTTCACGTTTTTAGCATG
Organism: Euprymna scolopes; assembly: GCF_053919585.1. Taxonomy (NCBI): domain Eukaryota; kingdom Metazoa; phylum Mollusca; class Cephalopoda; order Sepiida; family Sepiolidae; genus Euprymna; species Euprymna scolopes. Next base: position 43,089,846 of record NC_136492.1, read on the forward strand.
ACTTTGTAACTTCGATATGTTCTCTTCGTTGTCAAACACTCGACTCTTTTTCCTCAACAATTCGCCCTTCTTATCGCAGCCGTTTCTCTCATATGCGAATTATATTTTTAAACTACAGTACCATATAGTATTTGTCCGATGGTATTTCTAATGCATGGTATGCATGTATCTTTTTACTTATTGAGAAAATGTACATAGTAATTCATCTTAATACATGATGGAAGTCCAGGGTGTGTACACTGGCAGACACATAACCACACAGTGTGCGTGAACCAAAAAAGGTCTCGGGTTGATGTTTACGCAATAAAAATGAATATGTCCGGGTAGACTAAATATCTTTAAATCCGGGAGAATCAGATTTCTGCAAGTTATGAGAAATTATGCATATATATTCATATTAGCATAGGTGCGGCTATCTCGTGATTCCATTTATATATGAAATACTTCCGAAATAATGGCTAATTTTATCTGTTGTTTCAAATAAACAAATTTGGCAGATGTTATGGGTGGAGTGCTCCACATATTAGTTTCTGAGTAAGCTATAAGAAGTACTTGGCAACCTTCTATTTTTATAGTTTCGTTTATCTGTGCGGGGATAAACCATTACACGCCGTGCCGTCGTCGTCTTTAATTCAGATTCTTATTTCTCTGTGAATACAATCACTCGGACGCCGATTTTTATCTTTTAATGAGGGTTTATTACAAAGAGAACGGTAACAGAAAACAGAGAAACGGATTACTTTCGTGAGAGAAAGAATGAGCGAGAGAAATAAATAGCTCGTACTACTACATCTAATTACATTGTGCGCTTCTATTGCTCAAGGTCTCGCCAGTCAAGTAACTTGAAAATCTCTGTCTCAGTTTATATTTAACGTTTAAAACTTTTTCATTCAATCACAGCCCTCATTATGTAACAATAAAATCTGCAATTATGCTGGGAAAATAGCTGCTGCTTCTTTTCATACGCTGGCGATCTCGTCACCTCATATGCAAATGAGATGCTTCCTGGTTAAATAAGCAAACGTGATTTTTCAAAGACTGCGTTGATTTTGGATTTGTATATTGGAGTAGCAAGTTTTGATAGCAGAGTGTCGAATTTAATCCCGGAAATTTGATTATATGTATCCTACTTGCCGAGGGTATTCCATCCCCAAATAACATAGGCTTAGCGCAACATGTACATATGTGTTGCGTTTTAAAGAAAAATAAAAAAGGAGCAGCGACAGATGGACAGACAGAGGCAAACAGATCATAAATAATAAAGAAACGCTGCGTTCGAGTTTTTATAGTGCGCGCGAATATTTGGAAATGCATATTTGAAAAAAAAGTATTACTTGTGATGTGTTTAGCTAAAAAATAATTTTAGCTTTATCTTATTTATTTTTTTTTTCCTTTTGGGTCACCACTTATAAAGGGCCATGGGCCAATCTAAGATAAAGGTTAATTGTTAGGTAGATGGCGAAACAGCATGATCAGCAATGGTGGAACTTGAGTAGGGTTTGATTATTTAAGGGGACGGATCACCAGATTTGAAAATAACCATGCTATAGTTAGCTCGAAACAGCCCCACAGTATTGTGTTCCGCAGACGAACAATTCTAGAAAAAAAAAGTCTGTTCATGGAATTTTCGTTTAGATTTAGGCACAGATAGAGAGTGAGGGCTTTCGTCCAATCGAAAGTCGATAGGTAAAAACAACATTCGCTACTGCTTTAACTTCTAACAAGAGATTTCTTTAGGCGTGAGTAAGCCTATCATCGCTCGTTTAGTGTTGAATATGCATATATACTAGCAAGTTAAAATGGAATTATTTATTTATTAAAAGACTGATGTTCCTGTAACCGGAAAAAAGTAATTATTCTTGTTTTAGTTATGGAACCATCGTCTGCAGACTTCAGACTTGCGCTATTCGATGAGTAAAATGAACACTTTTGGAATTATTTTGCTTTTAGAGTTTCACGTAAACATTCGAATATTTAAGCCGTCGATGCAACTCAATTCTTCAAGATCAAACGTGAAAGCGAAATAATTGAATGATGAACAGATTCCCCTTCACTCTACTTCTATTCTTTCAGTCACACTTATAGTACCTATTTTTCCTACATCCTTGTTTTTGTCTGTTTAGCTATGTGCGAGGATTTGTCCGTCGATGCATTTGTCTGTCGAGCTGTTTTGCTTAACCTTAAAACAACGCTTTCATCACTAAACGTGTAGAATGAATTGACGCATCTTATTTTACATACGTTCTAGTATATCTACAGGTAGCTATGTCAGTCGGTCACGCTCTGAATCGAAATACCATATTTTTGTTGTTCTATTACGCTTTCTTTTAAAGAAATATTTTTGTAGGTCAGTGAAGCTAAGGTTTGAAATAGCATTCGCGTGGTTCTGTCACAGATTTTCATTATTAAACGCTCAGATTGAAGAATAACCTTACTGTAACTTTATTGGCTCCTCTCGTTTTATTATGTTTTTCAACATGTCTTCATTATAGTTTTCCTCTATTCTTTCTTTTTTTCATATTAACGTTGTTTTTTTTCGCTTCAAACAAAGCCTTCAATTGGAGAAAAAAGCTATTGTGTTAGCGGACAAATTCATAAAGCAACCTTCGTGGAGAGTGTTTACCATGTTACATTTAGATATCTGCATCTTGGTACAGCCGAGGAAACTGGAAGCAGCGAGTGAATTCCAATGGTAAGCCGTCTAATAAAATAAGGTATTAGAGCATAAAATCTTCGTCTGCGTTCTTGTCAAGCTGTTCGCAGAAAGCATACAAGCATCCATTAAAATGTATAGCTTTCTGTTGTTTTAACAATACTTCTGTTATTAAGAACTGGTTTCTATTTCAATGCTAGCACGCTGTCCGGCGTAAAATACGCTTAAATACAATATTTTATTTCATACAGATTTCGAATTTTTTAATCGTAGCGCCAATTGTCTATTTATGATTATATTACACTCAATATATACTAGCGATTTCAAATAATTTGAAAAATGACTTGAGTCTCATCAGCTAAAATAAAACACAACCATTTAACTCTCTAGTTTTATTCACTACTATCTGAGCTATATTCACACGCATATCGAAACTACAAATTTCCAACCCTTCAATTTTGGCTCCTTGATAGTTATTTTTATAGGTTAAAAATCAAAACGAATTTATTCCACAAGTCCGAATCCTCTATATATTAAGCTACAAATTGGTAGACCAAACATTGACGGAGAATTTTGGTAGTGACCGTTCAACACACACACATACAAGATCACTTTTATATTATATATAGATTAACATATGTACGTGTTATTTAACTGTGATAATGTTTTATCATTCAAACTTCTTTGGGGGGGTATCCCCTATAATTTTCGAAATACTACTGACTGTTGAGTTTCTGATCATAATGTTTCTGATCATAATGTTACTGATCATAATGTTACTGATCATGATGCTTCTGATCATAATGTTTCTGATCATAATGTTTCTGATCATAATGTTTCTGATCATAATGTTTCTGATCATAATGCTTCTGATCAGAGTGTTTCTGATCATAATGTTTCTGATCATAATCTTTCTGATCATAATGTTTCTAATCATAATCTTTCTGATCATAATGTTACTGATTATGATGTTTCTGATCATAATGTTTCTGATCATAATGTTTCTGATCATAATGTTACTGATCATAATGTTTCTGATCATAATGTTTCTGATCATAATGTTATTGATTATAATGTTTCTGATCATAATCTTTCTGATCATAATGTTACTGATCATAATGTTTCTGGTCATAATGTTACTGATTATAATGTTTCTGATCATAATGTTTCTGATCATAATCTTTCTGATCATAATGTTATTGATTATAATGTTTCTGATCATAATGTTTCTGATAATAATGTTACTGATCATAATCTTTTGATCATAATGTTTCTGATCATAATGTTACTGATCATAATGTTTCTGGTCATAATGTTACTGACCATAATGTTTCTGATAATAATATTTCTGATCATAATGTTATTGATCATAATCTTTCTGATCATAATGTTTCTGATCATAATGTTTCTGATCATAATGTTTCTGATCATAATGTTACTAATCATAATGTTTCTGATCATAATGTTACTGATCATAATCTTTCTGATCATAATGTTTCTGATCATAATGTTTCTGATCATAATGTTATTGATTATAATGTTGCTGATCATAATCTTTCTCATCATAATGTTACTGATCAGAATGTTACTGATCATAATGTTACTGATCATAATGTTTCTGATCATAATGTTTCTGATCATAATGTTATTGATCATAATGTTTCTGATCATAATGTTTCTGATCATAATGTTTCTGATGATAATGTTTCTGATCATAATGCTTCTGATCATAATGTTTCTGATCATAATGTTATTGATTATAATCTTTCTGATCATAATCTTTCTGATCATATTGTTTCTGATCATAATCTTTCTGATCATAATGTTACTGATCATAATGTTTCTGATCATAATGTTACTGATCATAATGTTTCTGATCATAATCTTTCTGATCATAATGTTATTGATTATAATGTTTCTGATCATAATCTTTCTGATCATAATATTTCTGAACATAATGTCTCTGATCATAATATTACTGATCATAATCTTTCATATCATAATGTTACTAATCAAAATGTTTCTGATCGTACTGTTTCTGATCATAATGTTTCTGATCATAATGTTATTGATTATAATGTTTCTGATGATAATGTTTCTGATCATAATGTTACTGATCATAATGTTTCTGATCATAATGTTACTGATCATAATGTTTCTGATCATAATGTTTCTGATCATAATGTTTCTGATCATAATGTTATTGATTATAATGTTTCCGATCATAATCTTTCTGTTCATAATGTTTCTGATCATAATGTTTCTGATCATAATGTTACTGATCATAATGTTTCTGATAATAATGTTTCTGATCATAATGTTTCTGATCGTAATGTTATTGATTATAATGTTTCTGATCATAATGTTTCTGATCATAATGTTACTGATCATAATGTTTCTGATCATAATCTTTCTGATCATAATGCTTCTGATCATAATCTTTCTGATCATAATGTTATTGATCATAATCTTTCTGATCATAATGTTTCTGATCATAATGTTTCTGATCATAATCTTTCTGATCATAATGTTACTGATCATAATGTTTCTGATCATAATGTTACTGATCATAATGTTTCTGATAATAATATTTCTGATCATAATGTTATTGATTATAATGTTTCAGATAATAATCTTTCCGATCATAATATTTCTGATCGTAATTTTTGTGATCATAATGTTACTGATCATAATCTTTCAAATCATAATGTTACTGATCATAATGTTTCTGATCATAATGTTATTGATTATAATGTTTCTGATCATAATCTTTCTGATCATAATGTTATTGATCATAATGTTTCTGGTCATAATGTTACTGATCATAATGTTACTGATCATAATGTTTCTGATCATAATCTTTCTGATCATAATGTTACTGATCATAATGTTTCTGATCATAATGTTACTGATCATAATGTTTCTGATAATAATATTTCTGATCATAATCTTTCTGATCATAATGTTACTGATCATAATGTGTCTGATCATAATGTTTCTGATCATAATGTTACTGATTATAATGTTTCTGATCATAATGTTACTGATCATGTTTCTGATCATAGTGTTTCTGATAATAATATTTCTGATCATAATGTTATTGATTATAATGGTTCTGATCATAATGTTTCTGATCATAATCTTTCTGATCATAATGTTTCTGATCATAATGTTTCTGATACTAGTGTTTCTGATCATAATGTTATTGATTATAATGTTTCTGATCATAAAGTTATTGATTATAATGTTTCTGATCATAATGTTTCTCATCATAATGTTATTGATTATAATGTTTCTGATCATAATGTTTCTGATCATAATGTTTCTGATCATAATGTTTCTGATCATAATGTTTCTGATAATAATATTTCTGATCATAATGTTATTGATTATAATGGTTCTGATCATAATCTTTCTGATCATAATGTTTCTGATCATAATGTTTCTGATCATAATGTTACTGATCATAATCTTTCTGATCATAATGTTACTGATCACAATGTTTCTGATCATAGTGTTTCTGATCATAATGTTATTGATTATAATGTTTCTGATCATAATGTTATTGATTATAATGTTTCTGATAATAATGTTTCTGATCATAATGTTATTGATTATAATGTTTCTGATCATAATGTTATTGATTATTATGTTTCTGATCATAATGTTATTGATCATAATGTTTCTGATCATAATCTTTCTGATCATAATGTTACTCATCATAATGTTTCTGACTATAATGTTACTGATCATAATGTTTCTGATCATAATGTGTCTGATCATAATGTTATTGATTATAATGTTTCTGATCATAATCTTTCTGATCATAATGTTTCTGATCGTAATCTTTCTGATCATAATATTACTGATCATAATGTTTCTGATCATAATGTTTCTGATCATAATGTTTCTGATCATAATGTTATTGATTATAATATTTCTGATTATAATGTTATTGATTATAATGTTTCTGATCATAATCTTTCTGATCATAATGTTACTGATCATAATGTTACTGATCATAATGTAACTGATCATAATGTTACTGATCATAATGTTTCTGATCGTAATGTTTCTCATCATAATGTTTCTGATCATAATGTTTCTGATCATAATCTTTCTGATCATAATGTTTCTGATCGTAATCTTTCTGATCATAATGTTACTGATCATAATATTTCTGATCATAATGTTACTGATAATAATGTATCTGATCATAATGTTTCTGATCATAATCTTTCTGATCATAATGTTATTGTTTATAATGTTTCTGATTATAATCTTTCTGATCATAATGTTACTGATCATAATGTTACTGATCGTAATGTTACTGATCATAATGTTTCTGATCATAATCTTTCTGATCATAATCTTTCTGATCATAATGTCACTGATCATAATCTTTCTGATCATAATGTTACTGATCATAATGTTTCTGATCATAATGTTACTGATCATAATGTTTCTGATAATAATATTTCTGATCATAATGTTATTGATTATAATGTTTCTGATCATAATCTTTCTGATCATAATATTTCTGATCATAATGTTTCTGATCATAATGTTACTGATTATAATCTTTCTGATCATAACGTTACTGATCATAATGTTTCTGATCATAATCTTTCTGATCATAATGTTTCTGATCATAATGTTATTGATTATAATGTTTCTGATCATAATCTTTCTGATAATAATGTTACTGATCATAATGTTTCTTATCATAGTGTTACTGATCATTATGTTTCTGATCATAATGTTTCTGATCATAATGTTATTGATTATAATGTTTCTGATCATAATCTTTCTGATCATAATGTTACTGATCATAATGTTTCTGATCATAATCTTTCTGATCATAATGTTACTGATGAATTGCATGAAAAATATTTTATTATTGGGAAATTTTTTTTAATATCTATAAGATTTCTAACTTAATTAAATAAATGCCGATGTGTTGACGAAATGAAACTTTAGATCTAAACGACTATAAATACTCAACAGTATTTTCAGTGTTGAAATAGAATTTTTTTACAAAGTAATCACCACTAATAAAGGCACAGAGGTAACTCGAGGATAAAGGTTAATAAATGTACAGTGGTCAATGGGACAATGTCGTAGTAATAGTTAGTAGGGAGGATTTAGTAAATTGGATTACTTAAGGGGAACGGCTGTGTATTTGTGTGTTTTTTTCTCTTTACTTAAGTTCAAAGTATCTTTCTCTAATCTTTCAACAAAGCAATATCTCTCCATCCAGGCAATACCGGGTAAAAAGAGCTAATCTATATGCAATAAAGTTGAGTTTTTCTACCCTGACATTGATATTAAAAGCCCACTTTTTCTATTTAAAAATTATTAAAATAAAATTCTTAATATACTCAGTCATAAATATGCGAGAGACGACAGGAAAGTTTTCTAATTTGCAAATTCTTTTAAAAACGCACGCTAATTACTTATTCATAGTATTGGGTTTCTTATTATATTATTAGTTTCATTTCACTATCACGCTGAATTCTGTTTATGCATAGGTTCTAAATTCTGCGTGGAATTTAAGATAAAAATATTCCAACACGCAGACAAGTGACCTTGTCGTTGTGTGTGCGAAAAGTCTCTACCAGATGCCTCTCAGAATATTAGGTTTAGTGAGTACCAATTTGATATATAGGATATTTGCACTTGTAGTACAATTTCAATTTGTTTTTTAGCCGGCAAAATTGCTGCTAAATGGTCAAAATTGAAAACGAAACAATTGAACTTAGCAGAAGTAGTCGACTACACCTGCTGACACGCACAAATCTATATTCCTAGGTTAAACAAAATTTTTTATAACTGTTTGTATGCGGATGGGCATGGTTCAGGTGCTAATGAATAAGACTGGAGAATTGTAGGTTTTGGTTTCGATTCTAGCTGATTGCACCCAAGACATAATATTTTAAACTTTTGATATCACTGCTATATATCAAGTACAATATAATAATTGGTAAAGAATTAACAATATAAAAACCAATAAAGTATTGGCTCTATAATAATAAATACATAATTTGCATGCATTAAAATATCATATTTAAGCGTATCTTACGAACGGGCAACGCCAGACAATCTTCTAGAAAATATATAAAGAAATAACTAAAATTACGTTCAAAAGAAAGGGAAATAAATTAATATTTTCTGCTTCGAAGTCATTCAGAGTTCTATGAGATTTTAAAACTAGAATAGATTCTTTTTCAAAGACGTTTTTAATTTATCATGTTTTCGTGTTTAAGAACCGATCATCCCCATTGAAACTGTCTGTTGATTTAACGGTTTTAATGAGATTTGTGAGTATTTCACGAAGTTCAGTAATGTTGTCATCTGGTTGGCACTGATCGTTCTTTTTGGCGCTTTGATCCTTCCAACTTCCTACCAAGTTCTTTAAGACATCTCCTAAACTTTTGATCACAATTGGCATCACTGTCACTAACACGTTCCTAAGTTTTTGCCTCCTTTTGATTTCTTTGGCCAAGTTCAAACACTACACACACACACACACACACACACACACACACACACACACACACACACACACACACACACACACACACACACACGCACACACACACACACACACACGCACACACACACACATGCACGCGCGCGTGCACGCACGTGCGAATGCAGCAAATAGACATCTTAATTACGAAGGTCGTTCCAAAAGTTAAGCCTGCCAGTTTTTAACTTAAAAACAGAAATGCTGAAGAGCTATGAAAACGAGAGTGTGCCATTAAAGTGAGCGACTTTTTTGAGTTCCATAATTTATTTTTCTGCATAGTCACCACAATAATCAATTCACTTTGGACATATTTTTTGATGCCTCGGTTGTAAATGTCTGGAGCACGCTTTGTAACTTACATCTCTGTCGTCACTTTGAAATTGACGAACTCATCACTTGCCTTTGCTGACATCAACTGCATCGGTATTAATCTTCTTGTCCCAATCATCGTCACACCTTTACCAACAGTCCTCAGCTCCCTTTTGTGTTACTTGGTGAACAACTTTCTATTCATTGTCTTTCCACTAACTCCATCAAGAGTTCATCATTATTAGCTTTCATACAAATTTCACCGCTGCTGTCTACGGCGAGTTACGTAGATATAGAACGACGCCATAGCATGTGAATAGAGTAATTTATATTTCGCGAATGCTGTGTTCTTTCAGTGAAAAATCGTGTGGTACAACACGATGTTTGTAACCCACATAAAAATATGTACTTTATAATGGAAAGGGTTTTATATTATAATATAATTTATATATATTTTGTGACGTGTTTTGAGTCAAATGTTTGTTGTAGAATTTACTTTTTGCAGAAATTATTAATTAAAATTGAGAAAAAGAAATGTTTATGTTGAAAATGTAAATGTGCATTTGAGTAAGAGATTGTGTTTTTGACTGCAATGACCCTTTACTGTTCGAAAATCACTTTTTGCTATTCCAGCAATAAAAAACCTTACCTTTGGAAAGAAATGAAATCGTCTGTGTAAACCCCAAAGTGTTGCTACTGTAATACAGAAAATGTTGACTTAGTAGCTTAATCTACTAGGCCTGGCTTGAGATAATTTTCACCGAAAATAATATGATTCGAAAAACGTTTATATGAGTTGCACCCAAAGTAAATAAACATTAAAAAGTAAAAATTATAGAAGCAATCGTTTGCAGAAAATAAGACTATTATACTAATCTGTTAATATGTTATTCCGTCAATCGGGAATTTATAGAAATTATTTGGAAAGTTCAAATAAAAGTGGCGATCTGTGTTTAGGATGGAAGATTTTATGTAGCTAGGCTATAATAGCAAAACCGAAAAGTTAAATAATAATTTAATATATGAATATTAAATAATAATTTCTGGAGAGTATAAGGGGGATCTTGACTTTACTTTTGTAGCAGTGTAACTATCGCTTTCCTTATTTTGACTTTTAGCTCTCACATTCCATGAACGATGTTTCGTACAAAGGGAGAAGAATTACTATCTTCTGATTCAGAATTTATCCTTATAATAATTATTATTAGGTAGCTTTTGACATTAGAATTGTATTTACTTAGCTTTATATATCAAATTGCTTCATGTCTCGTCTGGAGCGATTTCGACAAAAATACTGGCCATACGAAGAAATAGTTGTTCTATGAATCAAAAGAAACAAACACATGAAAAATTGGCATAAAAACTGGTGAAGCGGATTCGTATATGCACGTTTCGGTTAGAAAACTAGTCTTGCCAGTGGTATAAAGGAAAATAACTTTTAATTATTATTATTATTATTATTATTATTATTATTATTATTATTATTATTATTATTATTATTATTATTATTGTTATTATTATTATTATTATTATTGTTATTATTATGATCATCATCATCATCATCATCATTATTATTATTATTGTTATCATTATCATTATTATTATTATCATTATCATTATTATTATTATTATTATTATCATTATCATTATTATTATTATTATCATTATTATTATTATTTTTGTTATGATTATTATCATTATTATTATTATTATTGTTATTATATTTATAATAATAATAATATTTATATCTTATTTAATAATAATAATAATTATTATTATTATTATAATACTTACTAGGAGTTTTCACGCGATTTTCTATTATTATTTACTAGCGGCTGCACATACAATTCCGTTGACATGGGCAGGTAACTTCTTCAACAAACAGGATACGGCCCAAAAAACCCTTATTTCGTTTTTTTTTTGTGTGACTCGGCGTTGTTCATAACGAACCATGTATTGATGAGGACAATCTAGGACTCACACTTTTCAGGGTAAAAAAAAAAATTTCAATTCGGTGCATCCGTTCGAAAGTTTTGTACACACACATATAAATAAATAAACATTTATAATTTTATATATATATTTATAATATATATATATATATATATATATATATATATATATATGTAAATTTGGTTCGTTAAAAGTGAATAAAACCATATTTCTACGTTACCAATTTATTTGAAATTTTCAGACAACCCATCTTTAGAGTCGAGGGATGTTTTTATGTTATTAAAAGAGGGTGGGACTTTTCCCATGTTTATTGGCTAAACAGCTTTCGCTTATGCTCGCGCGTAGCATAAACGAAAGCTACGGCTGTGAAATGGAAAATAGTCCCAGAGTTCAGGGGTTATTACCATGCAAAAGAAATCAAACAAAAACCTTTTTAGCCAAGAAACACACAGACAAATGCCCCTCTCTCAGGTGGTCAGAAAATGGGTGCACATTCTAAGTTCAATTTACATTGAAAAGTGATCACCCACTTTTCGAAAAAGTAATTTCTTCATATCATGAAAACTTTCTTTTTGCTACGGAAACGGTTTGCAGATTCGTTTTTAGTACACCGAAATCTACAATAAAATATTTCGTTATATACGAACATGAGACGGGCCTTAAAGTAAAATAATACCGGATTTTTGGAGCAGATTTGTCATTTAGTTGTACAAATATCCTCAAACCAGGTAGTCACTAAAAGGGACTCTTAAAAGTCGTCACCTGTATCGAGCAAAAGTTTAAAACCACTGATTATATGTCAGCCTACGTCACAGTAACATATATTGAGTGAGTTCCTAACAGTATTTTGTATAGTTTTTTTTAGTTTAAACTCATTTTCTCAAAATTTTCCCAAACTTAATGTGTCTGATACAGTCTGCCGCCATTTGTATTTTTCAAATATGCCGATAAACACTGCATGTTTTTGAACCGATTAAACATTATACATTACATAAAAACACTACAATCTTATCCAGTTAGGTAGAACATTTACTTTTCTTGCCTTTGATAACATTTATTTGTTATATATTTATTTTTTGACAACTTCTTTGTATCTGTGTTTAGTAATACAAACCCTTTTCATTTAATGTAACGTTTAGTCGGCTCGAAAAACTGTTTATCGGTGTATTTGAAAGATACAAGTGGTGGCGGGCACTGTTGATTACGTTAACTTTGGGAAAGTGAGTTAAAACTAAAAAACTATGCACCATACTGTCACAAACCCACCGATTATGTCAGCCTATGTCATGGTAACATATATTCGGTGGGTTTTTGACACTGTATTGTATAGTTTTTAGTTTTCAACTTACTTTCCCAAACTTAACGTATTCAACAGAGTCTGCAACCATTTCTGTTTATCGAGCCGATTAAACATTTTACATTACATAAAAACACTAAACAATTATCCAGTAAGGTAGAAACATAACTTACCTTACCTTTCATTCATTTGTTTTTGACAACTTTTTCGAATCTGTGTATAGTAACCCTCCCCCATCACTCAAATATCAATTACTAACTCACATTTTTGTATACAGAAAAAAAAACATTTAGCGTTTCAACATTTTTGCTACGTTCAGCTTTATCCACTGATTGTTGGTCGAGCCCAAGCCATGATTGACGGTAATCCCGAGGACCAGGACCCATTTCTGCAAGAGTAGCATTTTTTTTTCATTTTCGCTTTTTTTTTTTCCTTTTTGGAGTGGATTGCTGTACTAAGAATATAAGAAACATGCATTTTCTCTTTTTATTAGAATTTTCCATTACACCAAATTGAGCCACAGCAACGCGTGGCAGGGTGCAGCTAGTATATATATATATATATATATATATATATATATATATATATATATATATATATATATATATATATATATATATATATTAAAAGATGAGAAATAAAAGTTATATAAACTTTATTATATCATCAGAACAATAAAGAAAAGGGAAAGGGAAAAATCATGAAAAGAGAAACACGTTTAGACCATGGCGTTTTAAAGCTAAACGTTTCTCATCAGAAAAGCATGAGGGCCAGAATTATACAAAATGCAAATACAGATAAAAACTGGCTTAATCACACTTAGATATGAAATGAGTATAAAGGAATAAGATTATATGGTAAAAATAATGATTATTAAAAGCAGGTACAATATATCAGTAAATCGGAAGAGTACTATATATATATATTTGTATATATCTATATATATATATATATGTGCTCCTGTAAGCCGTGGTGAAGGCAACCTTTCTAGGAGAAGCAAATCGCTGATTAAAAAAACCATAAAGCGGGAGACCAGTACCCGCATTAAGCTGGTCTGCAATATAACTTGTTGCTGGCTATCTTGCTCTTGCTTTTTGCTGGATCTCAACATTTTGAACCGAGAGAGAGACTTAGCTGTCGTACAAAGCTAAGACTCTGTAACATCATCTGTGTACAGGTACTCCCTTAGGAATTTGTTTATTAGAATGGTCCTGTGGCGATGGAAGTCATTTTTGGGCTCATGGACTTTAAGTGTCTGAGAGAGTGGCGCTCGTCTGACAAGACGTTGCAATCACACACACACACATACACACACACACACACACACACAACAGACCCAAACACACACAACAAAACGACCGGAACATATTCATACCATACACCCATCCCCACCAACAAACTCAACTAAAACTCCCATATAGAACACGACACATCCACACAAGAACACAGACATCATACAAACACAAATACTACTACCAAAATGCTCCAAAAAACAACATGTCAACAACCGACAACCTACTACCACATGACAACACTAAAAGATACAACCTCCCACAACAATACGAAAATAGTTACTACCAACCACGTCACCCAACTCAGCCAAGAACCCACTATCTCTTACCCCACCCCACCCACACAAACCACCAAAAAATCCCCCTACTTATCAACCCCCACCGTAACAACCCAATGGAACTAAACCACCCTTATAGATACCACCCAACACAAAACAATCTTTACAACACCCACCCCCAGTATCCCACAGTACAAAACCGACCCCAAAAATACCCCACACACAAACACAACCAATCCGAATACCCCAGGTACCATCATAACCTATACATCCCCACAAAACGACACAACCAATCTCCCAACCGAATCAACGAAACTAACGATCCTCACAATCATTTTTTAGGAATCCCTCACAAAATGACAACACCAGACTAGACAACACAAAACCCAAAGTCATCAACCTATCTACAGAGACGCTTACAAAGGACGAAATTGAAGTACTAAAACTAGGCCTCAAATTCTGCCCAACTCCCAGAAGTAACATAGCAGAGTTAAAGAAAGACCTCAAAGAATTTGAACGCAAATTTAGACTCATAGATATACTTAACGACAGTGATAACACAACAGACGACTCTCTAGTGAAGAACAAATCAACATACTTCCCCAACAAACATAACAACACAAAAGAACTAAATACCTTCTTTGAAACACTCTGGAGCCTCAACCCCCAACAAAAAGAAAACCCCACCAATAATCTAACACGAAAACAAAATCAAGCACTTAAAAAAATCCAACACAATAACAACTTAGTTATAAAGGAAGCAGACAAAGGTAGTGCAGTAGTTATAATGAATAAGAACTTCTATAAAACAAAAATTTCAGAATCACTAGGGAACGAAAATTATTACAAACCAATTAGCTCTAACATAGACGACACAACCATATCTAAAATAGCAAAACTCTGCACAACATACAATAGTACATTAACTAAAAAAGAAAAAGACTTCCTTACAAACTTCACAACAAAAACAAACATCTTCTATGGGCTACCCAAAATACACAAATCTAACCAGGTAAGACATGCCATCAACATACAAAAGTCGGAATACATAAGCACCCCAAACCCCAACGACCTCACATTCAGACCCATAGTAGCAGGACCATCATGCCCAACAAGCAGACTTAGCAACCTAATAGATATACTATTACAGCCCTTCACAAATCTAGTCAGAAGTTTTGTAAGAGATAACACACACTTCCTTAGCTCCCTACCACAAACAGTAGACGATGGGACTATACTAGCCACATTCGATGTTAGCAGCCTATATAGCAATATCCCACACAATCTAGGAAAAGAAGCTATCGCATATTGGATTGACAAACATACACAGACTTTACACCCCAGATTCAATAAACAATTCGTGATTGATAGCATCGACATAATCCTCAATAACAACTCCTTCCAATTCAATAAAGACAACTACATCCAAATACTAGGCACAGCAATGGGTACCAAAATGGCACCGACATATACCACCCTTACACTCGCTTTCCTAGAAGAGACCCTTTATGAAAGGATAGAGCAAAAGTACGGGCACAATATGAAAACACTCTTCATAAAATCTTGGAAAAGGTACCTAGACGACTGCTTTATCCTCTGGAGAACCTCATGGGGGGATATCAAAGAACTCCACACTTTGCTACAAAATCTACACTCAAAAATAAACTTCACACTAGAACAAAGCCCCACAGAACTACCTTTCCTAGACATCCTAGTAACAATAAAAAACAACAACATAATCACAGACATCTATCACAAACCCACAGACACTCAACAATACCTCCACTTCAAAAGCCACCATCCTAAAAACTGTCTAAAATCAATACCCTACTACCTAGCACGTAGAGTATGCACCATAGTAACAGACAGACACCTTCGTTCAACTAGACTGAATGAACTACAAATAACACTGCGGAAAAGAGGATACCCACTACCACTAATACAGAAAGGTATTGAACTGGTTGAAAAAATTCCAATAGACAAACTAAGAAACCGAAAAGAACACAACAAAGAACAAATTCTAGCATACGTCTCTACACACAACACAAACAACCCAGAACTATTCACACAGATAACAAAAAACCTTATCCGCCTCAATCAGAACGACAAACTAAACAACAAAAATAATAAAAAGCAAACGCCAACCCAAAAACAAACGCCAAACCAAAAACTTAAAACACATCCTAACTTCCTCAAAACTCGTCCCACATACTACAAAAGGAGTTACAAAATGCAACAAACCGTGATGTGGAGTATGTGACATAATAATAGAAGGTAACACATACACATTCAAAAACCCAGCACAAACATTCAAAATAAAAAAGGATCTAAATTGCACCTCCAGAGATGTAGTATATGCACTAAGATGCACAACATGCAACAAATCCTACATAGGCGCTACCAAAAATTTCAGCAATAGAGTGGCCTTACATAAGAGCAACATCAAAATTGCAGATAACAGACACCTCTATGTTTCAAAACACGTACACACATGCAGTGTAAACAGCTTCAAAATAATGCCAATCTTCCAAACAGACAATTATTTTTATTTACATACACAGGAAAAAAACTTCATCACCAGATTCACTCCTGGATTGAACAGAATCTAATACCATCACACAAAAACATGAAATGCAAGGTACACTCGCATGCACACGCATACACATACACATATACACACCCACACATAAATCAGAACCGACACATTAAAACACACACACGTGCGCGCATACAACCACACACAGACATAACACCCCTATCTCTAATACAACACACTGAACAATACCAACCCTACTTAACCTCGAAACCAACAACACTAGGAGACACCTAGAACCATAGTATAATATCTGTTCCAACACCTCGCTCCCTCCTCAGTCAGTGGAGGAGAACCCCTCATGACTGAAACGACTATCATCCCTTCTATCATCCCCCTCCCATACCTACACCCCCTCCAATGCCCCCCTCTGGGGAACAAAATCTTCCCCTCACTAGGAACCGATCCTGGGTCTGGCCATACCCACATGGGGAGACAAATAAATAGAAACATTAAAAAATACCCTATTTTAAAGACACCCCTCTTTCTAAACAAACATAATATAAGACTAAAACGAAAAATCAAAATACTAAAATCCAAGAATCCAAAACACAAATATCCAAATAGAATGAAAGCACCCCTACCCTTACTTCAGAAGAGCCAGTCCCCCCTCCCCACACATACACATTAGTAACGACCTCGGACCACAGCCGCCTTCCTAAGGAAGCAAATAACCCCCAAATACTATAAAACAATATACACATTCCCAAACCAATAAAAGCAAACACACACACGCACACACACGCGCACACACACAGAGAAACATACACGCACACACACACACACGCACACACACATACACACACCCTACCCCATTCTAAAGGAAAAGAAAAAAACATTAGCAGAAAGAGACAGCGACTACAGCGAGGTCAACGCCTCCCTGGACAAACCAAATAAAAAAGCAATAAAAATTCAGCATACCAATGTATAATAAACACTTACAAGCCTTGGAAAAACTTCAAACTAACCACGAAAATCGCCATTTTTACACATTTGAAAATAATTTCTGACGAGGACGCATCACAGACCGTCTGAAACGCGCGTAAACGATTTCAATGACTTAAAAACATTATTACAATGATCCAAACATAATTCTCAATGAAAAACCAAGACACGGAATAATAAAATAATGTTAAAAAATACACATTGTTGGTGACTACTCCCTTATATATATATATATATATATATATATATATATATATATATATATATATATATACTAGCAAAAGTACCCGTCGTTGACTGGGTTCAAAAACAGCCTACAGAAAAATGGACTCTGATTTATGAAAGTATAATAGGTTATGAGAAGGAAAAGTTGTAAAGAGATAGCTTCGAATTTGGGGGTATCAAAACCAAAGCAAAATATGATGAAAGTAAAAAGAAAATAGATAAACCCCATAATTTATTATATCATACCTGTTCACACTGAAACACTTATCACAATATTCTGTGGATCTATATTAAAAAAACCTTGTTTAACTTTGTGACATATTTTCATTCTATTGGGGTCAGGTGCGAACGAACACCTCATTATTTTATTATACCATATTTCTTCAAACTGAAACATAATTATCAAAGTATACTTACGCAGATAGATATGAAAAGTCTTTATTAAAGTTTG
Source organism: Euprymna scolopes (assembly GCF_053919585.1). Lineage (NCBI taxonomy): Eukaryota > Metazoa > Mollusca > Cephalopoda > Sepiida > Sepiolidae > Euprymna > Euprymna scolopes. Next base: position 43,108,374 of record NC_136492.1, read on the forward strand.
TGCCTATTTCCATCCTATGGAGGCCAGGCGCGAACGCAGACCCCACAATTGTATCATACCATCCATATTTAAGTTAAAACCTACTTATCAAAGTATTCTTACGCACATCTATATCAAAAACGCTTGTAAACTTTTTTTTTTTAATTTTAAATTTTTTTATTTCCAGACTTTGTGGACCAGGCGCGTATGCAGACCCCACAATTTTAATGAACCACCGTTCTGCCAGATCAAATATACTCATTCCTGTCTCTCGATACATCTATCATTATATGTAATCAGTTTTGTAAATAGTCAACTATATAGGAGCCTATTTGTGACCACACACACACACACACACACACACACACACACATTCAGCTTTATATATATATATATATATATATATATATATATATATATATATGTAGAGGTAAGAGTAATAGTCACTATTACCTACATATATACTCCCTTTATTTCCTGTTTCATTTAACATATTTGTTTGCACCTCTTAATAGTGTTCAGGTTTTCTATCTTGATAAGTTTTGCTTTGTTGATATATTCTTTGGTAACATAATTGTATATACATACATATATATATATATATATATATATATATATATATATATATATATATATATATATATATATATATATATGCGTATTGCTATTTATTGTCATTTGAGTATTTTCCTTTCCTCTTACACGTTATCTACTCAACCGACTCTTCTCCACTGCAAAAAAAAAAAAAAAAGAAAAAAATAGGAAAAAAAGACATCGTCGTTTGATGTGCTGAAATAAATGAATATACAATTGGTAAAAAATAACGGTTCTACATGAAGATAAAAATCAGGTGAGGAAAGATGACCGTTACAAGAAACTGCTCGAAGATTGCCAAGAAGCAGATTGAAGCTCAACACATCGTTGATCATTGATTTTAAGGGATTTTTTGATGAGTGATTACGAAAGTGAATCACTAAAATCCACCTCAGACATCGACAGAGAAACAAATCAATGAATGAAAATTAAGCGCCTTTTGCAGTCTCTTTTGATACCTCGGTCATAAAAGTCCGGGTCACGCATTGTAACTCACATCTGTCTCGCCACTTTGAAATCAAGAAAGTCATCACCTGACTGTGCAGACATCAACCGAGGAAGCAAATCATTAGATCTAGTTTGAGAGAGGTAACACCAATTCGCTGGAATGATGACGTCAAATACATACGCAAATTTACGTCACATGACACTGTTCTCTTTACAGCATTACCAACTACAACGGTCACCAAACCAGTTCACAAGCCATTAAATGTATCTTATCATTGTCGACACAGTGAATGGACCCTTATATTTACTAGCGAGGTGTTCCCGTGCACATAAAAGTCTGTTGAGAGAAGCGCATTCTCTTATTGATGCACAACATCATTGGATCCGGTACGTGGAGCAATTGACCGGAATCGCTTGAGCAACTGTTCTATGTATGCACCTTCCGGTATCTCAACTAATACAACCATAGGTTTGTTAGAATACCAGGGAAATCTGTGAAAGAAGTCAGCAGATTTGCTGCCACTTGAGCTTGTGAAAGCCGCTGCTCATGCAGAAGTTCTGAAACAATAATAAACCTATTTCTATCTACGAAGGGAAAGTAATTGAATTGCATAATCCAGCATTTTTCATCCTTTTATTCTATGTGAAAAGCGTCTGGATAGACGTGTGTTGTGTGGTGCCCGCGTTCGCGCATCTGCCAGTACCTGAATCTGATCAGCTCGTGTACAATTTGTGTCTGTTTGCTCGTCGACAGAAATAATTACCCGCTCCTCACACGCATTATCTTTTCTGAAATCAACATGAGTTTCGTTTATTTTTTTCTTTCATGGCAATTTCTCTCCTGCGCACCACAATTTTACATACGCTGCGTTCAATTGATGAAGCGTCTAACTTATCTCAAGTCCACGAATCATTTCGATCATTTCGCAACTATTGATTCGTTATTTAATCATACGTAATCAACTTTTTTCCTCCCCGCGAAATGACATCGCAAGACGCCCGACAGAAACGTCGACGGAACTCGATTACGATTCGCGTTTAAATTTGCAACCATTCAAACCACGTATTATCGCGTTTTGAAACCATAACCATCGCCTTTTTCGCGCTTCTATTGAAGCGTTCGTCGCTTGTATCAATTATAAACGTCCCCAGATGGTCGAGTATTTTCGACGATAAATTACATCCATCGAAAGTAGATGCCATGGCAGATTTTAAATTTAGCGCATAACAAACGGAAAGGTGGAAGTGTCCGTTTAAAAAATTATTCAGAGACTTTATTTTTATTTTTTTTTATTTTATTTTTAAAGAAAAAAATGGAGGGCAATGCAATTAATTTAATAGAAAACAAAACAAACACTATAAACAAAATCTATTCTTAAGATACGTCCAATCAGTATGGGAGGTTAACAAAAGAAAAAGATATTGAAAACATACAAATTTATTTTTTTACAAGAGTGTCATTGCTAATGAAGGCCCAAAGCCACTCGAGGATAAAGGGTTAATGTGTCTGAGGTGGCTGGCGAGACAACGCCGTGTTATTTCCTTTCACACACTGCCAAACTTATATAATCTAATGGTTTTGGTTTGTCTGTCTTACGACATATCTCTTTTGGGATGATGTATTGGAAGTCATGCGATACACAGACATTGTTCTGTAACGTTGGTGTGTTTCTTGATGGATCGCGTTGATTGAACAAAAAGTAGACCAATCACTGCTCCCTTGTGAACTCACATGTGTCAGCCTATACGTTCTATCCTCTTTTTCTGTTTTTTTTATTTCATATTTTTCTTTACTAGGGGAGTAACCGCATATATAGGCCCAGAGGCCACTCGAAGATAAGGGTTAATGAATGTCAGCTTGCAGGTTGACCTTATGTAGAGTTTAATTATTCAATAGGGGTGTTTGACAGGAAGCCTCCCCAAAATCGCGGTCCTCTCTGCACTCAACCAGCGGAGGTCTGGTTAGTGCTTTCTCTCCTCGGTCTTTCCATCCTCCTTTACTCTCCTTTATTTGGTGTGGTACCAGTTTATAGTGACACACACAAAAAGGGGGACGGTGTCTTTCAGTTATACAATTACTGCATTCACTTATTATGTGGTTTATTGTTTCGTCTCTTTGTCTACAGAGTGTGCATTTGCTGTTTTCTTGTGTCTTGTCGATCCTTGCTTTGATGTATCCTAGCGTTATCTTGTGTGGCTATTATTAGGGTTTCAGTTTCCCCGTTTATGTTTCCTTTTTGTAGTAATTTCCAAGTGTTTCGTTAGTCTCTTCTTGTGTCATTCTTATGAATCGTTCATGTAGCTCTTCCTCTTCCCATTTTCTTTCCTTGTCTTATTTCTCGTCTCTTTTTCTATTTTGTTTGTTTCTTCCGTGTATCTTGTTGCAGTAATGATTTTTTCGGTGTTTCTGCATTATATACGTTTCTATTTTTTTTGTGTTATTTACACAGTATTCAATACAAATCAGCCCTCTCCATCCGTCTTTCCTTTTCACATATAGTCGGTCAATATGATCCTTTGGGTGTAGTGCATTGTGCATCGTCATAGATTTCTTGATCTTCCGGTTGAGATTCCTTAGTTCTTCTTTGGTCCAGATTATAAAGGGTCCAGAGTATCTTAGTAATGTGTATATTCCTTTAATTAGGTTTCTTCCATAGTGGTTGCTCACTGATGATAACCTGAATGACCAGAATCTCGCCAGATTTCCAGTATTTTACACTTCTTCTGATAGTCTTTGTAAATGACTGCGTTAACGCAACAGCCGCTAACCATTGATTTTCCGAATCACTATGATTTAGGTGACAATAAGTTTCCCCAAGTCTCCATAGAATTCTGGTTAATTTTTCTGACCCCCCCCCGGTTTTTCCGTACTCTTCACAGTTATTTTCTGTCATTTGAACTTAGTCCGATGCTTTTTTAGAAGGTGAAAGCATAATTAATAAGATGCCTTTTAGTTTCAGTTCCATTGGGTTCATGAGGTATTTCTTATACCATTTTATTTTTACTTTTGTTGCAGTTTCTGTGCGGCTGGTTAGTTTGTGGTTTATGAGGGTTGATTGCCGCGTTCGAGAATTTTCCTTCCGATTTCAGCTGTTTTTATCATTGCCGTATTATTTGAATCAATCGCAACATAATCAGTAGTAGTGACTGTTATTGTAGTAGTAGTAGTAGTACTACTAGTAGTAGTAGTAGTAGTAGTAGTAGTAGTAGTAGTAGTAGTATACATGCATATCGGATGAATATATTTTATTTTAGATGCAAGCGTATAGCCTTTCACTGTCGGTCGGTTGATCAGGCAAACTTAAGTTTGGAATGACATCACCGTTGATTTGTCATGCTTACGTTTAAAATCGCATTTCAATTGCGTCCACACATATCAACGAGAGGCTTTGTCCATCGATCATTGATCACGTTTCAGTGTGAAAAACATTGGCATCGGTAAACAGACACTTTGAATGGATTATTTTAGACACTTCCAAGTATGTGCACGAGAGGCCCTGTTCTTCTGTCATGCTAAATTTTTAAATAACATTTTCGTTATTTTGTCATGTTAAAGTTTGAAATGGTATTTTTGTCGGGTCGTCACGTGGAAGTTTCAGATAATATTTTCCTCGGTTTGTCACATCGAAATTTTAAATAGTATTTTCGTTGGTCTGTCACGTGGAAGTTTTAAATAGTATTTTTGTCGGTTTTTTATGCTTAAGCGGAGACAACATTTATAGATACGTCCATGCATTCCTCTTAGAATCTCTTCTTTCACGCTTAATTTATATGTAATCTTCTCCGTTAAACGCGCAGATTGAATCGACGCATCTTACATCTATTGGATCCTGTTTATCTGTTAATCAATACTGGGACACACACACACACACACACACACACACACACATATATATATATATATATATATATATATATATATATATATATATATATATGGCCGCAAGGACGAGAGTGTTTGTCCAAGTAACTAGAACTGCCACCTGGTGGTCATGACTTCAACCTCTGAGAACATTTCTTAGACGTAAATTGAATTTCATTTCAAAATGATCAGAATGTCATTGGGTACAAAAGAAAGGTAACTTAGTGCGGAGGACGAACAGTCTGTTTTAGCAATAACAGCTAACATGACAACAATCCAATTCCAGAGATTAAATCGACACTGAATGGTATTTCTCATTTTATTGGGATACGTACAAATTTTACAAGTGTATATTCCGCAGTCTATGGATTATGGATAAAATATTTGCAATCCACTTACACATGCGCCAACAAATAAACATAAACACACAATATATATACAGATAACAGACAATTTTTAATGATATCTGTTTGTCCCTTATGAGTTTTATGATGAGACGATCAGCTATATTTTCCATCATCACAACGAAAGATGTGTAAGACATCCATGCCAAAAATATATGCACTCACTTATAAGTAAAATAATTTGAAAATAAATAATTTATAAATAAAAAACTTTGCAGCTAATTCTACCCTATGCTACAATGACCATCAACTCCCTGTATTTCCTCCTATAACGGACAACACGCTATGCAACATACAAATATCTGTGCGTGAGGTCGCTAAGCTAATCAAGAACCTAGATTCCAGTAAAGCAACTGGCCCTGATGGCATTCCAGTTATAGTGCTGAAAAAGCTCCAACCAGAACTTGCCCCCATACTTACAAAACTGTTTAAGCGTTGCCTTAAGGAGAAGTGCTTTCCAAAACCCTGGAAAATCTCATCAGTATGCCCTGTATTAAAGAATTCAGGTGAAAAGTCATCTGCCTCTCAGTACAGACCAATAAGTCTCCAGTGTATCATGAGTAAGTTGTTGGAATCCATATTAAATAAAGAAGTAGTCAACCACCTCAACAGAAACAACCTTCTTAGTGACATGCAATATGGTTTCCGCTCTGCAAGATCTACAACAGATGTGCTAACGGTTTTATCACACAGGATTAGTGAATCTCTTGTCAAAGGTTTCCTTTCCAGGGCAATTGCTCTTGACATATCGAAGGCCTTCGATACGGTATGGCATAAGGGCCTACTTCACAAGATTTCCAGTTACGGTATTACTGGAAATGTTTTCTCAATCATTAAATCATTTCTCTCTGATAGGTTCATAAGAGTAGTGGTTGATGGGCAGAAATCAGAGGCCCACAGTATTAATGCTGGAGTCCCTCAGGGGTCCATCCTGGGCCCAACTCTCTTCCTGATCTACATCAATGATCTCCCAAAACATATACTTGAATCATTCGTTGACATCTATGCTGATGACACGACGATCTATGACAACACATCAAAGGCGTAAATGACAAAGTTCTCTCTAATTCTCTCTCCTCTGATCTTGAGCACGTGGTACAATGGGGGGAAGAGGTGGCTGGTCACTTTTAATGCATCCAAAACAAGCTTCTATCTTTACATCATCAACGCTCTGATCTGGCATCTGGCATCAATTGAAATGGATGGCTCTCGTCTTGGAGAAGCTCCATGTTTTGACAAGCTTCTGGGTTTGACCTTTACTCCTGATCTGAAATGGAACACGTACATCAAATCTGTTGCCAGGGACGTTGGGAAAATGGTGGGATCCTTCTACCGCTCCAGAAGAAATCTCACTACTGATGAAATTCTATGTATAAAAGCCAAGTACTCCAAGGATGGACTACTGCTTCCACATCTGGGCAGGAGCTGCTAAAAACAGCCTATTCTGCTTGACAGAGTACAAAATAGACCGTGGTTTAGTGGGGGATGTCCCTTTCTCTTCCCTGCAACCTCTCTCCCACAGAAGAGACGTTGTGAGCCTGTATTTGTTTTATCGTTATTTCCATGGCGTGTGCTCGTCTGAGCTCCAATCACTCGTCCCACCTCGCCAATCTTTCACTAGAAACACCCGTCTGGCTGAAACTACTGTCAATAATTTTCCCCACTCTTTATCTGTGCCTAAATCAAAACATAGATTCCATGAGCAAAGCTTCTTTCTTAGAACTGCACGCCAGTGAAAATCTCTGTCGCTTGCCTGTTTCCCACCTGACTACAATTTGGACAACTTCAAGTCCAACATAAAAAAAACTCCTGATAAACCGCCCCCTTAAGTAAGACACTATCAAAACCCTTAATACTAATGATTACTACAATACTATCTCATTCTGTACACGCAATAACCCTTATCTGCGAGTGGCCTTCGGGCCTTGATAAGTGGTGACCCTCATGTAAAAAAATAAAAAATAATTTAAAAAATAAGCAAAAATTCTGGCTATTAATTCTGTATTATGGTTATTGAAGTATAAATCACCAGGCTCTCTATCTCTCTTTCTATTTCTCTCTCTCTCTCTCTCTCTATCTATCAGTATACAGTAAGTTATGAAAATATATATGGCAACTAAGCTACATAGAATGTTCCACGTTTTATTCTCGTGAGAATTCGTCAAGGCTTATTGTTGAGATCAAACAAAAATATAATGCAAAGGGGAGTAACTCGGTACTTCTTTGGGCAAAGTCGCCTCCTTTTGTCTGTAGTCCTAAATTTTTATTTCTCTCAATTTTTCGCGAGATGAACGACCGGAAGTAGACAGTGGAGGGAAAACAGAGTGACTTTGAAAATGGCGAGATGAACATCATTCCCGTTCATCCATTTGTCCTATTTGGACTTCTAACTTTCATCTATTATGTTTGAATTGTAGTTATGTGTGTGTAACTTTTTCTTAATAAACGTACATCGTTATGTAACTGTGAAACGTTTTACTTTTTGTTGATAAGTGTTGTGTTTCTTTCTTCATGAGCTGCTACATACCAAACGTGAAGGCTGGATTCCCTGCGGTAAGATATTTTATATATATATAAAAATATGTGTGTGTGTGTGTGTGTGTGTGATCGATTTACTTATAAATAACAGACGATTATTTATTTTGCAACACATTTGCTGTGGGTGGCCTATTATAATGTAGGCTATATTTAGTTCAATTGAGTTGTATGCAAAGCAGGTTAAGAGGGAGTTAACACTCTCCATACATATTCAGATATATCTTTCTGAAATTTTAACAATAGGCATCAGACATCAATTAATAAATAATCCCCAGATTTCATTTTCTATATATACATAGTCAAATACATATACAGAAATACATAACCATATAAAACATTATGTAATCGCCCTTAAAAAGAAGAGGTAGTTATACCTTCACCACTAAATATTTCGGCAGAAGGGATAGAAAAAGAAGCTATTCTCCAGATTTTGAGCAATTTTTTGCCCATGTGCTGGAACCAACCCTCATAAAAAAGTAAAATAAAAATAAATGAATCGAAACAACTTTTCTTTCAAAATAGCAGGAAGTGCTCGTGTGACCTAAGCAAAAGGGGAAAAAGAGCCGCGGTGTCCACACTCGAACGTGAAACGCAAAAAAAAGGAACAAGGAAAAACTTACAAACACACTATTTTGCCCACACGACCACGAATTCTTATGCCATCAAACGTTACAAAATCAGCTATTTAAATGCGTGCGGTATATGCGAAACATAAAATTTTTAAAAATTAGATTTCGTTTCACTTTTTTTGTAAAGGCACTTATCACTGGCGTTTTTTTTTTTTTTTGTAAAGGCACTTACCACTGGCGTTTTTTTTTAAAGACACTTATCACTGGCGTTTTTTTTTTTTTTGTAAAGGCATTTATCACTGGCGTTTTTTTTTGTAAAGGCACTTATCACTGGCGTTTTTTTTTGTAAAGGCATTTATCACTGGCGTTTTTTTTTGTAAAGGCATTTATCACTGGCGTTTTTTTTTGTAAAGGCACTTATCACTGGCTTTTTTTATAAAGGCATTTATTACTGGAGTTTTATTTTTGTAAAGGCACTCATCACTGGTTTTTATTTTTCAAAGAGGTATATTACTGGCGTTTTTTCCTCATAAAAGCACTTTCTAGTATGTATAAAAGAAAAGTATTTTAAGCAGAGTTATGATTTGGTAAAGAGTGTAAGAAAAAATGGAATCCATTTGCTTTGTTCACTGTTTTAATCTAAAAATATATTCATAGAATAACTTTACTGGCTTTTTGAAAGGCACTTTCTAATATTTATCAAACGTAATTTACCGCAGTAAAAAGAGTTTTCGAAGGCTGTAGACAAAAGTATTTTTAAATAGAGATATGATTTGGTGGGCAGTTAAAGAAAAAATAGAATTCCTTTCACTGACTTGTTCTTTTTTTTGTAAAAGCACTTTTCGCATTGGCTTTTTTATTTTTCTTCGTAAAAGTAATTTCTTGTATATATTAAACGTAATTTGCCGCCGTTGAAAGAGTTTTCGAAGGGAAATATTGTATTAGATCCAGAAGATGGCGCCCAAGGGAAATAACTCGAAACCAGTTTTAAAAAATTGATGTCGGTAATAATAATTAAAAAAAAATAAAGTTAAATATATTATCAATATAAATCAACTTTAAATAACAATCTTCAATAAAACACAAAACAATTTTTCGTTATAAACGGCAACTAATATACGGCTACATAGTAAAATCGATTTTACTTTATGTAATATGAAAATGCACTTACTTATTGAGCATATATTTTGCAGGAATTATACTATATAGAGAAATAAATGAAATAAAGTTTATGGAAGTAAGTTTTCAATATGAAAATTAATTAGGAAAGTAATGAACCTGTTGCATATATTAATCAAATTGTGAACAAACAAACAGCCAAGAATACGAATATATATATATATATATATATATATATATATATATATATATATATATATATATAAGTGATGGGATGATTCGAATATTTTTCCCGATTCCGATAAAATTTCCGATTCTCCTCGAAATTTCCGATTTCAATAACAAAAAGCGCCCGAAAAAACACAGCCACATACAGCATACGAGTAATATAGATCCTCGCTGCCCCTATCGAAAGAGTTCATTAAATGGCATCGATTTAAGTTCGTTTATATAGAAATATTCCGATATTTGGAGCTTTACTTGTCGCAAAGAGAACAATGAGTTTAAGATATAAATATATGGAAGTTATTAAAAAACCAAGTGCATTTGTTTATGTCAGATTTTATTTGTCCCTTTCTTGTATTCGAACAAAATTTATAAATAACGGATAGGTTCATTTTTTTTTATTTGTACAGCGATAATTTATATAGAAAATTCATGTTGTGAAACTTGTATATAAATCATAAAAATCATTTCATGCAATAGAAACTTATTCATTCACAACAATGTTATAAGGCCCACCGGAAACGATTTATTGATATTTTTCAGCCATGTTATAGAAAATATTTTTTAATTAAAAATCAATAATAATTATTGGAACATATTATATATATATATATATATATATATATATATATATATATATTGCCACTATTTTGAAATAGGAGTAAACGTGGTATTGTTGTGAGTAAAATGATTCTGCCAATGAGTAAGATAGATAGTGTAAGATAAAGGATAACCAACGATCCCCAATTTTCTACACTTTTGATGACGTTGTTCTATGTTATATATTTTAGCAAATAGATAATTCAAAGTGTAGTACCTATTCTGATACTACACTTTATCTTTTCTGTCGTCGGTCATTAAAAAATAAATCCTTTCAGATTGAGGCAATCTTAATTTTATCCCAATTTATAATGCGTCTTCTTGACGAGCTGGATTCTGTACATTATAAACCAACGTTGTGTCTAAATCTGCCCCAATGGAATATAAAAAACAGAATGACACATAATTAATAGCACCCTTAAATAAATCATTTCCCTCCACAATGATATCCTACTTTTTATACAATTATGTATGATTAAGCACTCTGAAAAACTTGCAGAAGAAAGAAAAACCGAAACGAATTAATTTAGAATTTGGACTGGGGGATCAGTTTCTTATATAAATTTATTTTCTTACTACTACCTTCAAGTCTGACTGGAATGATCATAAAATAACACTCACTCACTTAAAATAGTTAATATACCCCCACAAATAAACGCACAGAAATAATCTGAACACATTTATTTATCAACTGCCCTAAAACACTAGAATAATTCAGAAATATTTGTCACCTTCTATGTTAAATTCATAATTTCTTTCGTGACAAAATGTTCAACATATTCGCACGTAATCGCCTGAATCCCCCCAAACTAATTTCTCACTTTTGTTTCGAGGAAATTTGCCGAAGACTTTTACGACTACAATAATAATTTTATATAGTCAAATAATCTATTTAATTTCTATATTTACATGAAAATTAATGTTAAAATATGAAACTAAATATAAGTAAAACATCTGAGTAAATTTAGTAAATTTTTAAAAAATCTTTTTAAATTTCTTTCAACTAATTTTGATAATTTTGTTGGTAGACAAATTTTAAGTTTTCATCTATATATTTTCATGGAAGGAATACAAACTTAGCTGAGAAAATTTCTCTAATTCTATTAATAACCATGAATTGTTTGTTACTTGCTTTCGGTTTATAGTCATTTATTCACATATTGAGAACTAACTTTTACGACCAGTAAACTCTACAAAAGATTACAAAAGATTACAAAACCAAAGAAACGCTGGCGCCAATATGCAAAAGTGTAAAAGTCCACTAAATATTTAAAGTATTTTTGTTTGATTTGTCAA